>NC_138372.1:51677933-51701392 GCF_054177405.1 Leptonychotes weddellii
GAACCATGAGAGACGATGGACTCTGAAAAACAAACAGGGTTCTAGAGGGGAGGGGGGTGGGGGGATGGGTTAGCCTGGTGGTGGGTATTGAGGAGGGCTCATTCTGCATGGAGCACTGGGTGTTATGCACAAACAATGCATCATGGAACACTTCATCTAAAACTAATGATGTAATGTAGGGGGATTAACATAAGAATAAAAAAAAAAAGTAAGTCACAGTAGAGAACAACAAAAAAAAAAAAAAAAAAAAAAGAATGAATGTAGGCCATCAAGAAAAGGATACATTTTTTATCATGTAACTTCTGAATAAAGGACTGGAAATATGGAATATACTTTAGAATGTTTCCATTGAATTAATTAAGGTAGAATCAGTTTGATACTACAGTAGGTAAGCTTCAGCTACCTGGAAAATACAGTATGTTGCACATCTCCTTCCTGAGCTGTGTCAGTTAAATGAAGCGTGGCTATATAAAGTAAGAAGGATAGTGAATGCAATAGCTTTGGATGTTTAGCTACAAATGGACCTCAGCAATTTTAGTTCAGTTTTCTGTCTCTTACCAGAAATATAGTATGCTCTGTAAATCATGAAATGAATCGCATTAAAGGAATGTGATTCACAAAATATACCTCTGTTTTTAAAAAGGTATCTATACCCATCCACTAGTTGTACCTTTTCTGTAAAGGTGTGTATGTATGTGTGTGTGTATGTATATATATATGTGTGTGTGTGTGTGTATATAAGAAAGTTATTAATCATGTACTTTATGCTGCTGTTATCAAGGAATAGAGAATGGAACTGATAGATGAAATGTCATGTCATAAAGAAAACAAGCATTTTACTTGTAAAGACATATCAACCACCAGCAAAGTAGGTGCTATTATAAATTTATGTTCTTCATTCTAAGTTGGCTCTCAACACTGCTTTGGAAAACAAACCAACCAACCTTTTATATTTCTGTAATGACCTCACTGTCCTCACCTTACAAAATATCTAAATTAACCTTTCTTATTTTTTTTAAGATTTTATTTATTTATTTTAGAGAGATAGAGAGCATGAGTTGGGGGAGTGGCAGAGGAAGAGGGCGAGAGAGAGAATCCCAAGCAGACACTGTGCTGAGCACGGAGCCTAATATGGAGCTGGATCCCAGGACCCTGAGATCGTGACCCAAGCCAAAATCTAGAGTTGGACACTCAACAGAATGAGCCACCCAGGTGCCCCAACCTTTCTTATTTTTTATCCATCTTTTCTTCCTCCTTGTTTTATGTATCTCTAAATGATAACATCTACTTTTATACTGTTGAAAATGTTCAGAAGGCCGTTTACTAAATTCAGTCAAGCAAGTGGTCATTGGAGGAGTCAGAACTACTTTCGTTTAGATACCTGTTCTGTTATTTACCAGCTAGGAAACTGGGGCAAGTCCTTTAAATTCTATTAATTTCATTTTTTGTCTATGTAAAATAGGAACAAAGTGGTACTCACTTTGGTGTATTAGGTATATTAGGATGTCCTAAGGATTAAATTATCTAATCCATACAAAACTCTTAGTATTGTGCCTGGCAAGTAGGTCAATAAATGTTACTTGTTATCATTAATATTATTATTATTGTTAGTTTTGTTAATATTATTATAGTTTTGTTAATATTATTATTTATTGGTAATATTTTAGGTGCTGAGAACTTCCAAATCTGTACCTTTAGTTCAGATATCTTTTCTGGGATTCAGGACTGCCTAAATCTCACATCTAGCTTTCAGTGACCCATCCACTTAACTCCATTTGTATTGCTGTTAGCTTTCCTCATGACTTGGACCAAACTCAGGGGAGAGCAATGCCATTCACTTTGCCTAATGTGTGAATAGACTCTTTAATATTCCAGGTACTTTCATTTATTAGAACAGTCCTATTTCATCCATTAACATCTCAGTCTTGTATATTTTAAGACTTCTGTCTCAAACTCTATTAAAGCTCTCCCTTCTCTTAAAAGCACAGCTAGACTATCTGGTCTTCAGTAGCTTTGAACAAAGTTTCCTCATCCAACTTCCTCTTCTAGGTGGTAGCTCTTCTCTTAGGTTCTGGTGGAGAGGAAGGAGAGGGAAAAAAACAAACTTCTACTTATTGAACTGAGAGTAGAAGCAATTACTTGCAATTGATAAGAGGTCTCTCTGGGTGCCATTAGTCATTTCTGTCATGGGTTGCAGAGTACTCTGTTCAGATTCCCTCATGATTCTCTGACATGGGAGATAAGCTCTAGTTTAGTATTTTCCACTTCCTGTACTCTTAGCTTCTGGCTTGATAGCATCTTACTGCTGGGGTTCCTCTTGGGAGAAGTTCCTGCAAGATAGGCTCAAACTCAGCTCCTTCTGAGGTGTCCACTTGGCTCAGCCTTAATGTTATGGGGTTTCATTGCTTCTCTGTCTTTGAGCCTTGTCTTCTTTCTCTATTCCAAGCTCATGGTTTCCCAGGGGTAGATTAGTGAGTCCATTGGTCCATAAGTATACAACTGGGAACAAAATGTTTTTCTCCTTTTTTTGTAGAAATCCTACTATTACATAAGTGGTTTTCATGAAGCTTCCCATTCCCAGTAGATTTTGGAAGGAGAAGCATTCATGTAGATGTATTGGGAAAGGAAGAAAGTTGTCTTTCTCCTTGGTTACTGCACTTCTGAGAAGGCAATTCACTCTCTCTTCCCCATCTTCAGTGTGTTCTGACTGTCAGAAATGATGTGCATTGAGTATGGTAGTGAAGATTTTGGATTCTTGCCTCTCATTCGGCCTTGAAGATAAGAGTGAGCCCAAGTGCTGATGAATTTCTGTATGTATGTATGTATGTATGTATGTATGTACATACATCTTACAGATGAATGTAAGAACTTTGTATGTTTTGTGTATAATTTTGAGCCTTCGCAGTAATTCCTAGAACACAGGACAAAATCTCATATGGGCCTCCTGTTATAGTCCACTAAATTTAAATACCAGAAATCTGGGACCATTATTCTCCTGTTCTCATTTTATGTATTTATTTTTGTGTTTTTAAACTTTTAATTGTAGCTTAGTTGACATTAATGTAGTGATTTGATTTATATACATTATATATGTATATATATAAATGTATATATATATATAATTATATACATTATGAAATGCTCACCATAAGAAGTGTAGTTACCATGTGTTAGCCATAAAAAGTTATTGCAGTATTGGGGCACCTGGGTGGCTCAGTCGTTAAGCGTCTGCCTTCGGCTCAGGTCATGATCCCAGGGTCCTGGGATCGAGCCCCACATCGGGCTCCTTGCTCAGCGGGAAGCCTGCTTCTCCCTCTCCCACTCCCCCTGCTTGTGTTCCCTCTCTCGCTGTCTCTCTCTCTGTCAAAAAACAAATAAAATCTTTAAAAAAAAAAGTTATTGCAGTATTATTGACTATATTCCCTATTACGTGCCTTTCATCCCTGTGATTTAGTCATTTTATAACTTGTACCTCTTAATCCCCTTCACCTATTTTGCCCATCCCCTGACTCCCTCCCATCTGGGAACCACTAGTTCTCTATATTTATGAGTCTGTTTCTCTTTTGTTAATGTTTGATCATTTGTTTTTTAGATTCCAAACATAGGTGGAATTGTATGGTATTTGTTTTTCTCTGAGTTATTTTACTTAACATAATACTCTCTAGCCCACCCATGTTGTCATGAATGGCAAGATTTCACTCTTTTTTATGGCTGAGTAATATTCCATTATGTATATATACCACATCTTTATCTACTCATCTATCGATGGACACTTAGTTGGCTTCTGTATCTTGGCTATTGTAAATAATGCTGCAATAAACATAGAGGTGCATTTATTTTTTCAAATTAGTGTTTTCATTTTTTCCTTTTCTCATTTTATACCTCCAGTATCTCACATAGTATCTTCAAGATTGTAGGTATTCAATAATTATTATTAAATTTTATTAATTATTAAATATTTGTTGAATGAATGAAAAGCCAAACATGACACATAGAAAAGCTGATCCTAAACTCGTTGGCACACAATAGGGAGAGAAGACACCATCTTGGAAATAGGCACCCAGAAAAATTGCTATCAACACCTTAATACTTTAAAACACCTAAATTTCTTAAATTGGTCCCTTTGATGCCATTGTGTTTATTGTGTGCATTTCTATACTTTTATGCTTTGGTTTCACTTTCTACCTATTAGTTAAATAATTACTTTATAAGAATTGTGGGGTTATATTTAAAACTTTACTGTGTTTCTGTAGAGTTCTGCTATAATATAAATACTATGAAATGATTTCAAATCTACTCAGAATTATTAACAGACATGGTCTAAGAAATGTTTTTATTTTTCTTCATTCTTTTCCATGTCACATTAAAATGGTCCCCTTTGCATTTAGGTGATTTTATTAAGAGTTTTATACTCACTTTAAAATGCCAGATTCTTTTTCTAATTTTTAAAATTTCTTTACTGGAAACTTGATTTCCAAGCAAAGCATTCAAGAGAAAATCTAAATCTAAATTCAGCCTGCCAGATAAATATGAATAAAATTTGGTGAAAAGTACTGAATGCTGTTTTTTATATCTCCTTAAAAGGTTTGGGAATTTTGCTGGGTTCCCAAGTAGATTTACCTGAGAGATTAGCCATGAGCCATCTTACGGTACATGAGCTTGATCACTTGATATGAGAAAATCCCTACATATCTTTGTTAAAAACACAAAGAAAAATAATCATAATGTTCTGTTCCAATACTTTTCAAGAATGTTTGGAATAGGAAATAAACTTACCTTTTTAAGAAGTCCTGTTTAGAAAATTGCTAAGAGATTGTTTACAGAGATTGTTAAATTTACAGAGATTGTTAAAAAAATAACTTGCACACTCAACCAATTGCTTGGCTATTTCAGGTTCCTATAGGGATTGGGTTTAGTGAAGCAACTTACCAGGGAAACCTTTTCCTCACTGGAAAAGGATAATTGTGCACTAGCCATCCATGCATAGCAAGGCTATAATCTTGCTATGCTTTTATTTTATCTAGGTTAGCCACAGAAGAACAACCATTATAGAGACTAGATGCTAAGAATGCAGAAGGGTAAAAGCAATTTTTATAACCTTACGTTGATTATTCATATTAATAACAGTATGAATAATAGTACTGATATTATTAATAAAAATAATTATAAACATTGATAAATCACTCTATAGTTTAAAAACTGCACTCAAATAGGTCTTTTGGGAGACATTATTGTCATCAGCCTCATCTTAGATATGAGGAAATTAAAATCAAGTGCATGGCCCATGACAAACAGGAATTAAGTAGGAGCCTGATATTTGTACCCAACCTTCTTGATTCCAGAGCATTTACCTTTTACACCCATAAAACCAACTCCTGGTCTTTCTAGTGAGAGGGTGCAAAAGTAGGCTTAGTGTGAATTAAAGGAAGTATAGTTTTAGGGCCTCTCGCTTACCTGAGCTCATTCCAAAGTCTTGGGAGAGGCCCTCGCAGTGTTCATATATTTTTGTAAAATTTTGCAATATTTTTTAAAAGTAAGATTTTTTTTTCAATCTATAATCAGTCTTTCCATTGCATCTTCACCTCTGTCTTATTCTATTGTATTGGCTTGGCATTCAAGTAGCTGTAGGTAGTTTTGGAATCTGGCTTAGAGGAAATTGATTTGGCAATACACTTGGTTTAATGAGATTTATTTATATGATAGGTATTTACTCCCCCATATAGTTAAATCATTTCTAGCCATGCTGATGCAGAGATATTTTCTAGGAATATTACTATAGCCTGCTGTGTTGACTCAATCAGGACTGAAACATAAAAATGCAGCATAGGTAGTTATTTATAATATGAACTCATGGTACCGCTTCAGCACCTAAAGTATGTGGGAAGAGGAGGACAAACAGAATAGTTCAGAGCCAGAAGCTAATTTGTACAAAATTCTTCCAAATACCAGATGAGTAAAATATAAGTAGAGAGATGTGTTCTCATCAACACCTAGTCAAAACAGCCCTCTTCTTAATAAAGGTTTTCCCAAATGTGACAACAATTCTAAAATTTTTCATGTCAGTACAAATGACAAATTATGAAGCTGAAAGTTAATTTAGTTATGCCATCTTCTGATTTTATATTTTTGGTATTGCAACTTAATACAACTTATAATTTGTTGTGATTTATATTTTCATTCTGATATTTTTATAGAGGATTTTGTATGTATAATTTTCTATAATTTTTTCTTAAAGAGGCTCCTTTCCCCTCAAATTAACCCCATAAAGCCTGGATCTTCCACTGAAGTATGTGTGCCCAGCAAGCACTTGTGGAATGAATAAAAATCTTCAGGAATTGGTTTTGATGCCAAAGTGATTTGATATCCTGAAGTTCTGACCTTAAGGAATTGTGAGTGGATTTTCTCTTCCAGACTGGGAGATAGGAGATAGCCCTGTATTTTATGAATCTTGTGCTCTGTATAGATTTATTATATTTCTTTTTTTAAAAGATTTTATTTTTATTTATTTGAGAAAGAAAGAGAGAGAGAGATAGCCAGCACAGGAGCGGGGTAAGGGACAGAGGAAGAAGCAGACTCTCTGCTGAGCAGGGAGCCCGATGTGTGCCTCGATCCTGGTACTCTGGGATCATAACCTGAGCCAAAGGCAGACACTTGACTGAGCTACCCAGGCACCCCAAGATTTATTATATTTCTATTCCAGTACCTTCCCAAAGCTAACTACTTGCATTCTATAGTCAGAAATTTTCCCTCCTCTAGCCACTTAGCTTCTTATATTCACATGATGTCAAACAGAAAACCTTTATTTATTGAAAACCTAGGCTCATCAAGGTGAATACAAATGGATTGTTTTAGACTGGGAAGGATTCCAGTGGAAGTGGTTCACTCTGGGAGAGATGTTAGAGTCCTTGAGTCTGGGTGTCACAGATGATGGAAGGCTGTTGGGAGTAATCTTGTTCCCCCCAAACTCACAGTTTTTGGAAGTGATGGTTCTTCCATAAGGCTCTAGATTGTGACACTAGAAGTCATAGCTTGAGACACTTATTAATAGTTCTGAATAAATGGGTTGCCTGGGTGGCTCAGTGGGTTAAGTACCTGCCTTCGGCTCCTGTCATGATCCCGGGGTCCTGGGATTGAACCGCACGTTGGGCTCTCTGCTCAGCAGGGAGCCTGCTTTCCCTCGCCCTCTGCCTGCCACTTCCCCTGCTTGTGCACTCTCACTCTCTCTCTCTGTCAAATAAATAAATAAATAAAATCTTCTTTAAAAAATGTTTCTGAAGTACTGAGTTATCACACAGTAGGTAGAAACACTACTGTATTAAGGGGTGCTTGGATGATTGGACAGTTCATACCACAGGGGAATCGTCTAGATTGAAGACCATAATCTCCTTTTTCCTAATTTGCTGAACTGTATAACCACACCATCTCATCACTCCAACCGAAGACTTTTGTATATATAATGACATTAAAGTAGTAATTCTCAAAGTGTGGTAAACACTTTAGAAATACAAATTCTCAGGCCTACTAATCAGAAACTAGGGAGCAATGCCATAGAGCAAATTTATATGTATTACATATGGATTCATAGTATTTCACACAAGTGGGGAATAGGAAGGTCTGCTGGGCCTCACAAAGGATGGGAAACAGAAATAGAAAAGCCATCAGGAGACAAGGCAATGACACAAGCTCTTTGTAGATACAGAATAGCATAGTCTGTCCTGGCTTTGCTCTGTGAATCTGAATTTTTCCTGGTTTAAAGATTTTTTTCATGCTTCTCTATAAATATAGCTAAAAAGTAACTGTCCTTTTGTTCCACAAGAGCTCAGGCAGTTAACGGAGATTGACTATGAATCTGAAACCCAATTTTAGGAGAAAGATTTGATTGCCTCCATTTGGAAGGTCGGGCTGATATGATCATATGGGACAAACAGTGCTGTAGGGGGTCTTACACTTGTGTGTGGTGAGTGAGTTCCCAGAAAAGGGGCTCATGTATCTACACAGTGAACATCAGGACACATAAGACTGAAGACTATTAATATTATAAGTAACATTTCTAGTTTTTATTAAATTTCTTGCTTGCAGGCTGATTCTTTTGTACCTTGACTAAGTCTTATGCTCATTTCCATAGCTTGGATATATGAAAATAAATCCAGTTTGGCAAGGAAGTTAAATTTCTGCTGGAGTAAGCGGTAGTTGGAAGTCTGACTTTTATACTGGGATTTTTATTGCCTGCTTAAGACATAAATTGTATTTCCTCCAAAGCTCTGAAATAACAGTTCAATAAATAACTACTTATGTTGCAGTTCAAGCATTTTAATTAAGCATCTTTAACTTCCAGTACTGTAATATTCAAGTAATGTATGATGCAGCAACCCTGTTTGGTTGCAAAATTGGAAGCTTTCCAGTAATTTAAGCAACATTTCAAATGAATTTAATTTTAACTCAGACTCTAGGTAACTAAGAATTATTTTTACTAATATCTAAAAATAATCACAGATTTGTTATACTTTTAATCTTTGGTTTCTTTATTGTTAATAAACATGGTTATTTACAAGTCTAGGTTTTTATTTATTATTTCCTTATAATTTTGGTGAATTCTCAATTCCATGCAGTAAGATGCGGTCTCCGATCACAAAGATTTCATGATATAATCCAGAAGTTGACAAATGTTTTCATTTAAGGGCCAGAGTGTAAATATTTTGGGTGTAATGGACCACAAATAATCACATAATCTTTTCCTTCTCCTCTTCCCCATTTTCTTTCTCTTCTTCCTCCTTCTTTTGCTCCTTGTCCTCTTCTTCCTTCTTTGTAACCTATTCTTAGCTCATGGGGCATATTAAAAACAGGCTGCAGGCTGAGTTTGGCCCATGAGCTATAGCTTTCTGACCCATGATTATAATTCAGAAAGGAACTAGAAAGTGATTGAATTTTCTCTCTTCAAAGTGTTGTGAATTATCAGTCATCCTTTTGTGATCAAATTATATGATCAGATTGTGGTGAAGAAAGAGGGTGAAACATGCAGAGCAACAGAAGGGAGAACAAATTGATAAATGACTTCAGAATTAATAATAGAGAGGATAATGGGGTACCTGGGTGGCTCAGTCGTTGGGCATCTGCTGTCGGCTCAGGTCATGGTCCCAGGGTCCTGGGATCGAGCCCCGCATCGGGCTCCCTGCTCAGCGGGAAGCCTGCTTCTCCCTCTCCCACTCCCCCCTGTTTGTGTTCCCTCTCTCACTGTGTCTCTCTCTGTCAAATAAATAAATAAAATCTTTAAAAAAAATAATAGAGAGGATATTTATAAGCATCTATGTCATGCCAGATACCAAATAAGTATATGTTTTTCACTTAATCTTCCAAACCACACTGGTAGGTTTTATAATATCCACTTTATAGATAAGAAAACAGATGTGAAAAGGTAACATTACTAAGTACCTTAAGCTGTTTGTCAAGATTCAGTCTCAAGTTTATGTGGCACATAAAACCCATCTTCTTTGTGATATGCCATATTGTGATCTTTCATAGAATAGAGTGAGGAATACTACACACATCACCACAGTTCGTAAACACTTAAAAAGCTGCATTCTAAAAGCATCTTATAGCAGGGCCTGGGTGGCACAGTCCATTAAATGTCCAACTTGGTTTTGGCTCAGGTCATGATCTCAGGGTCATGAGATTGAACCCAGCATTGGGCTTCTCGCTCAATGTGGAGTCTGCTTAAGACTTTCCCTCTCCCTCTGCCCCTGCCCCTTGCACCTCACCCATAGGCTCTCTCTCTCTTTCAAATAAATAAATAAATCTTTAAAAAAATAAAAGCATCTTATAAAATTGCTAAGGTGTTAAAAGAATTTTACAGGTACTTATTACAGTCAATAAGTGCAAATAAATTAAAACTCTTAGAAATAACATTATCTTTAATGGTAGCATATTGTCCTTTCACAATACGCATAGTTTGAAAGTTCCAAAGTTCTAGTCCTAATAAATTGAAATAATGCATTGCCTAAAATGTTCATACATATGTTCCCCTTCTCCGTATCAGTACACTTATAATTACAATGTATTCATGAAATATGCAAGATAAATGTGGAACTATCGTTCGTCTCTATTTTCTGAGGCACTGCAACATGAAGGAGCTGAAATGAACTTGCTTAGTCGGTGGTGGAGCTAAGACTGCCGTTAGAATTATATACATACCCTTAAGCTAATGGATATTTTACTAGATTGCCTCTTGTGTGTTACTTTATGTTTTAGGGAGAGCATTTTCCTTATTTCTAATGGATATACAGCTGGACCTACTTTTCTCAAATTAGCTTATCATCAAGGCTATTATTCCATAAAAGTGAATCAGATGTTACTTAAATCTAGCTTGATTACAGATACTCCCTACAGTTTTATTCAATTGCTTAACTCTAAACATTATGCCATCAAACCATTTAATTTGACCATCTCCAAAAGTTTTATTTAAATTGTTTAATATTATGGGAATTAAGTAACTCATTACCCAAACCATAAAAGGGAGGTCATAACACAATAATAATGTTAACATCTGACTATTATTTTTCCTAAGTCTCCAACATAGTAATAAAATACTGTATCAACTCTTAACATAGCTTTGTTAACATAGTAGCTACCAGATTATATCTGGACTTTATAGATGAAGAACTCATAGTGGTATATTGATCTGCATTAAGCATAAAAATAACTCAAAATGTTTCATGGCTTAATGGTCTTTCGCAGAACAAGAATGTCTTGGTCTGTTTGGGCTGCTATATCAATACTATAAACTGGATGGCTGAAATAACAAACGTGTGTCTCACAGTTGTGGAGGCTGGTAAATCTGAGATCAAGGCATTGAGAGATTTCTGGTAAGAGCCTGCTTCCTGGTTTATAGACAACCATTTTTCTGCTGTGTCCTTATATGGCAAAAGGAGCAAGGGAGCTCTCTAGGGTCTCTGTTATAAAGGCACTAATCCAATTCATGAGGGTGGAGTCTAATTACCTTTTGAAGGCCCTACCTCCTAATACTATCACATTGGGGATTAGGGTTTGTTTTTTTAGACATAATGCTATTGCATACTTGGTAGACTACAGGATAATGTAAACATAACTTTTATATACATTGGGAAACCAAAAAATTCATTTGATTTGCTTTATTATGGTATTTGTTTTATTGTAGTGGTCTGGAACTGAACCTGTAATATCTCTGAGTTATGCCTATATATATTTTGTTTACTTTTACTTTGTGTCTGTGCAAAATTCATTTTAGGAATCTTATAAAAAACATAGGCATGCTTTGGTGGCACAGTTGGTTAAGCATCTGATTCTTGGTTTTGGCTCAGGTCATGATCTCAGGGTCATGAGATTGAGCTCCGCATTGGGCTCTGTGCTCAGCACAGGGTTGTTTGGGTTTCACTCTCCTTCTCCCTCTCCCTCTCTCCCTCCTCATTCTACTCTCTCTCTCTCAAATAAATAAATAAATCTTTAAAAAAAAACAATATGATAAGGTCAAAACAAGTTACCAAAGACAAAGGAATGGAGATATAAATAAGGAAGGAAGAAGTCTGTACAGAATTTCTATGAGTCAGGAATTCATGAACATCTTAGCTAGCTCGAAGTCTCTAATAATGTTGCAGTCAGAATATCAGCTAGGGCTGTAGTCCTCTGAAGACATAAAGAGGCTGAAAAATCTGCTTTCAAGGTAACCCACTCAAATGGCTAGAAAATTGCTACTGGTTGTTGGTGGGAGGCTTCAGTGTCTCCCCATATGAACCTCTTCAAAGTCTGGGTTAGTGTCCTTATTACAACATGGTGGTTAGCTTTCCCACTCGTGAGTGATTTTAAGACCACAAGGCAAAATCAACAATGCCTTATATGACCCAGCCTCGAAAGCCACATAATGATGCTTCTGTTATATTCTGTTTGTTACAAGTGAGTCAACAAGACTAACCCATATTTAAAAGAAGGAAAATTAAGCTACAGTTTTTGATGGGATAGGGATCAAAGAATTTTCAAATATATTTTAAAATCATCATATTGTTTTTTGAAGATTTTAAATATTTCTTACAATTTAAAAAAACCCATGAGCTCAGATTAAGAAGAAATTAAATTAAAAAAATAAAATTATCCCTGAAGTGAAGATCATGTGACTAATAACAAAAGATAATAGAAACTACTGAAAACACAGTAAGAGTGGGAGAAGCAGGCATAATGAATTGCAAATGAACAGGTAATTAAAAAGGATTTGTGGTAAATTGAAGAATGGCCCCAAAGATACACAGATCCTAATCCCTGGAACCTGTGAATGTTATATATATGGCAATGGTGACTTTGTAGATGTGACTAAGTATCTGAAGATGGAGAGATGGTCCTGATAGTCCCTAAATGTAATCACAGTTGTCCTTATGGGAAGAAGGCAGAGAGAGATTTGACTATGGTGACAGAAAAGGAGAAGGTGATGTAATGACAAAGCAGAGAAGGATTTAAAGATGTTATGTTGCTGACTTTGAAGATGGAAGAAGGGGCCATAGTCCAAGGGATGCAAGGAATGTAGGTCTAGAAGCTGGAAAAGGCAGGAAAACAGATTGTCCTCTAGAGCTTCCAGAGGGAGCACAGCACCGTCCACACCTTGGTTTTGGCTCAGTGAAACCCACTTTACACTTCTGACCTCTAGAACTATAAGCAAATAAGTGTTTATTGTGTTAAGCCATTAAGTTTGTGGTAATTTATTAAAGTAGCTATAAGAAAATAACAAAGGTTTGGAGAGAAGTTTGTATGGAAGAAAGACAAAAGGAGAATTCCAAGTACCCATAATTGTTTTGAGTGAAGAATAGAACCAAAAAGATGGAAAATATAGCTCAAGAAATGTTTTTAGAACTAAAATATTTGAAAAAAAACTAAAATATTTGAATCAAAAATTAAAAAATAATGTCCTAAAAAAATTGTCACAGAAAAATCCATGTCAGGATTTTAGTCACTTTGATAATCTCTACATTTTAATTGGCATGTGTAGATTCTTTATATTTAATGTAATTTTCAGTATATTTGGATTTAAGTCTATTATCAGCTATTTATTTCCAATAAATAAATTTGTGGCATCTATGTTCTTTTTCCTAAATTTCAGCTTTTATTTAGATTGTGTGTTTTTTTTTTTTATAATCGAGTACACCAACCAGCTTTCCTTTTATTTTGTGTAGAATATACCTCCTATTTCTTTAAAATTTCCTGTGTGCTTCTTCTTTTTTTTTTTATTTTATTTATTTTATTATTTTTTTTTATTCTTATGTTAATCCCCATATATTGTGTGTTTTAATATTCTATTTTATCTCTATTAATGCCTAATTCACTATACTTTTTGTAGCAGCTCTAGAGTTTAAAATATTTAAAATATATTTAATTTATCATAGTTCACCTTCAAGTAATATTAGACCACTGCATAAATAGTGTAAAAACCTTACAATAATATACTTTAATTCCCCCTCCTTTGTGCTATTTTTGTCATATATTTTACTATTGGTCATAATCCCCACAATATGTTGCTATTATTTTGCTTGTATTATTCAATTATCTTACAATTTTTTTAATGAAGAAAAAAAGTCTTTTTTTTTTTTAAAGATTTTATTTATTTATTTGACAGAGAGAGAGGCAGCGAGAGAGGGAACACAAGCAAGGGGAGTGTGAGAGGGAGAAGCAGGCTTCCCGCGGAGCAGGGAGCCCGATGCGGGGCTCGATCCCAGGACCCTGGGATCATGACCTGAGCTGAAGGCAGACGCTTAATGACTGAGCCACCCAGGCGCCCCGAAAAAAAGTCTTTTATATTTTGTATGCCAACAATAAAGATAAAATATTTTGTGCATATAGGCAAAGAGATTAAGTTATCTAAGGACAAAATATCAAGCTGGCCACAAACTTCCTAGTAACATATATAATATTGGAAGATTGTGATCTTAGACTTATACATCAGTCTAAATATTATTTAAATATAAATGGAACAAATATTTTTGAATTTACATAATCGAGAATCTATAAAAATTATCAGTCACATTAAAAAAATAAAAGGCCAGAAAAAGTTCTTTAAATGGAAAATTGGATATTTGATATTAGAGATAAAATGGATGAGTAAAATAGCTTAGGGGGCTGAAGGATCTGAAGAAATTAAAGACAGTAAAACAAAAAGTGAGTAGGTAATAGGAAATAGTGAAGAGAAACTAAGATATGTTGAAAAATGTGAAGGTCTAACTATATCTAATCAGAGTTCTAATTTTTCAAAACAAAGGAAAAATCTTTAAAGCAGCCAGAAAGAAAAAGAATGATTATTTACAAAGAAATTATAACTGGTCTGACAAGTGACTTCTCGATTGCAGTAAGGGAAGCCATAAGGCAGTGGAATAAAATCTTCAAAGATTGGAGAGAAAATAATTGGCATTATGGAATTGTAAGGTATATAAAAAGAGAAAATTTACTATTAATCCCTAAATAAAGATCCTTTAAAAGATATGTGTTATATGGTATTTGTCTTTCTCCAACTGACTTATTTTGCTTAGCATAATATTCTCTAGCTCCATCCATGTCATTGCAAACAGCAAGATTTTATTCCTTTTTACGGTTGAGTAATATTCCATTGTGTATATATACCACATCTTCTTTGTTGGTGGATGCTTGGGCTGTTTCCATAATTTAGCTATTGTAGGTAATACTGCTATGAACATTGGGGTGCATGTATCTCTTTGAATTAGTATTTTTGTATTCTTTGGGCAAATATCTAGTGGTGCAATTGCTATATCAGAGGATAGTTCTATTTTTAACTTTTTTTAAAAAAAGATTTTATTTATTTATTTGGCAGAGAGAATGTTGGAAAACAGACTCTTAACTATAGAGAATTGTTGGTTACCAGAAGAGAGGTGGGTAGGAAATGGGTAAAATAGGCGATGGGGATTAAGGAGTGCACTTGTGATGAGCACTGGTGTTGTATGGACGTGTTGAATCACTATATTGTACACCTGAAACAAATAGAACACTTTATGTTAACTAACTGACATTTAAGTAAAAACTTAAAAAAGAAAAAAAGAAAAAGAAAAATAGCTTCTGTTATAAAAAAGAAATACAAAAGTTTGAATGTGAAAAAAAATTAAAAATAAAGGATATGTTTCAGTCATAAGAAAAATAATGACAGAAGGTCTGAAATGAGAGAAGAAAATGGTAAACATGTGAGTAAATATATGAATGTCCAAACTGTGAGTTATAAAGAGATGAAACTCCTAGAAATTAAAAAAAAAAAACCTAAATTTCTGGATAATAGAAGTCAAAAGATAGTGATTTTAGTTAAAGTATTTTAATCTTATATGCTTTTCCCTTAAATCCTAGTTTTGGTGTTAAAATTTCTAAAGTTATCATTAAAATAAAGTAGAGAATGGGTGCCTGGGTGGCTCAGTCGGTTGGGTGTCTGCCTTCGGCTCAGGTCGTGACCCCAGGGTTCTGGGATCGAGTCCCGCATCGGGCTCCCTGCTTGGCGGGGAGTCTGCTTCTCCCTCTCTCTTTCTCCCTCTCCCTGCTGCTCCCCCTGCTTGTGTGTGCTCTCTCTGAGAGATAGCAAATAAATAAATAAAATCTTTAAAATAAAGTGGAGTGATTAAATTAACTTTAAAACTAATGCAAGGAAAAAGTGGAATGAATAAAAGAAATAAAAATTACAGAAATTAAATACATTCAAAAGAATGTAGGAAAGAAGAAAAAATAAAATCATAGAGAAAGTAAAAAAAAATGATAAAACAGTAAGTGTAAATGAACTCAATTTTCCAGGTAATATAAAAATTTTCAAATTAGAGTTAAAAAAATATTAGAAAAATTTATAGTAGGCAAGTGTAACTAAAAGAAAGCGAGTTTAACTCTTTTAATATAATGGATATATGAAGCAATCAGAATTTATGGAGTATAATCAGGAAACCAACTTTACTTTTGTTACCCACTATTTTTTTATACCTGCTCAGCGGTTTAAAGGGGTTACTGCTTTCCATGCTACTCAGTGACAATTCTAGAACCCATGATTTCTTTGTTTACTCTTAGAAAATAATTCCAAGATTACATTATTACAGATTTCTTTCCAAACATTATTGAACACTTCCATATTCATTGGAAGATTTAGCTGTAATTGGATAGTCTTTGGGAAAGGAGCTAGTAGTAAAGGGTAGTAAAGGGTATATCCAAATTTTTATTTGACTGATTTAATCATAAATTTGTGTTTAAGCCCAACTGATATTCAGACCAGAATGTGTCTCTTGTGTCCTCTCATGGCTTTTCTGGAAACTTGCCCATCAAACTACAAATTTCTTAGCGGGCAACGCCTCTTCTTCAGATGATGCTCTTTTATCATGTGCCCCTGGCGATACTCTTCTCACTGTCTTTTTGTTATGATCATCTTATCCTAGCAATAAGCTGTCTTAACTAGTGACCTTTAAAAACGATCGCATACTGACCTTCCAACCATAAATTTCACATCTCACCCTTGGGATTCAAGTACCTTTGTAAACGACAAGTTATTAAAGCTGCAGATATGGCGGGTGCCTGGGTGGCTCAGTTGGTTAAGCGACTGTCTTTGGCTCAGGTCAGATCCTGGAGTTCCAGGATCGAATCCCGCATTGGGCTCCCTGTTTAGCAGGGAGTCTGTTTCTCCCTCTGACCCTTCCCCCTCTCATGCTCTCTCTCTAAAGCTGCAGATATTTTTAACTTTATCAGACATGAAGTTCTCAAACAGTTCCAAAACAGTAGGATAGTGACAGATGCCAACTTGTCTTCCATAGTTTGGGCTGGTAGGGAGACAATGATCCCAAATGGATTTAGAGTTTATTATTTACAGCATAGCAGGCAGCATGAGCTCCATGTTCACATTAGTTTCCCTTTTCCTCCAAGTTTTCAAGAAGTGATCTGGAAGTGGATCCAGGTGGATTCTGTGCCCAGCTGAGGAGGACTGATCTTATAAGAGGCTGCTGACAAATCTACCCATCTTTCCCTCTGAAGAGAGACCTAATCTTTATTATGATGTTTTCAGGAGAAAAGATGTCTCTATCTTTATTATACATAAATGTAAATAAATTTTCTCCAGAGTCTCTGTTTCTGTCCTGCCAGGGCCACCTGAAAAACATTCTTGAAAAAATAGTCATGGAGCAAATGGGCTGTTAATGCCTAGACATGTGTAAATATGAAAGATACATGGAGAATTGTTTCTAACATTTTTTTTTCTGTCTGTGGTGATAGTGGAAGGTCAACTCCTAGCATTACAATGAATAACTTCATTCTTATTAAATCCTATCTATCACTTATGCTATGTTTTGATCCTCCGTGTGAGCAAATGGGTTTTAAAATGTGAAACCAGTTCTCAGATACATCATTTGAAAATCTAGTCTTGCTGTCCCCTTTACTTTGGAATTTCCTATCTGTTGCATGTTGATGCCACACCAAAAAGCTTTCATCTAAGCTGCTTGCTACTTAAAATATCAGACAAGATAGAATTTAAGACAAAGCATTACTAGGGAAAAATAGTATACCTTGATAAAAACTTCTCTTCACTATGAAAACTTAAAATTCAAAAATTGCATGCACCTAATATCTATGAAAAAATTGGCACATCTACAAGAGAACTGACAAATATACCATCCTGTTGGGAAATATTAAACTTTCCAACACATTTTGTGAGGCTAGTAGGGCCTTGATACCAAAAACCAATGAGAAAAAAGAAGAAACTATAAATGTATTTCACACAAAAATACCCAAAAACAATTAAGTAAATATTAGGGAATAGAATTCATCAGAAGCTAATGGATCGTTATGAAATTGGAATTATAAGAATACAACATTAGAATTAGAATTAGAAAATCAATGTCTCTTACTCTAAAGGACAGCATGATACAATCATCTCAAGAAATAAAATATAATTGAAAAAGCATACCACTGATTCAATATTTTTGTAAAACCTCTTAGAAAGCAAATTATGGAAGAGAACTTCCTTAGCTTGCTAGAGCTATCCACAAAAATTCATACCAAACATCACTCCCAAGAGAATTTCTTTAAAAATTATAAACAAGACTTGTATGCTTGATACCACTACTTTAATTCAACATTTCCAGTTATCAGCTTTTTCAATAAGTTAATTAAAAGAATAACATTTGGAATACATAGAAAAAAAACCTAAATGATTATTTTCAGCCAATATAATTGTCTACTTGAAGAATGAAAAGTATTTTAGAGAGAAATTGTTAAAATTCATGAGAGTTTTGCAAAGCTGCAATATATAATATTGATATTTAAGTCAATTTTATTTTTCTATCCCATCACAACTAATTGGAAAATGTAATTTAAGAAGATACTTGCAATAGGTACACAGTGTCTTTTGAGTATAACAAATATTTAAGATTGCTGTGGAGACAAACAACCCCTTATTGAAAGACATTATTAAATAAGACCTAAATATATAAAATCATACATCATAGTCATGGGTTGAGGACTCAATATTGTAAAGAAAGTTTATTATGATGTTCCAAAATGACAAGTTAGTTAATTGACCTAATTAGGAAAGCTAACTATGTAGCCTGGGTGTCTTATGTCCTACAAGATGAAACCTCTACATGTCTCTGGTAATTATAATAAAATACAAATAGTAAATTCAGGTATTAAAACATACCAAATGTATTTTGTGTTGGTATATCATAATAAAAGATCTGTGAGTTAGGAACTATCAGCTATGCAAAACTAAAAGAACACATTATTTTGGGGAAGATACCAAGTCTCAGAAATTAAAATCAAATGACAGAAATTTTGAAAATTCATGTTGTATCAAGTAAATCTTCACATTAGTAATGGCTTTAATCTATTAACCTGTGGCTTTTTGAATCACTTATACATCAGCCACCAGGTTTTATTAGTTCCCCACTAGATTCTGCAACCTGGATTCCTATGAAGGAATGAAAATTACTCAGAAATCCTAGGCAACTATCAACATAAATAAAGCAATAATTTTGGAAGGTACGAGAATAATAAAAAATAATTTTTATCTATGTTGTTGATATTTTAGATCAAGTTAGGCATACTGTGCAAAGCTGAGTTTATAATCTTTGAATCTGTGCAGGTTTGTCTATTGTTTAAATGAAACTATTTGGAGATTCAGCCATAATAATAACAGTTTAAATTTTTAAAAGGAATTTATTGAGTAAAATATGTAGTTACTGTTTAAATTCTTGAGACAAATTGTTTTTCAGAATTTGTTTAATGGAGATATAACACCAACACATCAAACATTAAGCAAAGTACAAATAACAACAAATACGTCTCTTTATGTGCATGATTAGTTCTCACAACTAAAACACTGACTGGTACTATAGTTATACAGAGGTGCACTGCTAGATCCCCTCTGCTGGCCCAAAACTCTCCTTTGCCCATCTGTTTTGAGTGTTGTCTAATGATGGTTCACAGCTAGTCAGTCCCTCTAGGAATTACCTCTTGCTGAAGGGAGTTGTCTTGTCCAAGGTTATGCCCCTCCCTGGAGACAGCCTCCATCCAGTGGTTGAGGTGGGGACATAAAGTCAAAGATCTCAATGTGGGACAGCACTGAAGGGCCATCATGGCTCCAGAGCTCCTGTACGATGTGCTGAGGCCTTCGTTGAATAGCATCACCCTGTGTTATTCCAGAGCAGACACTCCCCAGTTGATCTTCTGTATGCAAATCTCTGTTCAAAATCTATTTCCTAGTGAACGCTACCTAAGGTAGGGCTAAATTCTTTTTTATTTCCATAAACAAACATTTACTGAATTGACAACTATATGACAATTGTTGAGTTATTGGGATAGGCATTGAAGATACAAAGACATATTTCCTGATCTAAGTTTTAATTTATATAGGTAGGCAGGGCATCTACATAAAACACTACTAAAACTAAAACTAAAACTACTAAACACTACTACACACACACACACACACAAGAGGATGAGCCAAATGTGTGAAGAAGAGAGTATTTATTATAGGAAGTCAGGGAAAGGAGAGATCTGTCTTCTTGAGCTGTGAAAGACAAGCAGGATTGAAATAAAAGGAGATAGTATTATGCCTGGTATGGTGCAAGGCAGTTTGTTCATCATATGTATCAGGTGGCACAGTGATTTATATAATTCACATGACTTTTTTCAACTTGAGTGTTAGTTCCGCAATGATGGGTCCATATTGTCTTCATCTTTGAATCCACAGAAAGTTGAATGTTTATTAATTCAGTAAGTATGTAGCACTAAGCTGTCAGGTAGTGTGCCAGGTACTGGACATTAGAGTATAAATGAAGTATTTTCCCTGCCTTCAAAGAGCCTACAGTCCAGAGAGGAAGATCATTAATAGACACTTAAATAGACGATTTAAATACATTGTGACAGATAACTTATTTAATGTCAAGTGCCATTTATGTGCCAGGCGCAATGCTGTCTATGATGAAATAATCAACAAAGTGCTATCGGAGCACACAGCAGGGACCCTCAGCCTAGGTGGAGAACATGTTTAAGGAAGGCTTTCCAGAGAAGGTGATGTTCAAGTGTGACTTTAGGTGAGGGGACTCTTTCTTTGGGGTCAGTTCTCTGAGAAGGACTTAGCTCAGAGCTGTCAGCTGCTTTGCTTCTAGCAGCAGGTGGATTGAATGTCTCCATTCTGCAAGTGATTTGGACTGCACACAGCAGTATTCACCTTGGTGATTTGGGTAGAGTGGAGGCTCTCAAGCTTGAGGGTACATTGGAATCGCCTGGAGGGCTTTTTAAAACATAGATTGGTGGCCCTATCCCCAGGTTTTCTGCTTTAGTAGATCAGGAGAGGGTTCCAAAATTTGCATATCTAACAAGTCCCAGGTGATGCTGCTCCTGCTGGCTTAGAATCTACACTTTAAGAGCCACTGATGTAGAGAAAGCTGTATTTGAATTGCCACCTCAGGGCATTCATTCATATAGGTCAAGTTTTTATAATATTTATGGAATAAATATCACCAAGTTCAGGAATCCTACTTACAACTGGGGAGAAAAAACATGATTATAGTACAATGTGATAAGTACTGTAAGAAGTTAGTGCAAAAGTATTAGCAGATTTGGAGAAGAAAATAGCTAATTTTTCCTTAGTGCATTATGAGAATCTTGACAAAGTAAGTGACAAGTGAGCTGAAATCACCTTCGGACTGAGTAAACTAATTGTGAGTAAGTTATTTATTATCTTTGCATTTTAGTTTCCCTATGAGTAAAATGGGGATATTAATAATGATATCGGAGGTGTGCCTGGGTGGCTCAGGTGGTTAAGCATCTGCCTTTGGCTCAGGTCATGATCTCAGGGTCCTGGGATTGAGCCCTACATTGGGCTCCCTGCTCAGTGGGAAGTCGGCTTCTCCCTCTCTTTCTGCCCCTCCCCCTGCTTATGTTCTCCCTCTTTCTCTCTCAAATAAATAAATAAAATCTTAAAAATATAATGATATCAGAGGGTGGTAGTTAGGATTGATTAAGGTAAGACATGTGAAATTACCTTATAATTTAAAGTAATACTCTTTTTAAAATTTAAATTCAAGTTAACATACAGTGTCGTATTGGTTTTAGGAGCAGAATTTACTAATTCATCACATGTAACACCGAGTGCTCATCCCATTAAGTGCCCTCCTTAATACCCATCACCCATTTAGCCCATCCCCCATCCCACTCCTTCCATCAACCCTTACTTTGTTCTCTATAATTAAGAGTCTCTTATGGTTTGCTTCACTCTCTTTTTTCCTGCCTTCCCCTATGTTCACCTGTTTTGTTTCTTAAATTCCACATGTGAGTGATATCATATGGTATTTGTCTTTCTCTCACTTATTTTGCTTGTAATATGTTCTAGCCTCATCCACGTCATGGTAAATGGCAAGATTTCATTCTTTTCGATGGCTGAGTAATACTCCTTTCTATATGTTCTATATCCTGTACCACATCTTCTTTATCCATTCATCAGTCAATGGACATCTGCGCTCTTTCCATAGTTTGGCTATTGTGGACATTGCTACTATAAACATTGGGGTGCATGTGCCCCTTCAAATGAGCATTTTTGTATCCTTTGGATAAATACCTAGTAACACAATTGTTGGGTTATAGGGTAGGTCTATTTTTAACTTTTTGAGGGACCTCCATACTGTTTTCCAGAGTGGCTGTGCCAGTTTGCACTCCCACCAACAGTGCAAAAGGGTTTCCCTTTCTCAGCATCCTCGCCAACATCTGTTGTTTCCTGAGTTGTTAATTTTAGCCATTCTGACAGATGTGAGGTGGTATCTCATTGTGGTTTTGATTTGAAAAAAAAATAATATTCAAAATTCCAGCTTTTGTTTTTTGCTAAATTATCTTTCTAGAATTCTTTGCTGGCTTGCTTGCTTAAGTATCTATGACTTCATTGTTGTAGTAAAATAAGTGATACTTTCCTCAGCTTTCAGATTTTTTCTCTTGTTTTACTGGTAATGCACAAGGAAACAGGATGGAAGTACTACTAACATTTAAATGAGAAGAATTACAGTTTTCCTTTGTCATATAAATTTTGCCTTTATTACAAGAACTGGGAAAGTTGCAAATTATTTATTGAGACAGGAATATTATCTAAATGATACAAGAATGGATGTACATTTGATTAGAACTTCTCTTTGTGGATTTAAATTTCACCTGTGGAATTTTTTTGTTTTTTAAAAAAATAAATTTAATCTCTTTTGCCACATGATGGTAGTATTGCTTCTCTTGTTAAGCCACAAAAATAGATTTCAGATGCCAGTTAAATCAGAAAAAAATTATATTTCTCCAAGGAGACCTAACAATAAAACATTAGTTTCATAAAGAAAAAAGACTCCTACACATTTATGTTATTTTTAAAGAGCAGGAAACATCAATGCCAGTGTTTCCTGAGGAGAATTGCCATTTCTTCTTTAGGAACAGATCTTTGCATGTCAGGAACATCATTTCTCTTCTTACCAGAATTTTGTTTTAGTCATTGTCTTTCAAATTACTGCCCCTTTTAATTGGGTTGACCAATATAATTTATTACCTTATAAGTGGATGTAAATGTTTATTTTGAAGAAGAGAAATTTTAAATGACATATTGATTGTATTTTACATAAACTTTTATGTCAGATTTAGAATTAGAAGCCAACTTGGAAGTTGTCTAGTGTGACCCTCTTTGCATGCAATAATTTCTTCTGCATCATCCAGAACAGATGCGCATGCAATTTCTCAACTACCTCTAAAGATGCCCTTCAAGGCAGCCTGTATTCTTTGTAGGACCCCTAGTAAAGGAACTTGCTTGCTGTTGTGCTCAACGTAATGTGTTACTTGGAAGCTGTGAAGCTTCTGTTTGCTTGAATTCAAAACCATTTCTTTTGTCTGGAGGCAACCATCTTGTTGGGAGAATGAGTCATAGGATAAAATTATGAAATGCAGTTTGCTGCATACTGTAGTCAGTC
>NC_138372.1:51701892-51737541 GCF_054177405.1 Leptonychotes weddellii
CTCCAAACCCTGCAGATCCCTGCGGTGCGCTCCCGCACCTCTCCTCCCAGGGGAAGAAGGTGAGTCTCCCCAGATCTGCCGCTTGTTGGGTCCCTGCCGGAGGAGCATTGGCCCGACTGTGCCGTGGATCACGGTTTATGGCAACCCCGAGCTGAGAGCCCGCGCCTCGGCTCAGCCTCTGCAGCCGGCTTCCCTGCTCTGATACCTGGGAGCTCTGCTGCACTCAGGCACCCCTGGTCTTTCTGTGACCCCGAGGGTCCTGAGACCACACTGTCTCATGAGGGTTCCAGCCCCCGCTTAGCCACCGGAGTGACGTCCCTTGGCGGAGCGGACTTCTAAAAGTTCTGATTTTGTGCTCCGCAGCCCTATCACTTGCCAGAAGCGGCCGACGGAGGCCCCTCCCCCGCCATCTATCCTTCCGAATATCACCTCAGATTCACTTCTCTGCACGTCCTACCTTCCAGAAAGTGGTCGCTTTTCTGTTCAGAGAGTTGTTGGTATTCTTTTCTTTGATCTCCTGTTGAGTCTGTAGGTGTTCAGAATGGTTTGATCCCTATCCAGCTGAATTCCTGAGACCAGACGAAATCCAGGTCTCCTACTCCTCCGCCATCTTGCTCCGCCCCCTGGCTGAATTATTTGTAAAATGTTTTTGTTTGGTATCACACACTGATTTTTCAACCTGTGCAGTGTTTAGCAAACATTTTTTTTTCCCCTACTCACTGTAATTATCTTTTCTTGGTGTTAAACTTTTCTAACCCTTTACCATCTTTCTTAATTGAGATACACGCACTTCCTCTTTTATCTCACTTTTTTAAAGATAAAATAAATCCTATCAGATATGGAAACACTCAAAATCCTTCTCCTTACACCACTAAGTTTTCTTTATCTTCATTTATCCTTCCCACTTTTTAAAGACTAATCTTTCCATCAGAGCCTTCTAACCATTTATTTTCAAACTCATTTTTGGGATTTCATGTGATCAAATGTTGCCTCTCTTCTAAAATCTATCTTTCTTGCTCAACATCACTTATCAGGGAAATATAAATCGAAATCACAATGAGATACACCTGACACTTGTCAGAATGGCTAAAATTAATAACTCAGGAAACAACAGATGTTGGTAAGGATGTAGAGAAAGGGAAACACTCTTACACTGTTGGTGAGAGTGCAAACTGGCACAGCCACTCTGGAAAACAGTATGGAGGGCCCTCAAAAAGTTAAAAATAGAACTAGCCTATGACCCTGCAATTGCACTACTAGATATTTACACAAAGGACATAAAAATGCTGATTCAAAGGGGCACATGCACCCCAATGTTTATAGCAGCAATGTCCACAATAGCCAAACTATGGAAAGAGCGCAGATGTCCATTGACTGATGAATGGATAAAGAAGATGTGGTATAGGATATAGAACATATAGAATGGAGTATTACTCAACCATCGAAAAGAATGAAATCTTGCCATTTACCATGACGTGGATGGGGCTAGAGTATATTATGACAAGCAAAATAAGTGAGAGAAAGACAAATACCATATGATTTCACTCACATGTGGAATTTAAGAAAAAAACAGGTGAACATAGGGGAAGGCAGGAAAAAAGAGAGTGAAGCAAACCATAAGAGACTCTTAACTATAGAGAACAAAGTAAGCGTTGATGGAAGGAGTGGGATGGGGGATGGACTAAATGGGTGATGGGTATTAAGGAGCGCACTTGTGATGAGTACTGGGTATTACATGTAAATGATGAATCACTAAATTCTACACCTGAAACCAATTTTACCATATATGTTAACTAGAATTTAAATTAAAACTTGAAGAAAAAACATAAAATCTATCTTTTTCTAACCAGTGTCATTCAACCTATGAGGATGCTTAAGTCTTTTCATTGGAAAACAAGAGAAAAAAAGCATTTCCTTCAACTTTGGCTTTTCCTATTTACCTTTCTTCATTCTAGATAGTATATAAGAAGCAAAAGAAACTAAGTAACAGGTCCCATGGCCAAGTCATACTTCAGTCAAATGCTGGGACATCCTGGATACTTTCACAGCCACTGAGTATGAATTCTGAGCTGTCTTAATACATTTGCATCCTCACTTGAGACTGAAAGTCATGAGTGGAATATCTAATTGCCTGAACCTGGGCCATTTCTCTCAACAAACCCTGGTTGCTCTTTATCTTCTCTCGTGGAGACATGCATGACCCCTTACCCTTGGCATAAAGCAAGATTTCCCCCTAAATTAAAAAACAAGTGCTTTAGATGTGAAGCATAAAAATACAAATGTCCCTTCCCCTACCATGATCACTCTATGACCTTTGGTACCATTATCCACTCCCTTCTTGAAACCTTTTCTTTATCTGACTTTTACCTACCTCTCCTGTTTTTCTGATCTTGGTATCTCCCTATTACCAATAGATTAGATAAAATATTTAATATGGCATTCATTGCTCTTTGTAATAATATCCTTTGGATTTTGATCATTATACTCCTGTTTCCATTCCAGCTCCCTATACTGCTGTCTGCTAACTTTGGTTTTTGATACAACTAACTACTTGTAATTCCCTCAGCATACCCTTTACTTAGAGATATCTGGAAAAGCCTTTTTTCCTTTTTATCTTCTTCAAGGTTCAGATCAATTGTGTGAAGACCTACAGGATTATCTCTGGGCAGAATTAATCTCTTCCTTCTCTGCCTTCCCTTGGTACTTTATCTAGTTAGTTTATGACTCTCTGTCAAATAGATTCTTCAAAGGAAGACCATATCATATTCATATTCAGCACAGTGCTAGTTGAATGAATTTTGAATCTTCTTAAATTCTTTTTTGGACATATCCTGGATATAAATTGTGTGGTAATAAAAACAAGGTTAGTAACTGTTATTCCTTATCATCCAAGTTTTCAATTATTTAAAGTATTGTTTCCATTTACCATGCATAATTAAAACATTCTTGAAGTATCTTTCTCTCAAAGATCTGGACATAATTCAACAAACAAAGCTGGAGTCTTCTGTTGTGCTGAGGAGGACACTATGGTAAAATAGGAAGAAGAGCCTCTTTCTATTGTGCTCCTATTATTTTCTAGGACAGAATAATCCTCAGGCTGCCAATAGCCTAATGTGATTGCTGGCATAAAATTTGTTAGTGTCTTTTCAAAACCAGCATAACAAAATCCTGGATGGGCAGGACTCCAGGAGCTGCTATAAAAGCCCCTAAATTGCCACTCATACATAACTTTCAATGTTGTGCTGACATGTGCTGACTATTGTTTGCCCCTTTTAAGACTGTGTAGTAACCTGGAGGTAAACAGAAGATCTTTCTATTATTCTGGGATACTCTACCACCTACACAATTCCCACGTCTCAAGTAGGAGGCAGGATTAGACCAGCAATAGCATGAACATTCATGTTAAGTAGGTGAAGTCATGCTATACTTAACTGGGTTCTCTGTCTATCAAATATGTCCTGAACCCAGGGGAGATATTTTCTAATGTTAATCATTTTTATTTTTATTTTTTATTTTTTTTAAAGATTTTATTTTTATTTATTTGACAGAGAGAGAGGCAGCGAGAGAGGGAACACAAGCAGGGGGAGTGGGAGAGGGAGAAGCAGGCTTCCCGCCGAGCAGGGACCCTCATGCGGGGGCTCGATCCCAGGACCCTGGGATCGTGACCTGAGCCGAAGGCAGATGCTTAACGACTGAGGCACCCAGGTGCCCCTAATGTTAATCATTTTTAGACAATAAATTGCTAAGTAGTTCGGAGTGATGTAATATACTATACACAGTATATAATATTCACTGTTGGACAAGGAAATATCTATGAACAGGGAGATCAATATACTATCAACAAAGGAAACTATATGAAAACAATCTGTAAACCATTGGTAATGAACTTTAAGTCTTCCAAATCTTTGTCATTAACTTCAGGTTCTAAGGTAATGATACAGATGTCATTAAATCTGTGGATAATGTACATTTCTGAAAAGTCACTTATAAAACCCATTTCTATGTGATTCATATGTTTTTACTGAGTTTCAGTTTTAGAAATATAGACCTGTATAGCATATAAGCTCTGCAGGAAGAAAGGGAAAGAAATGGTAAGAAAAAAAAGATATAGATCTAGCAAAATAAAAACACAAACAAAAATGTTAAGGGTGACAAGCTCCAATCAGCAAACCTGGAAGAAAGCACAAAATGACAGTGGGAGAATGACTGTCCAGCAATGGCAACTGGCAGAGTTCTGGTTTTAACACTGGCATTAGAATTCTCTGCTGCTTAAATTCAGCAAGTTGAAATTTTTAGAGAAAATATTCTCCTTTATGATTCTTTGAAAGTTTTTTACCCTCATGAAGAAATATATACAATAGCTTTAAGCATTTTTGTTTCATAGATAGCTAATGGTTTATAACAAATCATGCAATGAATGAGTCATACAAGCCTAACCAACTGAGCCACCCAGGTGCCCCCTTTTTTTTTAAAGGTTTTATTTATTTAGAGTCATACAAGCCTAAAACAAAGAATAAGGTCATGATCAAGAAAACCTCTAATGATAATGATCAGAAAAAGCATGGCTATCCATTGATTAAGTTAAACTTTTAATATACTATTTTATAAAACTGACATTATTGTTTCTATATTAAGTTTTTAAAAAATAGTTTGTCAGGAAAAATTGTGAAAGACTGAAATGGACAAAAAACAAAATTATTGGATCTTTTGTCTAGTGTTTTCTTCTATTATTTCTGCCTTTCATTGTCTTTGAGCTATTTTCTGACTCTATAAAGTTATATAATACAAATAGTAATGCAAATAATTCTTGTCCATAGAAATGCATATTGTGTCACCCAGAAATGTGATTGATTATTGCTCTGTGGGTATTAACCAGTTTGCATCTATTAAGCGGATTCATTTTAGCATTCCTTATGGTCTACATCTAAGTGTGGTTCTTCCAATTCCCTTTTGTATTATTTGTAACATCTTATTGTTTCCCTCATTTAATGAGTTAAATAAAAACTTTGGCACATGTGTTCCTTTTATATTTGTGTGTATTTAGTTTCTTAAAAATTATCTTTAACTGGTTGTACTTATGATTTTACTAAAAATAGTTTAATATTGAGTGATAGGGTGGTTCTTTTCCTCTATCCCTTTGTCCTGTTCCCTCTCCCTTTCCTCCGCCCTACCCCTCTTCCTTCTTTCCTTCCTTCAGTAAGTATTTATTTGGTGCATACTATGTACCAGGCATTTTAAGAGGCACTGGGTATACAGAATCCAACCTGAATCTGCCTGTAACTTGGATTTTTTATTATGATCTATAAGGGGGACAAATAAGACTATATAAGGTAATAAAAAGAATGAGGCCTATGGTTTTAAAATAGACTGATTTACAAAACCACAATGAGATACCACCTTATAGCAGTTAGAATGGCAAAAATTAACAAAACAGGAAACAACAAATGTTAACGAGGATGTGGAGAAAGGGGAACCCTCTTACACTGTTGGTGGGAATGCAAGCTGGTACGGCCACTCTGGAAAACAGTATGGAGGTTCCTCAAGATGTTAAAAATAGAGCTACCCTACGACTCAGCAATTGCACTACTAGGTATTTACCTCAAAGATACAGATGTAGTGAAAAGAAGGGGCACATGTGTCCCAATGTTCATAGGAGCAATGTCCACAATAGCCAAACCGTGGAAGGAGCCGAGATGCCCTTCAACAGATGAATAGATAAAGAAGATGTGGTACATATATACAATGGAATATTACTCAGCCATCAGAAAGGATGAATACCCACCATTTGCACTGACATGGATGGAACTGGAGGGGATTATGCTAAGTGAAGTAAGTCAAGCAGAGAAAGACAGTTATCATATGGTTTCACTCGTATGTGAAACATAAGGAATAGCATGGAGGACCAAGGGGGAAGGGAGGGAAATCTGAAGGGGGAGAAATCAGAGGGAGATGAACCATGAGAGACTATGGACCACAGGAAGCAAACTGAGGGTTTCAGAGGGGAGGAGGGTGGGGGGATGTGGTCGCTGGGTGATGAGTATTGAGGAGGGCATGTGTTGTGATGAGCACTGGGTGTTATACACAACTAATGAATCATTGAACACTACATCAAAAACTAATGATGTACTATACAGTGGCTAATTGAACATAATAAATAGACTGATTTAAATTTGGGTTCTACCTCTTTCCTACTCTCTGACTTTTGACAAGTCACTTAACTTTTCTCAACTTAATTTCCCTCATTTTAAAAATTGATTATATTAATAACAACTAGGCAGGGTTGTTGTTGAATAAAGTAAGATTATGTATGTAACTTCTTAGTACTTAGATGGTACCTCATTCTTCATAGGTACTCAGTGAATGTTAATTCTCATTCAGTACTCCATATTTTCAATCTTCTTTTTCAAACCTTTTTTTTTTCTACTGCCCCCAACAAGTTGTAATTGCTGTTCTTATTTTATTGGTACTGGAATGATGAGGCCATGTTTAATAAACAAGAATCTCAAATACTCAAAGTCTTGATTCAGTACCCAGTTCCGTGGGTCATACAATCCTAAAACAAAGAATAAATTCACATCCAGGAAAACCTCTAAAATGTTAAGATTCATGCTATGATTAAGGGACTAATAGTGTTAAATGTGATTATAAGAATGACCCTATTGCAGAAAGCATAATATCAGTCCACCTGGACAATTACAGATCAAAATTTGTGAAAGCCAGATTTGCCCTGTCAAATCACTACAAGCAAATGCTCCCCTTCTTGTCTTTCTGTGCCCACAGCATTTATTTACCCAGTTCATGCTCAATCTTACCTCTATTATTTTTCCCTCCAACTCTGCTTATCAGTTTTCCTTTAGCAGCCAGACATGTTTGCAACCTTCTCTTACAATCTTTTACCGAGTAATTTAAAATTTTAAGTTATTTACAATCCAAATGAATATTTAATGGAATATTTATTACGTGTCTTCCGGTTGCCATTTTTCTATTACTGCAGTGACACTGAAGGATGGCAAAGATGCAAATGCCTATTTCTTGTGAGTTTAATCTATCACCTTCTGTCCTGATAAATCTTATCATTTTGTTTGGTAATTAGACTGTTCTGATGATGCTGTAAAATACATCTCAGTTGTAAAGGGAAAAGTCATTATTTATCATCAGAGGGTGGGGAATATACTCATTTTTCACTGCCCTTACCTGGGCAGCAAGGACAGAGTGATGCAATTTCAACTTGGAGGCCTGTGCTTGATATGATTCTGGGATGGAACAAATAGCCATGAAATTAATCTGAGAATGTTCAATCATTCTCTTGCCAGGGCTTGGCTGGCATCATCTTGGTATATGAATTATAGCTTTCCAGGCTCTCAGCTTTCTCCGAGCATGAGCAAAGCAGAGGAAGATTTGTCCCTGTTACTTATTGTCCTATAAAGAGTGAGGATTGGGACCAAAGGAAACAAATTAATGAGGGGGGAAATGTCTTTGGAAGCCAAGGGACTATAAATAGTACAGTTCTGTCAGTATTGTATTTATGAAGCAATGCTGTTTCCTAGTGTGGATTGGGGAATAACTTGTGTAAGTGTAGTCCTGGGAAAAGGTAAAAACAAGGCTTGACTCAGAGATTTTATATCAAAAGGAAAATGAGAAAAAATAAATGTTGGAGGGAGGTCCCTGGTTTTCAAGAAAAGACTGTCTCATTCTGTCTTTTGTTCATTCAGTCAACTAATACGTACTGAGCTTCAACTAAATACCAGACATTCTCTTGAGAAGTTATTATTCTGGAATTTGGCAGGTTTAGAGAAAAACTGAAATGCATTCAAAGAGGGTTAACTCATTAATTATATGATTTACATATACATTATTAACCCTTTTGATTATTTTGAATTTTGTATTTTCCTCTAAGTTTAAAAATATATTTCCTTCTTCCTTAGGGAAGATGATTTATTAAATTACCATGTAGTCAATATACTGTTGCTGCAGAATTTACCTTCTTTGTTTATAACTGTTGTAAATAGTGTCCTTGATAACAACAGAAGAAGCCTTAAAAAGCAGACAGTTTGAGGGGCACCTGGGTGGCTCAGTCATTAAGTGTCTGCCTTCAGCTCAGGTCATGATCCCAAGGTCCTGGGATCGAGCCCCGCATCAGGCTCCCTGCTCTGCAGGGAGCCTGCTTCTCCCTCTCCCACTCCCCCTGCTTGTGTTCCCTCTCTTGCTGTGTCTCTCCCTGTCAAATAAATAAAAAAAAAAAAAGAGAAGACAGTTTGCAAGCTGCGAAATGATTAGTATCTTCTTTACAGATGCACAGAAATCCCCCAGAAAGGTATCCGTGCATATCCAAGGTTAGATGAGGAGGAAGAATTGTTACTCCGAAGTAAACTGTATGGATTGCCAGATAGAAGACAAGTCAATAATTACTACTTTACTCAGTGTTGCAATGGTTTTATTATGTTTCTTGATGTTAAATATATCATCAGTATTTTATGTCCTTTAAATGGGTGAATACATGTCAAGTGCCTGGAATAAGGTCTGGGACTTTGTAAACAGGCATGACCTTGTCATTACTGGAATTCGTAGACACCTATAATCTCAATTTCATACATTGCACTCTCTGCTTAGTACTTCTTTTTCTGTGTCATTCCATCAAATTCTTTGAATTTAACTATCTTTTAGCCCCATTTGGAAGACAATCCTTTGATCTTACCATTTTTTCACTGTCCCTCACTCTTTCATGATGTCACTTTACTTTTTACCCAGATTAATTGCTGTTTTCATTCATTAACAGTCCTCCCTCTACATATACAGTTAATTCTCTTGCCCTTTTCTTACTCTGTCATATACTTTTGTGAAACTCTTAACACTGGTTAAATCTAACTTAAGGTTGTTTGCTCCAATGTAGATGAACAAGGCAGGAAAAGGAAAAAAAAAAAACACAACACAACAGAAGGGAATGGCTGACAGCTTTCATTTGAAATTCGTGATGCAAACCTCTAATGCTCCCTGTCAGTGTACTTTCTGATTCAGTCAATTTCCCAGTTTCTTATTTAACTACCTTATATATTCTTCTCTTTCTTCTAATCTCCAAACCTTTTAACTATCTTTATTCTCAGTTTTTGCCTTTCAGAAGATGGCTTTCAGAATCTCTCACAATCAGATTTAACCACTTGCCACCATTTCTTTACTCATATACGTTGCCTGACACCTGCTATTTATTATGGATTAACTGTCCCATATGTATCTAAGGATGGCATACCTATTTGTGAGCTAGGTCCCATTATTTCTTCTTACACAAGGACATGGCCCCAGCAATTTTCTTCTCCTACTCCCATACTAACAATTTCCTCTTCTTTATTGAATCATTCCTATCAACATAAACATATGTTGTTTTTGTCCCATTTCATTGAGAAGCTCTTGACCTCACCTTTTCTTCCTTTTGTAGCAAAACTCCCGGCAAGAGTTTTATATCCTTTTGTCATTTACTATCAGTCATTCTTGAACTCAGTTCAGTTGGCTTTTGCCCCCAATCACTTTACCAAAACTCTTCTTGCCAAGGTCCCAATAACCTTCAAATTATTGACAGTTCTCAGTCTCTATTTGACTTGAACTGTCAGCTGCTTTTAATAGACTTGGATCATTTTTTCCCCTTAAATGACTTTCTTCACTTCTTGTTCACAATACCACATTTTCTTTGTTTTTCTATTACCTCTTATTTTTCTCTAAAGCTCATATGACCTTCCAATATGTGATAATGTATAATTTATTTAAACATTTTTTCTATCTCACCACTCATCCTTAGAACATGAACTCCATGAATAGGTTTTTTTTGGTCTGTATTTTTAATATTAAATCTTCAACACCTATAATAGTGTGCTTGGCATCAGTAGATGCTCAATAAATATTCATTGTGTACACAAACAATAGTACTAGCTGTATTATTAATGTTATCCAAAGAAGTATAAAGAATATAGGCATAGTATTTGAATTTTAAATATATTTTCTCTAGTGAGGGAAAGATATTTCTGGGTTTTTTCATTTGAGGAGTGAGGATTAATGGTATTCGCATTTGAAAACTTCAAATATTTCCATTACTAAGAGTTTATGAAATTGGTATAGGTTTGCATTAATATCTCACTCTAGATGGAAGTTAAATTGGAAAAATAAACATTGAACTAGTAAGTAAAACTTTGTGCTTTTTTATTTTATTCTCCATAATATTATCAAAGTGATGTTTCTAAAACACAAAACTGCCTCTATGAAGTCCTTGATGTAAAGCCTTTTTGTTATAATTACCTAGAATAGAAGACAACATTCCACCGGGTCTAATGTTTACTTGTATTTTTAGTTTTAGCACTTCACCTTTGCTTCAAACATATCAATCAACTTGTAGTTTCTGGGATACTCCACAGTCTTTCATATATGTTTTAAAATTATTTCTGGAAATTCTACCTTCCTTCTATCAGCAGCATGTTATAAGACTCATTTCAAATGTTATACGTTCTCCTAGACACAGTCTTTGATTTGCTCAGGAGTTAGTCCTTGACTTTCATAACACTCTATATCTCTGTTTACACTTAGCACATTATAATATTGTTTTATGTGTTTTTTTCCCCGATAGACTATGAGTTCATTGAAATCAGGGTTAATCAATAATCCATTTTTTTATCTTTTAAATTTTGAGATGTAATTAAGACTTACAGAAGAGTTGCAATTTCACCTAGGTTCCTCTTTATATTAACATCTTACAAAACCATAGAACATTTACCCAAACTAAGAAAATATTTACTCAAAGTAAGTAAAATATTATTAACTACATAATACATTTGGATTTCATCGAGTGTTTGACTAATGTTCTTTTTTCTCTTCAAAGATCCAATCCAGTATTTAGTTTCATGTTTCCTTATTCTTTCAGTTGTAACAGCTCTTCAGTCTTTTCCTTGTCTTTCATGACCTTGGCACTTTTGAAGAGTACTGGTCAGTTACTTTGCAGAATGTCTCTCAATTTGGGTTTGTCTGATGTTTTCTCTTGAGTAGGTTGGATTATGTATTATTGGGAAGGATGCCACAGAGGTAGTATGCCCTTTTCAGTGCATTTTAACAGGGGTTTCATAATGTTAACTGTATTAGCAGTGACATTAACCATGGTTAAATGCTATCTGCTGGGATTCTCTAAACATTACTCTTTTTCCCTTTGTGATTTGTAAAAATTGTGGGTGAGTTACTTTGAAACTATGCAGATATCTATTTCTCTTAAATATTGCTCACTAATTACTAATAGTGGATCTTTCCTGAAAACAAAATATTGTGGTGTTCTAATGGTGATTTTCTATTTTCTTCATTCTATCTACATTTCTCAGTTGGAATCATTCTGTAAGAAGAGTTGTTCTTTACCATTTATTTATTCAGTTATTTAGTTACATCAGTATTGACTGTTGGATTTTTAAAAAATCGTTGGGTTATAATCCAATACTCTTATTATACATTTCATTATTCAAGTTGTTCCAAATTTAGTTATTGAGAGTTCTTTCAGGTAGGCTCATTTATACTAGTTAATGCATGACATACATCTACATTTGTTTCTACATTTGTACATCTCTATGTTTGTGCTTTTGTAAAACTGTGACTCCGTATGGATTGTTCTGACTCAGTCCTACTCCACTATTCATTTTAGCCTTCAGTCATTCCTTATTTTTAATGTCTTTAGTTCAACAGTGGGAAAGATGCTTCTCATTATATGTATTTGCTTATTTGTTCAAACCTAGTCCACAAATAAAGTGCTTTGAAAATTGGTAACACGTACCCTTGTAAACAAATTTGCTATTATAGGATGGCATTTGAGTGTAGTCTCTTTTGCCTTTAGCTTTACAGTATCTTGTAAAAATGATGTTTTCCAAAATTATTTAGTTCAGTACCTTTTTTCCAGTTTTCTTTGAGGTTATGAGATTCATTTTTATATAGTTAGATTCATCTCAGTCTGGATTCCATCTTTCCCTTGACATCCTACTTTCAAATATTATACCCTTTGATGTATCCCTTCCATTCTTTGTGTTTTGTTGTCATATATTTTACATTTACATATGCCCAAACACAAATACATTGCAGGTATTTTTGCTTTGGACAATCAAATTTTCTTAGAACAATTAAAAGTAAGATATATTTTACTTCTGTTTTGTTACTAGTGTTCTAGTCTTCATTTCTTTGTGTAGATCCCATATTCAGTGTGACATCATAATCATTTTGCCTGGAGAACTTATACATGGAATCAGGTAGAATGGTATAATGTCTCCTCACGTGTTTTTTACCTAGCTTCCACAGCTGTCAGTTTTTGCCAACCTCTAACCTCTTTCCTTATCTTCAACCTTATTTCCCCCCATTTATATCTTGTGCTTTTCTTTATTACTAGCATATAAATATTTCTCTGTAAATCTCTTTTCTTTTGGCCCCATCCACCAGAATGACCCACTTGTTGACACTTGACTCTAATAGATTTAGATAACATTCTAACTATATATGATCTGTAAAACCTAGCATATTCACTGTTGTTAGTGTAAAAAAATGAACTTAGCTCTCTGATTTCTCAACCCATTGACAAACCCTGCTGGTTCCATTTAGCCTCATCAAGTATATGGAATACCAAAAGGTGAATATTTGTGACAGAGTTTATGTTAATGATAGGACAAAGCAATTTTACTGTGTATTTGTGTTTTTCTGAGATCAGATCATTTAAAGTTTAAGTTCAATTTTTAATTACTATTTTACTTCAATTTCCATGTAACAAATTTTTAAAACTCTTGCAAATTAGTACTTCATGTACAATTAGCAATATGACAGGTGTAACTGTAATGTATGCTAAACAATTATGTTAAGGAGTCAGAAGATACAATTTTAAAAAAAGACATTTATAAGCATCTCCTTAAAGTAATGTTATTAATGTCTTTGCATTTGAAATCACTATCACAAAAATATGTTTTAATTAGGAAATTTAAACTCATTTCTCAAAATATTAAAATAAAGCCATTTAATATCTTAAGTCATTTATCCATTTATTAATGTAATATGAATTTATTGAGTAGAACTCTGTTAGACATAGGAAAATAAAAATAAGATACTCTGTGGTCAAGGAACATATAATTTAAGGTGTAAGCAGCTAAAGCATTCTAGGGAATGGGCATGGCTTAGAGAAATAAAAATGTCATAATTTTTGGAAACTGTAAATAAATACCTGAGAACAGGAACCATGTCTAGATTCTTACTTTTATATCCTTAGCACATAACACTGTAGCTGTTCAATACATATTTCCTGATTTGATTGATTGATAAATATAGTAGCAGATAAAGTTGTAAACTGATTCTAAATTTTTTTTTAAGATTTTATTTATTTGACAGAGAGAGACACAGAGAGAGAGGGAACACAAGCAGGGGGAGTGGGAGAGGGAGAAGCAGACTTCCCACTGAGCAGGGAGCCTGATGCAGGGCTCAATCCCAGGACCCTGGGACCATGACCTGAGGGGAAGGCAGACGCCCAATGACTGAGCCACCCAGGCACCCCTCTAAATGGTTTTGTAGGCTATTTTGTTCTATAGCCCAATATTCACTGAAATGTATTCTATGGAACACTAACTCTATAGAAAAATAAGAGGTATTAAGGGATCAAAAACAAAACAAAACAACCCTAAGAAATACTGATTGTTCAAATCAAAACAATTTTCTTTAGATAAAGACTTCTCACACTTTAGTATGCTAATGTTGATTGTGATCACTAAGAGGTTTCAATTCATCTGTTTCCCAAACTTCTGTACCTGGGACACACTTACCTATGCACTCATACACTGTCCCTAGGACTATGCTTGGTACTGTGTGCATTGAGAAGTCTACTCTAGGCAACAGAGATCCATTTAAGCTTTAGGTAGGGAATTGAACTATGATCCTAGTATTTTTTTTAGAAAACTCCCTTTACATGTTAAGGAAAAAAAAGACAATTTAGTAATTGATGTGGAGGTATTAGAGAAAATGAATACCTCGTATGATTTCCAAGTTTCTTCCTTGACTAACTTGGGGATGCCTGTAAAAAAAGATATGGTATATAGGATGAGAAGAAGTTTGGGAAGGAAATAATACAATTAATTTAAGGTGACTGTGTTTAAAGTTCAAGTGGACAGCCTAGATTAACTATTTAGATTATAGTTAGACTTGTTTGTATCTCAGAACAGACTAGAGATCATAGCAAAAGCTCTGGGAATGGCTTTTTGAGAGCTCAGAATGTTACTTCCTCTTTTTCCCATAGCCATTTAGATATTTAATATCAGTTATCATGGTACCCATAAGCTTTCTCTTCTCTAGGCTAAACAAACCTAGTTGCCTCAAGCATTCCTAGTGTGAAATCCTATCTGGGCCATTTTACCCAAGCAGTTCCTTCCTTTGAATGTACTGTAAATCATCAACGTTTACCATAGGATGTGGTGCCTCACTGAACCTTATACTTCAAAAGTTTTACATATTATTACTTTATTGAATGTATTTTCCTGTATATCCTTAACATTTTCCTTCTTGAAACTGGCTCTAAGCCATTTGCTACTTCCTCCTACACAATTCTTAAGCAGCCATGCCCTTTGAATTATAACCCATCTTCAGTAAACTATCACCACATGAAATCTCTCCAGCATCTGCCTCTGGAATCCTTACTTTGTCTTGCTTGACTTAAGTGTTGAGCCTTCCTGTTGGAACTAGACGTTTGTACTTGATGTTTCAGACTGTTCCTTGTTTCCTAGCAGCCTCTCTTAAGACTTTGACTTCAGGTTACATTCTTCAGGTTACATTAGCAAACAGTTCATTTCATGTACCCTTACTTCTGACCTTAGTTTCTGTGTATCCATCCAGGATCTTTCACTTTGAATCAGCCAATGTCTAAGACTCATCCAGACAGGTTTGACATGATTACTATATGCCAATTTCCTTGAGAGCAGGAGCCATATATTCTTCTTCTTTTTAAAGGATTCTTTATTTATTTATTTGAGAGAGAGAGAGAGAGAGCATAAGCAGGAGGAGAGGCAGAGGTAGAGGGAGAAGCAGACTCCCTGCTGAGCAGGGAGCCCCAGGTGGGGCTTGATCCCAAGACCCTGGGATCATGACCTAAGCTGAAGGTAGATGTTTAACAGACTGAGCCACCCAGGTGCCCCAGGAGCCATATATTATTGTTTGTACTTACAGCATCTAGTACAATGCCTGACAGCAATGATATTTAATGGGTGGATGGATGGGTGGTTGAAAGAAGATTGAAAGAATGTTATATGTTAAATATAACATTTTATGCTTCTACATAAAGTTTTGCTTAAAACAAGAGTTTTGATGCTAAAACTATTGGGAAACCAATGCTCTATTAGGGAATGCCCTAATTAACTGAATTAATTTTCTTTCCTAAGACTAAGGAAGGAGAGATAACTGCAATATTGAGGCATTTTGTACTTTTTTTTTTTTGAGGACCTACTACATGAAAAAATTGGAGCTAGCATTTTTCATGTAATTTTCGCATTATTCTGTGAGGTACATATTATTCTCATTTTACAGATGAGAAAACTGAAGCTTAGCTTAAATGGATGAAGCTAATGAGTGGTAAAGGTGGGATTGAATCCTAGGTCTTTTGACTCTGATTCAGTTTTCTTCACTCTCTGAAGCATGTTATCAGTATCTTTAATAATCACTACATCACATAGACTTACTATTTCTTTTTCTTTTTATGTTTTTTTTTTTTTAACTTGAAAGGCAGAACATGAAAGGCTGAGAAATATCTGAGAATTTGCTTTACAGGAACATTGATTATTTTTTAGTAATTGGATGCTATGATTATTTTCCTGGAGAAGAACTTTTAAGATCAAGCATATTTTTGGTTCCAATAGTGATATACTAAGAGGGTACAATGCTAGAGTGACTCAGAAACAGTGATCTGTTTATTGCTATCATTTTGTAATCTAGTGAAGAGACAATGCTGATGCATACAGATATAAGAAGATGCATTTTGTTGAAATACTTCAGATTGGGGATAGAAAAAGTGAAGAATTATTGGTTGATGGGACCTGAGTAAATATCTTATAGCACAACCATATAAAATTTCATGGTAGGGTTGGTTCAAGTAAACTCTTGCCTGGCTAAGTTTGACTTTTTGTTTAGACACTGGATTCTATAGTAATTGCTAATGGTTCATTCTAACACTTAAGATTCTTTTCTAAGTCTAGGAAGAAAAGGAAGAGTTACCACTCTAAATTTTAAAGTACAATAGACTTAATAATAAAATTCTATAATTCATTATCATTTATTGGGTACTCTATGTCAGATACCTAATTTATTCTCCCAAGAACCATATGGAGGGGAAGTTTATGTTTTACTGGAGAGAAAATTGAGGCTTAGAGAGATTAAGTAATTTACCTGAGATGTGAAGCTGGGATTTGAACCAAGATCTAACTGAATGTACCCACCTTATCTCCATTCTATACTGTTTCTTGAGCATTAATCATTCTTTGAATATGGACCTCTATTTTTCCAAAATTTTCTTCTTAAGAGCTCTAATAACTATGTTACTGACAAAAATAAATCTTTTTTTTTTTTTTAGCTAAGAGCGTAAAGTAAGTATATGTTTCTCTCATTACTGTAGGTCTCTATGCAATATATTTATTACTATTATACATTGGGTTTTACGTGGTGTGTGTGTGTGTGTGTGTGTGTGTGTGTGTGTGTGTGTGTGTGTAGAAAAGCAAAGGTGTCTGAGGAAGTTCCTTTACATTGCTCAGTGGGTTTTGCTGAAAAAAACCTTTTCATAACTGGGACAAATATTCTTCCTGAGATATCCCTCAGTATATTTTCTGCAGGGCTCCCTTTTCTGGGTGATGTGTTCACTTTGATCACTTTCTTTTTGGATTTCTATTGAATTTTTCTTTTCTGATTCCCATGTGGTATCTCTTATTGGTTTGTGTCTTTGGCCCTTGAAAGATCAAGAAGATCAGGGTAGAGATGGTGACATTGAAGGAGTGGTTTAAGGGAGAGATGGTATGGATGAAAAGAAGGGGCTTTCTCTTGTCCTCCTATGTCCATGGGAGGATATAATGAGACTGAGCCTGGTTTCACCTCTCAGGTATATGACTATCATTTGCAATTGGGAGCTAGGATATATATCAGGAACTAAATTTAGGGAGGCAAGTTCATTTAGGGATGTTAAAATTTAAAGTACTTTCTGATGGGTGTTATCCTATGTGGACAGAAAAAGATTTCCTGATTTGGGAGATTATCTTGATTGGGGCCTTTAACTAATGGGATGTGACATTGATGGGAAAGGAGATTGTTTTTCAGAGTTCATTCATGAGCCTTATGTAATAAGATCACCTGGAGAACCACAACCCATTTGGAGCAATCTGGCCTTGGCAGGTATGGGGAGTCATTTCTCTGATTCTTCATTTGGGGAAGGTCTGCTCAAGGACCTTCAGATAGCATTGGCTACAGGCAAAGTGTCTAGCACTGGGAAGGGATTTTGGTGGGTGTTTCCAGGGAGTGGGAAAGTATTGCTTTAGGCAGAGACTTTCAGGTCTCTGGTTTGAATTGGAATTGCAACTGTTGGTAGGTGGAATGGCTTTTGCTGTCTTAGATTCTCTTTATCTATTTACCTGTCCATCTGTCTGTCTATCATCTACCATTTTCCATTCATCATCTATCAATCAATCATATTTCTATGCCAGGATGGACAGAATAGAAAATAATGATTATGATTATATATGTCAGGGAAATTAGAATGTGAGTTTAATCACAAGGGAATGGTGAAATTTAGCATAAGTAAGAAATAGAGAAATATAGAGGTTCGTATAACATCAGACATATGTTCTTTTGGGCTGAATGGAGGAAAAACATAGCAGATTTATTTCAAACCCAAAGATGAAACAAGAAACTTTAAAAAGAATCCACCTAGTACACTTTGAATCTCAGAGCTGTTTGCTTCCATGCAAAGGGAAAATACAATCAGACAATGAAAGATGCAACATTTGGTATGAGGATAAAAGCTACTGCTTAAGCTTTGGAGGGAGAATATCAGAAACCCAGAGTATAAGTGCATTTGCTTAGACTAGTTTTTAATTTTGCAGTAAAATGAGCGACTTTGAGAGGATTAAAAAGGAAAGGAAGACACTCAAATACAATCAGTAATGCTAATTCTTATATCTGTTTTTTATTTTTGTTTCTTTTTGGGAACTGCCTCAACACTAGGTCATATCCATACCATCTCTGTGGTGAGCCCAGGGGTGGGAGACAGGTTTGGAGGGGGGTGCAGAAGATCTAGTTTAGTCAATAGATATTCTTCTTCACAGTTACCATGACTGGCCCATGGGTGGACACATGCCTTAGACAAAGGCAACTGGTATCCTTCTCTGATAGGCATACTGGAAAAAGTCCCTCTGCTTTTAAAAACACAGGTGCTAAGGACCATATTTGTTGACATATGGAAAGAGTTTGCCTGAGTACAGGCCAATATAGGAGAAACATGAACTGAAAAAATGAAGATAGAGATTGAGAGGGGAAGGAGGCAGGCAGGCGGGGAGAGAGAAGGGGCAGAGAGAGAAGGGTGGCAAGAGAGAGAAGGCAGAGAGGGGGAGAGAGAAACAAGCATGAATCAATAGCACCTTTTGAACTCTTAGACTCTGCTATGCCTGAAGTTATCATCCCTTGGGCTTCCCAATTGCGTAGATTGTATTTATTTCTGAGAGTTTGAATTCAATTTTTGTTACTTGCAAAGATAAAAAGCTCAGAGAAAATGCAGAAGCAAATTAAGAAACAGATTGGAACTTCTAAAACCCAGCTGAACATGTGTAAAAGGAATAGGGTGAGCACAGAGGAAGTACATCTAGCAGCAGAAAGAAGAGTGGCAGTAAAGGATGTTCTGCTGTTGTTTAAAGTATATAGCCCTGAGTAATTCTAAAGTAGAGAAAAATGTTTGGGAGGAGAGTGCATGTTTGAGTGTGCATCAGTTTTCTCTGGGCTTATGAAAGCACTTACTGGCCTATGAAATATCAGTAGTAGCAATTCCAGTTAAAACATCTTTTGAGGAAAATCTATAACCAGGACAAATGTGGGAGCAAAAGAGGTACCTTTCTTGGCCTCAAGAATTATGGACTGATGGAATTCTAGAGGAGGAGGTAGAGGCAGAGGCTATACTGGCAGAAAAAGGCCAGATGGGACAAGAAATCCCTCGAATGTATCAGAATCAATGAATACAAACTGAAGATGAGATTTGGATGGTGGGAGTTGTGCAAAGCCACAGATTTTGCTTGGAGGATTTCTTATGATAAATATAAGGTCCCCGGCTCACAAGAAAGAATAGCATCTTTGTCCCTGGGAAGAAACCATAGTGAACTGAGGTTTGGAACATTAGGAATCAAAAAGATAAGGAAATGGGGATCTAAAGGGTTTGGATATAGGAAGAAGAGTGTCTTTGGAAAGACCTTAGGATCAGAATGTCCACCATTATATCTTTATAAATTTTATTAGAGGTTCAGGGTATTCCAGATACCATTTTGAAAAAAACTAGAAGCAATCAATGTATAGGTTAGTGGGACAATGATTTTAAGCTTTTTTTTTTTTTAAAGATTTTATTTATTTATTTGACAGAGAGAGAACATGCGCTCACTAGCAGGGGGACAGGCAGAAGGAGAGGGAGAAGCAGACTCCTCACTGAGCAGGGAGCCCGATGTAAGGCTCCATCCCAGGATCCTGAGATCATGACCTGAGCTGAAGGCAGATGCTTAACCCACTGAGCCACCCAGGTGCCCTGATTTTAAGCTTTTTAAGCTTTAAAAAATTTTTTTTGTGGGGCGCCTGGGTGGCTCAGTCGGTTAAGCAGCTGCTTTCCACTCAGGTCATGACCCCAAGGTCCTGGGATCGAGCCCCACATCAGGCTCCCTGCTCAGCGGGAGGCTTGCTTCTCCTTCTCCCATTCCCCCTGCTTGTGTTCCCTCTCTCGCTGTGTCTCTCTCTGTCAAATAAATAAATAAAATATTAAATTTTTTTTTAAAAGAGCGCTTTTGAAGAAAAATCTTAGGCAAAATTCTAATACATAAACCAATAAAATGGCAATCAGGAGTGGGAGCCTGGACACCTACCTGCTTAGTGTGCTACTCTGTGGCTTTTCTTGAAGACACTGGGGCCCCAATGCACACAATATGCAAAGCACTATTCTATACCAAAGGAATTTTTGTGCTTAGTCTAGTTCTCAAAGGTAAGAAAATACTCATTGATCTGGGGCCATAGCCTGGCTTTTAGTAAATACCATGTATTTTCCAGCTATGATGATCTGTAAGATCTGTGTTTCTGCATGATCTGTATTTCCAAGAACCTTGCTGGAGTGGCTAAAGCCACAGCAGGTAGTTGGTTGTGGGTTTGGAGATTGAGATCCCATTACCTTATTTCTATTTTTATCAGTGGTTCTGGCCAACAAGGAAGTGTTTTGTAAACTTGCAAAGAGCTGTAAGAACACAATGAATTTATTTTGATAGTGCTTCTTTGGGTGATGATGCACAATGCTTATGATCTTTTCCTTCCAACCACATAAACCTATCCTCTACACACACACACACACACACACTCCAGATTCCTATTTATCTTTCAATTTTCAGCGTAACACTTCTCTCAGGAAGCCTCCTATGCCTTTTTCTACCCCTCTTCTCCCCATACTGGTAACATTTTCCATACTATACTATAATCGTTTATCTGTCTCCAGCCTATGGATCTCATTAAATTGTGAACTCTATAAGGGAAGGGACTGAATTTTTTCATCTCTGTATTTCTGATGCTTAACAAAGAACCTATTTCACTGAAGATATTATAAGTGAATTTTATATTTTATGAGAATATAAAAATATTTTTAATAAGTAAATGTCAGTGGAAAAAGTGATGAGATAGGAGGAAGGGGCAGAGACCTTTTACAATTTATCATGTTTTGAGAACTTGCACCTAATTTTATATTAACACAGAATCCTAAGTAAATTGGGTATTCTATTCCTCTAGACCGGCTGATCATGACCCTATACATAGCCACAAAGACTTCAACTTCTAGCCACATCATGGGGTCTCTGTTCTTAGATTTAGGGTTGAAATGAGCTGTTAAAACCATTCTGGTGTATGTGTCTTATTAATTTGTAGCTGATAATTGTATTTGTTTTTAAAGATTCTGTTACTTAGATTTGTCTTTTTCTGTTTATTTCTTTGTCCTGATTGTTTTATTCTCCTAGGAGTTCTCCTAAGGTAGCAGTTGTCACTTTTACTTTATGTACCTCCCCGCAGTCTGGCCCAGGGCGGGAGGATTTGCTGATTGATTGACAAAGCAGGGTTTCCCAGAACCATATCTGTGAGGGTAAAGTTTATGAGACACTAGGAATAAGCATCTTAGTATGTAGGTGTTTAGATTTTATGTTTATATAAAGACTTTCAGATATATATATGTATATAAAGACACACACACACACACACACACAGGAGGAGCTTTATAGCCAAGGTATACTGAAAGTAATAAGGCATTTTGCAATTAGAAGCAGTATTCTCTAACTGCCATAATAGCATAATCCTAATGTATGAAAAATAATTAATGCCTAAATGACATCAGTGATGAAGTTGCTTTCCTCACTTTGATGACTGAGGCTGTAGCTAGTGTGGGAACAGTGAAAATGTCTGGATGCAGCAGTGGAGATACCTGTATACCTTAAATTTACACAATGTTATATGCCAACATTGAATTAGGATGACTGACGTAAGTCTGATATCTTCAGATCCTTTGGACCAGAAACCTAGACAGAATCTCAAGGGCTTTGTACTAGTTAGGATTCTCTAGAGAAACAATACAAATATATATAATATATGTGTGTGTATATATATAACATAATTATATATGTATACATATATACATATACATATGTGCATGTATGTATATGGAAAATATCTATAAATATAAAATATGTATTTTCCATACATACATATATACATACACATATATATGTATATGTATATACATGTACATTTTTCCATAAGTATTTTTTCCATATATATATGAATATTGGAGTTATATATATAGATATTTATTTGGCTTATGCTATTATGAAGGCTGAGAAGTCCTAAATCTCCCATCTGTAAGCAAGAGAACTACAAAGGTTGAATGTATAATTCAGTCTGAGTCTGTAGGCCTGTGAACCAAGGGACTGATGGTATACCAGGTTGATGGAACAGGTCCAAGCCTAAAGGCCTGAGAACCAGGAATGCCAGTGTCCAAAGGCAGAAGAAGATAGATGTCCCAGCTCAAGCAGAAAGCAAATTTGCCCTTCCTGTGTCTTTTTTGTTCTATTCAAGCTCTCAACAGATGGGCTGAATCTTATCCCCATTGGTGAAGGCAATCTTCTTTATTGAGTTGACTGATACAAATGCTTATCTCTTCCAGAAACACCTTTACAGACACACCCAGAAATAATGTTTTACTAGGTATTTAGGGATCCCTTTGCTCAGTCAGATTGACACATAAAATTAACCATCACAGTCTTGATCAGACTTCAGGATATGAACCAGTTAATGCAAAATCAAGCTGGAAGTTCCTCTACTCACAAAATATTAACTTCTCCAACAATTACTAGGTCCATAGTACACATACATATACTTTAAAAAAAGCCTCACATTCTGGATGTATTAAAATAAAAAAAAAAGTACCCATTGATAGGATTAGAAGAGAACACAAGTAATTATATATGAGATTTCAGGTTAAGAAAGGTTTCTCTAGGTGTAGCAACTCAGGAAGAAACAATAAAAGAAAAAAGCACATTGAACATAATAAAAATAAAGCAAAATAAAAAGCAAATAAAAAATAGAAAATATTTATATATGAAAGACATATGTCATCAATGAATAAAGAATGCTTAGAAATCAATATGAATAAAGCTAGTATCATAATAGAAGACAGTTATGAGGAGTTCTGGCTACCCAAAGTCTTTTATGTATTAAGTTTCATTAGGAAAAAAAAGGTATATTAAGTCATTAATTTAAGGGGAGCAAGTAGAGGTCAGGAAGGCAATATAGTGAGATAGGAAGATCAGAAAGCTACCATAGAATATTTACCTTCTCCCCCATCACCAACCCCATACAAGTTTATGTATATGTATACAAGTTTATTGAAATATAATTGGCATATAACATTGTGTAAATTTAAGGTATACAATGTGGTGATTTGATAACACATATGTATTGTGAAATGATTACCACAATAAGGTTAGTTAGCACATCCATTACCTCACATAGTTACCTTTATTTTGTGGTGAGAACATTTAAGATCTACTCTTTTAGCAACTTTCAAGTATACAATACAGTATTGTTAATTATAGTACTTGCTGTACATTAGATCCCCAGAACTTACTCATCTTCTAATGGGAAGTTTGTACCCTTTGACTAACCTCCCCATTTTCTCCACCATCCAGTCTCTGGGAACCACAAGTCTACTCTGTTTTTATGAGTTTGGTTTTTTAAGATTACACATATAGCTGAGATCACACAGTATTTGTCTTTCTCTGTCTTGCTTAATTTACTTAGCCCTCCAGATTCATCCATGTTGTTGCAAATGGCAGAATTTCCTTTTTATGGCTGAATAATATTCCATGGTGTATATATATATATATATATACATATGTGCATGTATGTGCATATATATATCTTCTTCATCCATTTGTATCTTCTTTATCCATTCATCCATTGGTGGACAATTAGGTTATTTCCACATTTTGATTATCATGAGTAATGCTGTAATGAACAGGAGGATGCAGATATCTCTTCTAGATAATGATATCATTTCCTTTGGATACATGTCAAGAAGTGGGATTGCTGTATGACATGGTAGTTCTATTTTTAATATTTTGAGGAATCTTTTTATTGTTTTCTATAGTGCTGTATCAATTTACATTACCATTGAAAGTGCACAAGGATTCCCTTTTCTCTACATGCCTGTTAACACTTGTTATCTTTTTGTCTTTTTGGTAATAGATATTTTAACAAGTGTAAGGTGATATCTCATTGTTGTTTTCACTTGTATCTCCCTGATTAGTGATGTTTAGCACCTTCTCATATATCTGTGGGCTGTTTGTATGTCTTTGGAAATATATCTATTCTTGTTCTTTGCCCATTTTTAAATTGTTATTTTGCTATTGAGTTGTATGAGTTACTTACATAATTTAGATATTAACTGCTTGTTAGATACATGATTTGCAAATGTTTTCTTCAGTTGAAAACATGTGTATTTACATTCTTTGCCTATTTATTAATTGGGCTGTTTTTTTTGTTGTTGTTGTTGTTGTGTTTTTTGCTATTCGGTTTTTTGAGTTGCTTATGTATTTTGATTATTAACCCCTTTTCAGATACATGGTTTGCAAATATTTCCTCCCATTCTGTAGGTTGCTTTTCTATTTTGTTGATTGCTTTGCTATGCAGAAGCATTTTCGTTTGATGACGTCTCACTTTTTTATTTTTGTTTTTGTTGCTTGTGCTTTTGGTATCACATAAAAAAATCACGAAGACCAAGAGGTCCAGTTTCATTCTTTTGTATGTGATTATCCAGTTTTCCCAGCACCATTTGTTGAAGGGACTATCCTTTTTCCATTGTATATACTTGGTACTGATGTCTAAGATTAGTTGGCCATATATAAATACATAAATATATAAATCTATATGGTTTATTTTTGGGTTCTTGATTCTGTTCCATTGGTCTCTGTGTCCATTTTTATGCCAATACTGTGCTATTTTGAGAACTATAGCTTTGTGATTTAGTTTGAAATCAGGAACTATGACTCCTTTAGCCTTGCTCTTATTCAGGATTGCTCGGTCTATTTGAGGTCTTTTGTAGTTCTATACCAATTTTAGAATTTAGTGTACAAATCTCTTACCTCCTTGGTTAAATTTATTTTTAAGTATTCTTTTTGATGTTACTGTAAATTGAATTCTTTTCTTAATTTTTTTCAGATATTTTATTGTTAGTATATAGAAATTAAACTGATATCTACATATTGGTTTTGTATCCTGTAACTTTACTGAATTTATTTATTAGTTCTAACAGTTTTTCGGTGGGGTCTTCAGGATTTTCTCTAAGATCATAACATCTGCAAAAGGAGGCAGTTTTACTTCTTCCTTTATAATTTGGATGTCTTTATTTTTCTTGTGTCATTTCTCTGGCTTGACTTCCAGTACTATGTTAATCTAACTGGTGGAAATGGGCACTCTTGTCTTGTTCCTCATCCTAGAGGAAAAGATTTTGGCTTTTTACCATTGAGTATGATGTTAACTATATGTTTGTCATATATGAACTTTATTATGTTAACTATATGCTTGTCATATATGAACTTTATTATGACTATATGCTTGTCATATATGAACTTCCTTCCTCCTATATCCAATTTTTTGAGACTCTTTTATCATGAATGGATGTCATTTTTTTTCAAATCTTTTTCTGCATTTATTGAGAGGACCATATGATTTTTATCCTTAATTTTACTGATGTAGTGTATCACATTGACTGATTTGTGTATGTTGAACCATCCTTGCTTCCTAGGGATAAATCTCACTTGGTCATGATCCTTTTAAGGTGCTGTTGAATTTTGTTTGCTAGTGTTTTCTTGAGAACTTAACATCTATATTCATCAGGGATATTGGCCTGAAGTTTTATTTTCCTGTAGTGTCATTATCTGGCTTTGGTTGTCAGGATAATGGTGGCCTTATAAAATGGGTTTGGGAATGTTTTCTCCTCTTCAATTTTTTGGAGCAGTTTGAGATGGATTGGCCCTAGTTCTTCTTTAAAAGTTTGGTAGAATACACCAGGGAAGCCATCAGGTCCTGGGATTTTATTTGTTGGGAGGCTTTGATTACTGATTCAGTCTCCTTACACATTATTGTCTTTTCAGATTTTCTATTTTTTTATGATTCAGTGTTGGTAGGTTGTGTTTCCAAGATTTACCCATTTCTTCTAGATTATCCAGTTTGTTGGCATATATATGTTGGCAGTTGTCTCTAATGATCCTTTGTATTTCTATCGTATCAGTTGTAACATCTCTTTTATTTATAATTTGAGTCCTCCTTTTTTTTTTGATAAGCCTAGCTAAAGGTTTGTCAATTTTATCTTTTCAAAAATCTAAGTCATAGTTTTATTGATTTTTTTTTTATTGTTTCTGTTCTCAATTTCATTTATTTCTGCTCTGAATTTTGTTACCTCTTTTCTTTTGCTAACTTTGAGCTTAGTTTGTTCTTTTTCTATTTGTTTGAGCTGTAAAGTTAGGTTGTTTGGAATCTTTCTTTTCTCTTCATGTAGACATTTATCACTATAATCTTCCCTCTTAGAACTATTTTTGCGATCCTCACCTGGAGGTTGACGATTACCTGCTGATCCCTACAACTAGGGATGGGCAGAGGTATTTTCTGTGTCCCTTCCTTCAGAACCATATGGAAAAGGAGAGGGTCAGTTCTTCCTCAGAAAAGGAAAGACAGGCCAGGCAAATAGAGCAGGTAGCCACTGTAGGTAAGCAGTATTGCGATGTTATATATACACACAAAAACACATAGCCTAACTAAAAACCAAACAAATGCAAAATAAAGAAGATGGAATATTTTTCACTCATCAAGTTGACAAAAAATGGAGGAATAACACTAGGTGATGGAGGGAAATAAGAACTTTTTGATTTTCTGTTTTATATGTATTTTACTCAAGAAAATTATTATGCTATAAAATACTATTTAATATAATGGGAAAATTTTAATTGTTATGTGAAAGAAAGCAGGCCATAGACTGTATAAAATTATTTTATAAAAATAGTATGTGTATGTATATATATTCACAACATTGGTACAATTTTGTCTTTTGATGATAAGATTATGGGTGGTTTTAATTTCCTCTATGCTTTTATACATACCCCAATTTTCTTAAGTGAATGTATGTAATTGTGTTTATTTTTAATTTTAATTTTGAGATAGTAAAAATGTAGTATACTACAAAGAATTGTATAAAAAATATTCATGTACCCAAAACCTAAATTAGTAATTATCGTGTTGTTATATTTGCTTCAAGTCTTTTTTTAATAGGAGAAATAATCCCTTTTATCTACCATTCTCAGCACCATTTCCTCTACTTTTCCAGAGCTAACCACAGTGAGTAATTAGATGTATAAACTGCCAATCCATTCTACACCTTTGTATAAATTGTTTTGTTGTTTTTATTTTATAATTAGAAAGATAGCATATCAGGATGCTGCTGGAACAAACAAACCCCCAAAATTTCATTGGCTTACAACAAAAAAGTTTTATTTCTTGGAACTACTGCTCAATCCTATATTAGTCCAGATGTTGTTTTCCTAATTTTTATGTTTCTTTGATTCTTGCAAGCAGAACACAGGAAGGTGAGTGTTAAATACATAGTCTCAAATGATTACCCTATATCATAAGCTGCTTATTTGAGCCCATTGCTTTTTAAAAATAATGTAATTCATTTTCACATTCCAGCTCCTTCAAATGATACTGATATACTCACATGAATGTGCCAAGAGCAGGTAAAAAAAAACAAAAAACAAAAAAACCCTTCAATGGACATTAACAACTATCTGCCAAATTTGTTTAGATCAGCTTTTGTTCATGGGCTTCTATCTGCTGCTTCCCTTGCATCTCCATTCCCAATATTCTCCTCAGGCTGCCCTTGTTTGACTCTCTATTTTGGATAAGCTTATTTGGTTCAGCCTTGGAAATCAGCTTCCCACACCATATTCTATAGACAGCCTCCAGCCTCATTATCTTTGGTTGGGGCCACAGCAGATGCTCAGTTACTATTTGTTGAAAGCAATTACTGAAAGGTGTGCTGCTTTTTCTCCATGCCAACTGTGCAAGACGGACTGGCCACGCCTGCTTCCCACATGGCCTCCCTATCATGGGAGGAGGGAACATGGCTAAACTCAATCCTGAGCTCCCAATTTAGTCTTAAATAATATATAACTATTTAAAATTATGCATGTGACACCCTATGGTTTAAAAAAAGTCTTCATTTTACATGGGAAAATAGCAGGCACACAGTGAGTACAGTTCTCTGTATAGTGGAATGGGTGAACTCTTATTTTTCCTCTGGATATTCTAATGACTTTTAAAACCAGAATGACTTCATGTTTATAGGCATTCTCAGTTTGGTTTGCTTAGGGAAACTCTCTATATGTCCAGATTTGGGTGGGATTTGTCAAAATTTGTCCTCTGAATACAGAGTTGTCCATTTTTGGCTCAGGTCATGCTATCCTTTATTTCGAGAGCATGGCAGAACTCAGCAGTACTGCTGGATCTGGAGCCCTCATCTCTCCATCCCCATCTCAAGGAAATGTGGTTCTAGTATATGTGCTGCCAAAGCGAGCACTCAGGGAAATGTTCTAAGTCCTACTGAATTTTGACTAGTTTTCTTTACTCTTCAGAATGTATCTTGAACACATTAGTTCTGTTTGGCAACTTTTCTTCTTTCCTTTTTCCCACCCAACTCCCATCTTCTTATTTTATTTATTACCAACCGAGACTATATTCCTTCCATATTTCAGCAAGTAAAATAGTAGTTTTCCTGGATTCTCATCAAGGAAAAGGGAATGTTGCAACTAAACACTGTGTGACTCTAATTGAAAATTATTCAAAAACATTGTTTACAAAATCTGTTGAAGGCTACTTTTTGAACATTTTCTGAAACTCAGCACTTCAACCTTAGGTTTGTGAACTGCTTTTCCATAGCCTAAACTGGATGAATTTATGGGGAAAAAATAAGCTAATGAAGTCTCTTTATGTCGTGAAAAGTGACTGTGATAATGCATTCAGTTTCCCAGAATGCCAGAAAGGCACAGCAAATTACTGCAGCTGCTCCATCCATGGTTATTTTGTTTTTTCCTAATTAGTAGCTTCTTTTGTATTCTCACCAGAACACGTGACTCTCATGAACTTTTTTTGCTTTCATATTCCTTGAGCTGGTATCACAGGTACATGTGAAGTTATTTTTACTGTGGTACAAGCTCTGGATAAATTAACACACATTTTCAAAGAGTGGTAGGAACAAAATGGATGAGTACTGCAGTATCCAAGTTTAGCTCCTGCCTTGCCCAAATTAGAAGCTTTAATCAAAAACAAAATAGTCTTTTGTGTATTTTGTAGATGAGCATATGTTTGAACCAAAAGAAAGAAGCACAAAAGAAACCTCGATTTTGTTACTTGGGTTTGGTCATCTGAAGTGAGCTGATCTAGGAAGTAGTGGTATGTGTCATGTTTTATTTGCGAGTCATATGGGTTGCATAGGTAGCCATGGTGGCTGGAGGGGTACCCCATGAAACCTGGAATCATCATGTTGAGACTCTGGTTAGGGAAGGTTTGTGTGAGATTTTGTCAGTGGCTTCTCTCCACTGCAAATCTCATCAACGAATTGGATCTAAGAGAAATAAGCTCTTGGAATGATGTAACACGAAGTTTCCCTTAAGAGCATGTTTGAAAATTAAAAGTGCAGCTATGCTTTAGAGATTTAATTATTCCAAATTCAGACTTTGACACCACTGTTATAAGTCCTAATTCTGCCCTTTGATGAATTAGTAGGTTTTACTTTTGTAGGTCTGGGAGTGCTGGGATTTACCCTAACACCAGTTTGTGGATACCGAATGAGCCTGAAAGGGGATGGTTGTCTAGTGTAATTTTGGGGATGGTTTTTACAAAATCAATTTATAGAGCCACCAAAAAACCGAACTCTATCTGCTTTCCAAATATAAAGCTTGTTATGTGTATAATATTTTGAAGTCTGTATAAGCTAATTTTTATTTGGAGACAGTAATGTAAGTTACTTGATATCCCTTTGACTCATTTTTTTCATCTATAAAGAAAGAAAAATAGTACCTACCTCTCAGAGCAGTGGTTAAGAATCGAGGCTCTGGCATGAGACAGACCTGCATTTGAATCCCAGCCTTGCATTTTGCCAGATGTTTGATGGGCAATTACTTAACCTCTGTAAAGTTTAGTTTTTCATGTACAAGATGGGGATACCAATACCATCAACCTCAAAGAATAGTTGTTAGCATGAGATAAATTATGTATGATACACAAGGCTTGGCCCACATTAAAGGCTCAGAAATTTTAGCTTTTTTAAGAAGATGAAATGTAATAAATTAAAAACATCTCACATCTTGTCTGACATTAATAGGTGCTCAAAAATGTTAATTTCTCTTCTTTCTTTTCCTTTTTTTTTTCATTTTTGTCCTTGTTATGGGGGGTAAGGAGACGTGGGAGACATGGGGGTAAGGTTGGCAGAATATGGGGATAAGTGACAGTAAGGATGTTTCACTAAAAAATTTTCTTTAGCTTTTGGAAACTATTAAGTAACCCTCCCCACCCTCTACCCACCATCCCCCACATGTCCAAGGTAGACTTGATGTTTGTAGAGCTGGATGTTATGTAGATCTGCCTCATCTTACCCTCCTGGTCTGTGTGAGGACATTTATTCCACCTCCTCTCTCCCATTGGTTGAGTTTAGGAGTAAGTAAAAGTTGATGTTATTTTTAGATTAGGTTATTTCTGAGAATCAGAACGTGATCATTAATGCCTCTTCTCATCTCTTGTCACCTACTAATCTGTAACCTTCCCTCTTCCTTTTCAGTTTCTCCCTTTTCCTTTCTCTTCTGCCTCTCATTCCCTCATAAGGACCCTTGTGATTACACCTGGATAATCTAGGATAGTCTCCCCATCTCAAGATCCTCAATCAAATTTGCCAAGTCCATTTTGCCATATAGGGTAACATATTCACAGGTTCTGGGCATTAGGACATAGACATCTTGGGTGAACCATTATTCAGTCTATTAAGGCCATTGTCAGAGTTCGGAACTCTGAAAAAGTTGGTAAAAACTTCTAAGAACCAAGGTCACAAAAGGCAATCAAGATTGTAAAATGGGCGTGATGAAAATTGACAGATGAATAAGAACAATAAATAACATGTCCTAATGTGGCAGCAAATGTTTTAAATGTATAACAAAGATGACCATCCAAAGATATTTTTGTAGCTTACCAACATCATATGAAGGGAATAGAAAACAGGTTAATAGAGTGAGAGATGGATGGAGTCAAGAAAGACCTGTCAGAAAGGTGATGATTTAGAGAGTATATCGTTGTTACTCTGAGAAGAACAGAGTGGCACTTTTCTATTCTCAGTTTTTACTGGTTGCCAGATAGTTGACCTCAATGAGATAAAAAGAACTCTGGTATTATTATAAGAAATACAGTATTGGGATTCATTTATTTTTTAAGCAATTTTTAAAATCTTTTGAAATGGGAATTTAGAAAGTTAAAATAGTCTGATGCAGGTTAAAAACTTAATTTTTATTTGAAAACCATGATTTATATTTATACAGCCTACTTAAATGTATGTTAACTTATTTTCCAAGATATATACATATTATAAAACTTTAATCTTCCTGCTATCTTCTTCTTTTTTTTTTTTAACATATAATGTATTATTTGTTTCAGAGGTACAGGTCTGTGATTCAACAGTCTTACATAGGGAAAAATGAAGGGGGGGAAATCGGAGGGGGAGATGAACCATGAGAGACTATGGACTCTGAGAAACAAACTGAGGGTTTTAGAGGGGAGAGGGGGTGGGGGGATGGGTTAACCTGGTGATGGGTATTAAAGAGGGCACATACTGCATGGAGCACTGGGTGTTATATGCAAACAATGAATCATGGAACACTACATCAAAAGCTAATGAGGTAATGTATGGTGATTAACGTAACATAAAAAAAAAAAAGTTAAACATAGTTACCATATGACCAAGCAATTCCAATCTTAGATATATACCCAAAATAATTGAAATCATATGGCCACACAAAAACTTGCACACAGATGATCATAGTAGCATTGTTTATAATAGCCAAACAATGGAAATAATCCAAATGTTTATCAACTGATGAATGTATAAATGAAATGTGGTATATCCATACAATGAAATATTATTTGGCAATAAAATGAAATTGAAGTACTGAAAAGAAAAAAAGACTTCAATCTTTCTCATTTATTACCAAAGGAAAGCTTAATTTCCTGCTTCTATTTTTACCCGCCCTTAACCCCCTCCCACCTGTATAAACAATACACCTGTCTCTATTCCCACTGTTGGCCTCAGTTCAGGCCTTTGTTTCCTGTCTCCTCAACTTTCCTTTAGCCTAATCAGTTTCTAGATTTTTTTTTCTAAATATCTACTTTATGTTATGCTATTATATTAATTGATTATGCCACTCCTTGCTTGAAAGCCTTTACGTTGTTGCTGGAGAATACATTTTACAGCCTTTGTCCTAACATTCAAACCCCTCTGAAGTTAGGTGGCCTGGTATGAACAAGGGATGTGGTACAGTGGAAAGAGGTGAAGAGTTCGTAGACCTTGGCTCCTGCTCAGCACTAACATTTACTGAACTGTGAATTTGGGCAGAGCAATTTCTTCCATGAGCCATAGCTACTTCATCTTTACACCAGAGAGTATCATAGTGCCAGGATTAAATGTTGCTATGGGAATCATATTTATTTATTTATTTATTTATTTGAGAGAGAGAGAATGAAAGAGAGCACATGAGAGGGGGGAGGGTCAGAGGGAGAAGCAGACTCCCTGCCGAGCAGGGAGCCTGATGCAGGACTCGATCCAGGGACTCCAGGATCATGACCTGAGCCGAAGGCAGTCGCCCAACCAACTGAGCCAGCCAGGTGCCCAGGAATCATATTTTTAAAACAATGAATATGAAAGCACTTTAAGCAGAAAGTAAAATGTTGTCATTTTTGTTACCATTCTTCCTATCTTTTCCTTTATTGATTATTCCTATGCACCATCCACTATGAGGAGGTTTAATATTCTTTACAAGTAGCATACATTTCCCCATTTGCCTTTGTGTACTTTTCTTATTGCTGCTATAACAAATAATCACAAATTGGTGCCTTAACCCAAATTTACTATTTTATAATTCTAGAGGTCAGAAATCTGAAAGGGTCTCAGTAGGCTAAAATCAAGGTGTTACAGAGCTGCATTCCTTCTGAAGATACCAGGGGGAATCTATTTCCTTTCCTTTTCCAGCTTTTAGAGACTGTATCATTCTGACCTCTGCTTCTGTCCTCATATTTTCTCTGGCTTACATTTCTGCTTCCCTTTTTATAATAAGAGCACTTGTGGTATTTAGGTTCCATTTGGATAATCCAGGATAACCTCCCATCTCAAAACTTCTTAATTTAGGGGTGTCTGAGTGGCTCAGTCGTTAAGCATCTGCCTTCAGGGATTTAGCCCTGCATTGGGCTCCCTGCTCAGCGGGAACTCTACTACTCCCTTTCCCACTCCCCCTGCTTGTGTTCCCTCTCTTACTGTGTCTCTCTGTGTCACAATAAATATATAAAATCTTAAAAAAAAAACTTCTTAATTTAATCACATCTATAGAATCCCTTTTGCCACATTAAGATAACAGAGATTCTAGGTATTAAGATGTGGGTAACATTGGGGGACCATTTTCTGCCTACACTTTGCTTATTAGTCTCTCTTTCCACCTTGGGTTACTATTCTTTCTAACACATGCACACATAATGTTTAAGTGTCCTTTCTGCTATAAAACCTTTCCCAGGTACTCCTAGCCAGAAGTAGTATCTTCCCTCAGTAAACTCCCTGTGATAGGAGAAACATTTAATGTATTCACAGCTTTTCTCCACCAATGTTCAACTGATTAATTTGAATATTGCTTTCTTAGCTACTCCTCACTATTCAACTCTGTGGAGAGAGAAAAGATAAAAGCTACATGGACAGGTTCATAAGAAAAGACAGTTGAGTCAGATGATGAGCTGTACTTCCCAGGGTTCTACTTATAGTTAGGCTGGTAGTGGTGTGTCAGAATACTCCTGACTGAGGACCAGTGCTAAGGACTATGGTGAATGAGGGCCAACCTGGTAGAACCCAAATACCAGAATGAAAGACTTTTTTCTTTTAGAGTTAAGAGAGCCAGAGCCTCCCAGTGTTCATGGCAGTGCTATAATAGGAGAAAAGAAAACATTTTAATGAGTTGGCCACAGACAACTACTTGAACCCTCTTAAATGTGTTTGAGAAAAGGGACAAGCAAGAAAGAATGTCATTAGCAGTTATCTGTTTCTCTTGGAAACTCTGCCTGGAGATTTAGATGCTTGGCTTTCATTATGAACTTGATTCATGAAGGTCATGGGAGTTTAGGGTAAAAGTTGAGTCAGCTGATTCAGAAGTCTTAAGTAGAAAAATAATAAATATTTTCTATTGCATCTCATTGGACTGGAAAGGTGGAAGCATAGCATGTTCTTTAGATATAAAAATGTGTAATGCACATTCTTTATATTTTGTTTTGAAGATTCCAAAATTTTTTTGTAGCTAAATACCAATTTTTTTAGCATTAGAATTTAAGGTTAATATAACTGTGCCTAAAAAAAAAAAATCACAGTTTAGCAATAGAAAGATGTTAGCAGAATTCTTTCCTCTTTAAATAAGTAATTCTTAAAAAAAAAAAAAAGATTTTAATCATAGTTCACAGGTTGGATTTTTTAAAAATAGAGAAATTTCAATTAAAAAACTGGGTATCTTCCTCCATCTAATAATTATGTAGACAATATAATACTTACTGACAATAAGGCTTTTAAGAAGTGATTATGGACGAGGACAGATGTTGTAATGCTTAAAAATAAAATAAAAAAGAAACCCTGAAATGATAGGATAAAGCCGGTTATAAGCTGATCAGAATTCATCAGCAATGGAGTTTAATTCCATAGTACTGTACTGTTATCTGTCAAACATTCTTACAATTAAGAGAAAATATCTCCAAGCGTTTCCATGGTACTAGAGCATTCCAGTAGAACAGTCAGCCCACACAGGGCCAAGAAGCTATAAAATATTAATTCAGTACAAGTATGCATCTGACAGTCTTAGCATTTATTACAGGTTACAGTAATTTTGCCCTAACAAATGATTCAGTTAAAATGAACACTGCCAAATATTGCAGAACAGGGCATAACTTCCCACTTTCTTAAAAGGTGTTTTTTAAGCTTGAGATAATAAGAACCATTTGCATGACAGAGAGCTCTCCACAATCACCATTTATATATAATGGAAGATAAATAGCCACGAGGTTGAACAACACTCAACAGTAATATAGCTATGGCCTGCTGCATGTATAGGGCAGAGAGGGAGCTTTGGGCACACAGCGGAAATAAGTTTGGTTTCCTTAGAACTCATCTGTTCATGAATCAGAACTGCTGAATTCTGAGGTGGAAGAGAAAAGCTCTCTATCTGTTCTAACCAATTTCAGAGGAAGAAAACAAAAGGGAAGAAGGGAGCCCAGATCCTTTTTGACCAATCCTAACAGTGGCTCATCGGGGAGCCGGAAATAACAGTACTCAGATAGGAATCACACTGCACGTTGAACAAACTAAAAATGTCATTTCTATTCCCAGTTAGAGGAATGGCTTCATATAAGATTTTTATAAATTAAGCTATTCCTATATTAGGACAAGAGTATTCATAACTTGTGAATGAGAGACTTCTCTTTAGTTTTTAAAGATATTGTCATAAGAAAAGGCTAAGGTTTACAGTTATTTGTGGATTTTTT
>NC_138372.1:51738041-51757873 GCF_054177405.1 Leptonychotes weddellii
AAACCATGAGAGACTATGGACTCTGAGAAACAAACTGAGGGTTCTAGAGGGGAGGGGGGTGGGGGGTGGGTTAGCCTGGTGGTGGGTATTAAAGAGGGCACGTACTGCATGGAGCACTGGGTGTTATACGCAAACAGTGAATCATGGAACACTACATCAAAAACTAATGGTGTAATGTATGGTGATTAACATAACATAATAAAAAAATAAAAAAAAAGAAAAAAGATGAACATATGGGAAGGGGGAAAAGAAAAAAAAGAAAGAGCGAAACAAGCCGTAAGTGACTCTTCACAATAGAGAATAAACTGAGGGTTGATGGAGGGAGGTGGGGGATTGATGGGCTAGATGATGGCACTTGTTCTGATAAGCACTGGGTGTTGTATGTAAGTGATGAATCACTGAATTGTATTCCACAAACCAATATTGCACTGTATATTAACTAATGAAATTTAAATTTAAAAAAAAGAAAAAAAGAAATGGGTTTAATAAATATCCTATGTGACACTAGTGCCTAGCCAAATTTGCTCAAGGGACTAATGCTCAGAGCTTGAAAACCTTTGCAGGACTCATTAATATACATTTGATGGAGAGATGCCCAGTGACTTCATGATGTGCATAGGGAATTTGCATATTATGGAGTTAAGAGGCTGTCCTCGAGGAATTACAGCTTTGTCCTGCTCTTCAATATTGCCTTCCCCAGAGGGTCACTGCTGAAGAGGACTTTCTAGGCTTGCCGTCCTCTTTTGCTTTTGTGGAGTGTGAGCCATTTTGATTATGCAGCCATCTTGTTTCCAAGAGACTTCTGCATTTGCTTATTAGGAAAACTACAATCCTCTTCTGAGTATTATTAGCCCTATCATTTATCCAAAAAAAAAAAAAAATGAGATTCTGACCAGTCCAAACACAGTAGTCCTTACGTAAGGGTGGAGTTGTGACTTGCATCACAATAAAGAATAGCATTGAGTATGCTTGCTGCAGATGATGTCTCACAAAGAATCTGTACTTATAAATCTTAAATTTCCATTTTATCAACCCATCTGTAAATTTTGCCTATAGAGCATTTTTACCAGTGGAGTACAGTGGTGGCGGTGGTGGTCAGGAGGATAGCATCCTTTCCATTTTTTAAAGCACTAGATTTTTAACTAATCTGAAGATTGTTGAGAGACAGGTTTAAGATTTTTACAAATGCAGAGCTGTTTTAACAGATTAGCCAAAATTAGTCTTCTACAGAAAATTTTTATTATTAAGAAGAAAATCTCACTCATTTTCATCACTTGGAAATAAACTTTGTCCTTTGTAGGAGAAAAGTCTGGTGTAATTCCAGGATTTTATTTTTCCTGCTTTCGTTCTTCCCATGTGGTCATTTTTTACTCAAGGTTCAATATGCCATGTATAGTCATCCCTTCATTTATACTTTCTCTCATTTCTCTAGAGGGTTAATTGCTTCTTCTTAAATTCTTACATATTCCGTTTGGAGGGACCAATCTCCATTATAGTGCTTATAATGTTTTTCTCAATAAATTTGAACCTAAATATCAAAGACTATGTCTTTTTTCCACATTTCTATAGCTAGCACCTAGCATAATGGTAAGTGCTTTTTAAATGTTTCTTATATAATAAAAGTCCGTCAGTGTAAAAGACTGACAGATTATTACCCCCCTGACACAGAAGTTTCTCCTATAACATCTACCCCTTTATAGTGGATTTCCATGCCCAAGTATGATTCATTTCAATTTTTTCTCAGTATGGTTAGAATTTTTTTTCTGTGTACCTTGTTGTTTTCTTATCTATATATAATTTACTGGGAGCACAATTAATATCAAAATGAGTAATTAGGATGATGTTCACTAATGATGTTCAATGATCCCATTTCCACCCCGCCTTTATTTTTGTTCCAGATGGACCTTGTCTTTATCACGTAAATACTGTAAATACTGTAAAATCCCCCTAGAAGAGGATATTGGAAGAGAAGGCAGGTACTCCTATATTTCTTGACCTAGAAGGGAAGGAATAGGCTAAAGTTGAATGTTTTCTTTGGACATTGCATAGTGTACTGTATTATCATCAATATTGCAGACATAAAGTGATCATCTCTTCAAGAAATAATGCAGCATATTGTGTTATCTAGCAACTAAGCATTTCATTAAACTTTGTAGACAACTCTTTAGTAATCAGATGTTTAAATGAATTTAGGTCCATGTAAAAGATGTCAGACATTTATCATCTCTTACCCTCTCTGTTGCTCCAAATATTGATCTAAAATACAAAGTAATATAATTTTTTAAAAAGGATTGAGATTTAGGGTAAATCTATCGCTAAATTTTGTATTTCTCTATGAAAAGAATGCTATTTCATAAGAATCCACCTTAATTTTTGTTTTGGTTTAAGCTGTAGTAAGACTTCCCTGCTCATGATTTATTTTGCTTAGGTTTTACATTCCATGTCTTAGTGGTTTTCTATAGCATTTATTATCTGTATTACACACTTGATATTTATATTGTGTCTAAATCAATAAACAATGATTGTCCCATTTTGTTGAAGGTTTACTTTACATATGTAGTCCTCCCCAACTGGACTGTAAACTCCTTTTTTTAAAATATTTTTTTATTATTATATTATGTTAATCACCATGCATTACATCATTAGTTTTTGATGTAGTGTTCCATGATTCATTGTTTGTGCATAACACCCAGTGCTCCATTCAATATGTGCCCTCTTTAATATCCATCACCGGGCTAACCCATCCCTGCACCCCCCTCCCCTCTAGAACCCTCAGTTTGTTTCTCAGAGTCCATAGTCTCTCATGGTTCGTCTCCCCCTCCGATTTCCCCCCTTCATTCTTCCCCTCCTGCTATCCCCTAAAAAAAAAAAAAAGAAGAAGAAGAAGATAGTAGACTGTAAACTCCTTTTGAGAACAGGAATACAGATTCTATTTGTTTATATTCTCAGCAGTGCTTAATATAATGTCTGTGCAAAGCAAAAATTCAATAAATATTTGATTTATTCACCTCATCTTCTAAATAGGGTTTTAAGTCAGACGTGCTATCTTAAATGTTATTCTTTATTTCTTTTTAAAAAGAATCACTTAGGATTGAGGTTTTTTTTTTTTTTTTTCCTGCTAGAACATATAATGTAATGGTATATGGGAATGGGGCCACGTGATGGTTAAAGCAGTCTCTGGAGTTCAGCTACTTGGGTTTGCATCCTAGCTCCACCATTTGCCAGCTGTGCAAATATTTTGCTGAACGAATTATTTACCTCTTGGTTCCTTAGTTTTCTCACCTATAAAGTGGGGATAGTAATAGTACCTATCCATGGAATTGTGAGGATGAAATGAGTTAAAATATATATGACATGCTCAGAAAAAGGCTTGATAATAGAAATAAGTGCTATGTAAGCTATGTCTATATTTATATAAGAAAAGAGTTTTGCAATTTCATAGGATTATAGAACATTGGGATTGAAAGGAACTTTTGAAACCAGAGTGGAAAGAAAATGAGAACATGGTTCAGAAGACCTGGCTTGAGTTCTAGTTCTGAAACTTCTGAAGTGACTTCATTTGTGAAACAGGCTAATAACTTCATTATTGATCTTAAGAGTTTTTTTGAGGATTAGAGAGAAAAATATATTCAGGATGACATTGTAAATGGTAAAAAAAACCCAAAAACCCTGTAATTAGCATGTTTGTTATTATTACTACTTACAAATGAGGAAACTGAAGTTCACTCTATAGCCTTGGTCAAGTTACTTATTCTTTCAACACGTGTTTCATATCTGTAAAGTATGGATAATAATGGAACCCAGCTCATACGATTTTAAGAATTAAGTGAGTTAATGCATGTAAAATGAGGAGCAAAGTGACCCTAGATAATATGTTGGTAATAACAGCTATTTATTATTTTTATACTCATCCAATAAGTATTTGTGATCCAGTTCTAGTTTGTGTTTGTCTATAATAATATGTGGGGGCATTGTTAAAAATACTGACTCCCCTGCTAAAGTTTTTGATTGAGAGGGTGGATAAGAAAAATGTCTGCAGGGGGTGCCTGAGTGGCTCAGTGGTTAATCATCTTACTCTTGATTTCTGCTCAGGCCCTGATCTGTTTGTGAGATTGAGCCCCGCTTAGAACTTTGTGCTCAGCAGGGAGTCTCCTTGAGATTCTTTCCCTCTGCCCACCCCCTGCCACCCCCGCTTGTGTGCTCTCTGTCTCTCAAATAAATCAATCTTTGAAAAAAAAAAAGAAGAAAACTGTCTGTCGGAAAATTCTCAGCTCAGTTTTCCTGTATTAACATACTTCTTTGAATTCCTTATCTCTGCCCTGAGACCTATTATGTGTTATGTTAGTTTTCTTGTCTTATATGAGCTTTTCTAGTGATTCTATGTAAATGAAAACAAACAACAACAAAAAATTCCCTATATAGACAAAGGCGTATAAAATATAGGGTTATCATATATCATACTCAGCTTTTATTTTATTTTATTCCCTTAAAGAGTATCTTCCAGTTTTGCATGTTTTAATTTGCTTCTACAGGGAAGAACTGTATAGCATGTAAGCACTTAAGGCAATTGTTTTTCTGATTCAAGATGATTTTCTGTTTTATGATCAAATATATCCTTATAGGGACTAGACTTGCTTGAATAATCTAAAATTTTATTTTTTTTGGATTTTTAAAAATTTAAATTAATTAGCATATAATGTATTGTTTGTTTCAGGGGTACAGGTCTGTGATTCATCAGTCTTATACCCAGTGCTCATTACAACACATAACCTCCCCAATGTCCATCACCCAATTACCACATCCTTCTATCCCCCTCCCCTCCAGCAACCTTCAGTTTGTTTCCTATGATTAAGAGTCTCTTATGGTTTGTCTCCCTCTCTGGTTTCATCTTGTTTCATTTTTTCCTTTCTTCTCCTATGATCCTCTGCCTTGTTTCTTAAATTCCACATATGGGTGAGATCATATGATAATTGTCTTTCTTTAATAATCTGAACTTTAAACTAATAATTTTGAGGTGCTAGGAGGTACTGGTTTTGAGAGATTTCTTTATGACTAGCATAAGAGTTTGCTTTATATTTTTAATAAGGACAATGGGGCTAATTCTTCTCTTTGAAAAGGTCTAATTTAAGGATGTTCTTTCCCTTGTCCTTTCAACATTGAATCATTCTTATTCTCAACAATTGAAGAATTTGGCAGAATTCATGATTAGCTTACGAGTCATAGAAACCTGAATACAGAAGTTATCTGCTTTAAACATTACCTAGGGAGAATTATTTACAGGTAATTTAGCAGTCCAGTGTTCTTTGATTCATCTTTGCATTCTTGGTATAATGTGAGTGTCTGATACCTATGAAATCCCCCAATAAATATTTGATGAAGAATAATAGTGACCTATATTGTGCCACATATTATGCTAAGTATTTTATATGCATTATCTTTTAATCTTCACTTGATGTAGTAGACATTGTTATCAACTGTATTTTATAAAGGAGGAAACTAAGGTACAGAGAACTTGTGGAACTTGCTCAACTTCTAAGAGCAAGTGAGTGACAGAGACCCTGGGTCTTTTTTTATTCTAGAGATTGGTCCTAAAAATCTACCTTTCATTAACCTATAAATGAAAGATGAATGGATAAATGTTACCAAGTCAAGTTTTTTTTTAATTTTATTTATTTATTTGACAGAGAGAGACACAGCGAGAGAGGGAACACAAGCAGGGGAAGTGGGGGAGGGAGAAGTGAAGCAGGCTTCCCGCTGAGCAGGGAGCCTGATGAGGGGCTCAATTCCAGGACCCTGGGATCATGACCTGAGCCGAAAGCAGACGCCTAATGACTGAGCCACACAGACGCCCCCCCCAAGTCAAGTTTTGATGGTTTGGTGATATTGTTCCACTTGAATCTGCTGAGTCTATAATTTGAATATGTCTGGTCTAATTGTTGACTCTATTTACTTTGTTTATTCTCTCTCCTTCACTAAATTATAAATGATTCTAGTGCAGGTACAATGACTTTATTTTATACCCTTACTGCTCCTAATGTGGTGGATTCACCATAGGTGTTTGCTAAAAATTATTGACCACACAGCTAAGTGACTAGAACATACTAAAAATAAGCAGCAGATAAACAGCAGGTAACAGGTCTCAGTGTTCTCAATTTAAAAGGTTATAGGGATGACTAATCATTCCTTAACTTCTTTGGTAAAACCTAATACAATTTAAAATTTTCTTTCCAGTTTTAGTTGTAATGGACAAATAAAATTGTATACATTTGAAGTGTACAATGTAATGATTTGATATACTTCGTGAAATGATTACCACAACATGGTTAATTAACCCATGCAGCACCACACAGTTACCTTTTGTATGTGTGTGGTGAGAACTCTTAAGATCTACTCACTTATCATGATAATTTCAAGTATACATTATTATTAGCTATAGTCATTATGCAGGTCATTAGATCCCCAGCTTATTCATCTTATAACTAAAGGCTTGTATCCTTTGACCAGCATTTTTCCCATCTCCCCCATGCCTCAGCCCCTGGTAACTACCATTCTACATTCTACTCTGTTTCTAGAAGTTAGGCTTTTTTTTTTTTTTTTAATCTCACATGTAAGTGAGATCATATAGTATTTGTCTTTCTCTGTCTGACTTACTTCACTTAGCATAATGTCCTCTCATTTCATCCATGTTGTTGCAAATGTCAGAATTTCTTTCATTTTCATGGCTAAATAATAGTCATGTAGTACTCTGTATCACATCTTTCTCCATTCATTAGATGATGGACACCTATCTCGTTTCAGTATCTTGGCTATTATGACTAATGCTGCAATGACAATGGGTGTGCAGGTATCTTCTCCAGATATTGATTTCATTTTCTTTGGATATATATTCAGAAGTGGGATTATTGGATTGTATCGTATTTCTATTTTTAATTTTTTGAGGAAACTCCATACTGTTTTCCATAGTGGCTCTACCAGTTTGCATTCCCACCAACAGTGCACAAGGGTTCCCTTTACTTCATTCTTGTCCACACTTGTTATTTCTCATCTTTTTGGTAATAGCCCTTCTAACAGGTGTGAGGTGATGTCTTATTGTGATTTTGATTTGCATTTTTCTGATGATTAGTGATGTCCAATACCTTTTCATATACTTATTGGCCATCTGTATATCTTCTTTGGAAAAATTTTTACTCAATTCTTTTGCCCATTTTTTAATTGGACTATTTTTTTTACTATTGAATTGTATGAGAGGCTCAGTGACTGGTGTTGCAAGGATTAAATGGGAAAGTGCACTGTAAGTGATAAGGATCTAAGCAAAAGCCTGGTTGTCATTAGGGCATAACACAGACCAACTACTCTAGGACTCTTTCATTCTATATGCTTCACTGCTCTTCTGCATGGCTCCAAGCCTGTTTATGGGGTTAGAACATGGACTTTGGAGTAGAACTGCCCTGAAATTGTCACATATTATACACTTGGACAAGTTACTTGTCACTTCACATCCATGTGTCTTTCTTCTTGCATTATATTATTTCCTTTACCTGAAAAACTGTTTAAATCTAGGGCAAGTTGTACCTCAACCTTAACTCCTGTGAAGCTGTCATGACTTGTCCTTTGCCCTCAGCCAGTTTATCATTTTCTCTTCTGGGCCACTAGTGTGCACTCCTCTCTCACGGCTCTGCCCTTAAACTCCACACTCCTGTGAAAATGTTTCATGTAATTCCTTAAATCTGAGATGTCCTTTCTTGTCCATGGGTCTTCTTACATGCTGCTTCTCTGAATAGAACATTATTTTTTGCTTCTTATTGTTTTTTCACTTTTTAGTCTCTTAGTTATAATGTTTCTTCCTTGCCTTAACCCTATCATACACGTGATTACTTGTTTAATTTTCTGATTTTCTTTTATAGACTGTAAGCTCCATAAAGGAAAGTATACATTTTTCTAGTTTATGTTATATATATAATGTTATGTTATATCCTCTGTGCCTGTCAAAGTGTTTGGCACATTATGATCACTTAAATATTTGTTTGAGGAATTACTGTATTTGACTAAATATGGAGTCTTTGGAAAAATTATGAGTTTTATGTTTTTGGGGCTATAAGAAAGTAATAAGGTTTATTTCATGTATATAGACCTCATATAAATATATTTTAGATGTTATTTATATATAAGTATATTCATACATAAATCCCATATCTATAAACATACATGTTTATATATGTATGTTGTGTGTGTGTGAGTGCACATATCTGTCCCTTACTGATTGCACAAGGGATGGATCTTACTAGCAAAATACAAAATGCTTTTGGTTTGGAATTACTCTGTTAACCCATGAATAGGTAGTGTGAGGCTAGGGAGACATTCCTGAAATGTGCTCCATAGAACATGTAGGAAATGTTTTGGAGTGGACAACTACTACGTGCTAAAGAAAGTTTTTTCCTGAATGAACTAGTCAGATAGATAAAGAAAAAAATTAAGATTATATTTCATAGTTTCACTTTTTTTATTAGGATAGTTGTAAAAACAGAAAAAAAAAAACAAAACAACCCCAACTGCTGTCCCTTTCTCAGAGAATAGTTGAGAAGAAATTGAGGATTAAGCATTAGTTTGCTAATGGCCATTGCCAGTCACTAAAATATCTGTGGAAGGACAGACAATAAACTCAGCAATGATGCACTGGGGAGAGAAACTAGATGGCTAGAGGGAGGTTTTTTTCCCACGGTACATTCTCATATCTTTGGAATTTGGCATAATGGGAATGCACTTTATAAAAAAATGTATTTTTCAATAAAATAAAAACTGTTAGACTCACCAAACAAAACACAGGGTTTCTTTTGTGGTATATGCTCTGCTGAAATAAATACTATAGAATTATGTTTTTTTGAAGATTAGAAAAGTTCATAGAAATTATTTTAAGAAAAGTTTGAGCAGAGGTATTTGAGTATGTTGATCACCATGTCTCTGAGTGGTTATGTAAACATTAATATCAGGCATTTTCCTCCCATGAATCCACAAAATCACAAACTGAAGATGATTGTATTTGTTCCCTTACTACCAGACATAGATGCTATAGAGAACTGACATAGGTCACAGCACAATCCTCTCATTAGCATTCTTAATACAAGATTTTTAGTGAAAATTTACAAGCTTAAAAAAAAATTACTAGCTTTGAAGCAACCATATGGAATATTTTATACATTTATGAAATAATAAGTCAAGTCTGGTATTGCATATAAGTAGCAAAGGTTTCACAGAATCCTTGTTCTAATTAAGTATTAAGTAATGTAGTAAACTTCACCAATCAGTTTTGGAAGGAAAATTTAAGGGAGAGAAGAACAGTAATTTCAAAGCCAGAGCTCTGAGTCCTTATGTCTGGGTTTCCTATGTCCCTGAGTCATTATCCACCTTTGGTGGGTGACTTTTTTATTTTTACTTTAATGATTAGTTTTATGTCCACTTATAATGGCTCTTTCATTATGATCTCTGTTCTGTTTGTTTCCTCTTCTGTAATGCAACATCTTGGGCCCTGTCCAAAGTTTTTTTTTTCCTTGTTTTATAGAAAGAAATTCACTTTCAGATGTGAGGCAGGATGGTGAATGAAGAATTACAGTGCTCATGATTATTTGTATTCTACCCTTCTTCCTGGATCCCCTACTTTCCTAGCTCCCTTGCACCTAGGTGATAGTTCTGGCTAATGGAATACAAAAAGAGTGATGAATGCCATCTCTAGGTTGGTCCCTAAAATTTCTGATGAAGTCTCTCCACTATTATTTTACTTCCTTGGTCTGTTGGCTGGTCCTAGAGTAGTGCTGTCCAGTAAAAACATAAAGTGATACATACGTAATTAAACATTTTCCAGGAACCACATTAAAAACCATAAAAAGAAACAGGTGAAATTAATTCACTAATAAATTTAATTAACACAATATATCCAGTAAATTATCATTTAAATATGTAATTAATTTAGGGGCGCCTGGGTGGCTCAGTCAGTTAAGCATCTGACTCTTGGTTTTGGCTCAGGTCATGATCTCAAGAGTCCTGAGGTCAAGCCCCGTGTTGGGCTCCTGCTCCTCCCTCTGGCCCGCTCCCCGTCTTGTGCACTCTCTCAAATAAATGAATAAATCTTTAAAAAAAAAGTTATTAATTTAAAATTAATTAGAAGATAGGTTTTTTTTAATACCATTCCTTCAAAATCCAGTTTGTTTTATACTTATAGCTGATCTCAATCCAGACTGAATACCTGTTTCAAGTACTCAATGGCCACGTATGGATAGTGGCTATTCTGTTGGATAGAACAGGACATTTCTGGAGGATGACATGGAATGTCAAAGCTATTATATGGAAAAACTCTGAGTCACTAAATGACTGTGGAAAATGGTCATACATCACTGTTCTACACTGAGCTATAATGTAAGAAATAAATCTTTAAGTCATTGAGATTTCTGGGTTTACCATCAGCTAGTGTGTTGTGGAAGATTAGGTTATTGTACAGCAAATATTTCCCACTTTTCCGTTGTCTTCTCTTGAACCACCATGAGAGGAGTATTGCTCATCGCTACTGGGCTTGGCCATGTGTTTTTCTTTGGCCAATGAAATGTTTACAGGAAAAGCAGTGTGCTGGTTCTAAGTCTAGGTTTTGCAACTTTTGTGTGATTCTAATTAATATTCTTTGAGCTTTTTTTGTCCTCCTATTAAAAAAAATATAACCCAGATTATCTACTGTTCCCAAAAGAATGAAAAACACACTGAGCTGTCATAAACTGAATCTGTGGTTGCAGTTAAGCTCAGCTGAGTCTAGTCTAGATCAAGAGAACATTAGCCAATGTGCAGATGTATGAGTAAATAATAAATGCTGATTGTTGTATGCAACTGTATTTTGGGGTGGATTGTTGTATAGCATTATTGTGACAATGGCTGACTAATAAGAACTATGCTAATGGAATTTCATTTCCCATGGAAGAATCTCTATTACCAATTCACAATCCTCCCTTCCTGTGGTTCTTTCCCATGTTGCATATCCTCTTCATCCTCTTTCTTTCCTTTCATAATCTCCTGATGCATATCCTTCTATGTTAGCCCACAGTGTTGGTTTGCTATTTTTTTTATAATTATTTACATGTTTAACTCAGAGGTTAGCCAGTGTCTTCTTGAAACTTAAGATCTAGATATACAATCATTCATTCAGTCATCCAACACTTATTTTGAACTTTTGGTATGTTCCAGGCATAGTTATAGTCTACAAGGACTCAATAGTAAACGAAATGTTTTCATGGTACTTGCAGTTTTGTGGGGGTATAGACAATACACAAATAAAAACACATTAAGAATATGGTGTTGCTCTAAGTAAAAGTTAAGAGGAATTAGAGGTTGGAGATGGGTGCAGGGAAATTAGTGGTATAGAAATGATCTTCTAGGGCGCCTGGGTGGCTCAGTTGGTTAAGCGACTGCCTTCGGCTCAGGTCATGATCCTGGAGTCCCTGGATCGAGTCCCATATCGGGCTCCTTGCTCAGCAGGGGGTCTGCTTCTCCCTCTGACCCTCCCCCCTCTCATGTGCTCTCTCTTTCTCATTCTCTCTCTCTCAAATAAATAAATAAAATCTTTAAAAAAAAAAAAAAGATCTTCTAAACTTCTTATATATTCTGCATAAATATAAAATAAACTCTCTAGGATCTTTGCCTTTTGCTAGAGGCTTATGTTCTTATACTTCTCTGTGGCTTTGAACTGCTTCCACTGAATTAGTTGAGTTTAAGGATTGTTTCTATGATTTTGTTTGTCTTTGCTCTACCTTACATTAACTGAATTAATTAAATTTGCATCACACAAACCATTCACAAAAAGGTATTTGTGTGCGTATAAGACTTTACTCAAAAAGCATCAAGTTGTACATTTTAAATATATAGAGTTTTTATTTAGCAAGTATACGTTAATAAAGCTAGAAGAAAACAAACCCCAAAACAACCCCAAAGACAAATAAACAAATAAATAAATAAAAGACTACTCAAGGTGTTAGAAAGATGGAAGTATTTTCATCATGGTAACACAATTTAAAATTCAGTAGCTATTTAAAGTTCAGTTAGCTATTTCTGATCCTAAAAGTCTCAAAGCTAGACCCTACCCTTCTGCCATGATGTTTCTTTGCTTATATTTTTCTGTATTTATTCTTTTGGTCTAATCTGATATTAATTCAGCAGAGCAATTTAGCATTTTCCTTTTCTTCATTAGAACACCCCAGGCCCCTACAACAACCCAAGCCCCTAGAGTCTCAATTTTCTATTAAATAGTTTACAAAGTTATTATATTACATATGAAAACATTGAGGTTTAGAGGCATTGCATTTTATGTTCAATGTCACACAGCTACAACATGGTGGAGCTAAGATTTTATTTATTTATTCTAGTCTATCTGACTTTAGAACAAATTTCCTAATCACATGTTAACTTATGTATTTATTTTTTTGGTAAACTTATTTGCTGCCTAGAATCTCCCTAATAAATATAACTTAATGTAGTCACCTCCATGTAAGCGCAGTTATTCCATGACATGAATACAATGAAGTAAAAATTTACATAGACATGTCAATAAAGTCTTAATTCCAGGGGATTATGCATTATTGGACATGATGGGGAGTGATGCCTTGTCTGTGGCTATTCTCTGGCCATTGTGGGCATCCATTGAGTTATGAGTAATTTATCCTGGTTATTAGGTAATGGCCTCTTTCTTTGACATAACTATTGTTTATATCCCGTGTCTTTCCATGATCATTGACAGAATATGCCACATTATACACTCTGACCTGACTCTTCATCATATTCTTGAATGTGTTCCAGTGAGTCTGCTCTCTCTCAGAAACCTTTGTGCCTTCTGGAAAGAAAGTAAATATATGCTTTTTCTCAACTAATATGTGGGGTACTTCAAGATGCCATTCTAGCCCATCTACTTATACGGCATTACCTGGAAAGTAGGATAGTGCCTCTGCCCATACCACCCCTCTCCCAAACGTGTCTATATTCTAATCCCCAGAACCTGTAAGTTACCTTACATGGCACAAAGAATTTTGCATATGTGATTAAATTAAGGATCTACTGGATTATCTGGGTGGGTCAAACGTAAACATACAGGTCCTTAAAAATGGAACTTTTCCAAGCTGAGGTCAGACTATGAAAGAATGGTCGTAGAGATGAAACATGCTGGTTTTGAAGATGGAGGGAAGGAATCATGAGCCAAAGAATGAAGCTGGCGTATAGACTCTGGAAAAGGCAAGGAAATAGATTCTCCCCTAGAGCCTCCAGAAAGGAACTCAACCTTGCCAAGACCTTGATTTTTATCCCAGTGAGACCCATATTGGACTTCTACAGAACTGAAAGACAGTAAAGGCACCAAATCTGTAGTAATTTATTATAGTAGTGTTAGAAAACTAATACCTGGCCAACACTAATAATGAACCAAGGCTTATCTGGGAGGCATGCCAATTCTCAGAGTTCTAAGATTCTCCTGACCTTTTCTGAGGATTCCAAGATACCTTATCTCACCCAGGGAATCATCCTGAAAGGAGCAGGATCCCAACACTTTCCCAACTCACAACACTGACCAAATTCCCTTGTACTTTTCACTAATGAAAAAATATCTCCCTGTTTCCCCAGTTAATTGAACTTTTTCTATGGTTCTTACAGCATGGTGCAGTTTTCCCAACATTGTCCTTTATGGTATAATATTTATGCTGTATGTTCTTCATGCTTTCAACATGTTTTTAAGTCAAATACTGCCTTCTATAAAGAAATCTACTTACAGTGTAAAGCCCTGGCTTTCAAGACTATTGATTCTATACTGAGTTTCAAGAACATATTTTATAAATTGAGAAGTTTAATAATTATTTTGCTGTGCAATTTTGCAAAATGATTCAACTTACTACCTATGGAGAAAATTGAACTGTTGCCTAAATGGAGGCAAGGATGAGATATAGTGTTCATAGGATTCTTTTTAATTTTCATTGTATCAATAGTAATGACTCTTTAATTTCTGATATTGGTAACTTGTGTTCCGTGTCTATTGCTCTATCTCTCTAAATCTGTCTCCAGTTAGTCTGGCTAGAAGTTATAAATTTTTTTTTGCTATTTTTAAAAACCATCTTTGAAATTCCTTGATTTTCTTCATTATTTTCCTATTTTCAATTTCATTGCTTTCTATTCTAATTTTTATGATACCTTCTTCTTGTTTTAGGCTTAAATAGCTATTCTCTCTCTGATTTCCTAATGTTCAAGCTTAGGTTTTTTATTTTAGATCTTTATTCTTTTCTAAAATATGTATTTAACACTACAAAGTTCCCTTTGAACTATCGCTTTCACTTACTCCCAGAAGTCTTGATAAGTCGCATTTTTTAAAAGATTTTATTTATTTATTAGAGTGAGCATGGGCATGGAGGGGCAGGGGCAGAGGGAGAAGCAGCCTCCCCACTGAGCAAAGAGCTTGATGTGGGGCTCAATCCCAAGACCCTGAATCATGACCTGGGCCAAAGGCAGACACTTAACCACCTGAGCCACCCAGTTGCATTTTTATTTTCATTTAGTTCAAGGTATTTTAAAATTTTCCTTAAGACTTCTTCCTTCACCCTTGTGTTATTTAGAAGTATGTTCTTTAATTTTCAAATATTTGGAGATTGTCTTGATATCTTTCTCATATTGACTTTTAGTTCAATTCTATGGTTTGAGAACATACTTTGTATGATTTTACTCTTTTATTTTTTTTTATTAACATATAATGTATTATTTGTTTCAGGGGTACAGGTCTGTGATTCATCAGTCTTACACAATTCACAGTGCTCACCATAGCACATACCCTCCCCAAAGTCCATCACCCAGCCACGCCATCCCTTTCACCCCCCTCCCCTCCAACAACCCTCAGTTTATTTCCTGAGATTGAGTGACTTATAGTTTTTCTCCCTCTCTGGTTTCATCTTGTTTCATTTTTCCCTCCCTTCCCCTATGATCCTCTGTCTTGTTTCTCAAATTCCTCTTATCAGTGAGATCATATCATACTTGTCTTTCTCTGATTGACTTATTTCACTTAGCATAAATACCCTCTAGTTCCAACCACATCATTGCACATGGCAAGATTTCCTTTTTGATGGCTGCATAATATTCCAGTGTGTGTGTGTGTGTGTGTGTGTGTGTGTGTGTGTGTGTGTGTACACACACCACATCTTCTTTATCCATTCATCTGTTGATGGGCATCTAGGCTCTTTCCATAATTTGGCTATTGTGGACATTGCTGCTATAAACATTGGGGTGTATGTGCCCCTTCGGATCAGTACATTTGTATCTTTGGGGTAAAAATCCAGGAGTACAATTGCTGGGTCATAGGGTAGCTCTATTTTCAACTTTTTGAGGAACCTCCATACTGTTTTCCAGAGTGGCTGCACCAGCTTGCGTTCCCACCAACAGTGTAGGAAGGTTCCCCTTTCTCTGCATCCTCGCCAACATCTGTCGTTTCCTGAGTTGTTAATTTTAGCCATTCCGACTGGTGTGAGGTGGTATCTCACTGAGGTTTTGTTTTGGATTTCCCTGATGCTAAGTGATGTGGAGCACTTTTTCATGTGTCTCTTGGCCATTTGGATGTCTTCTTTGCAGAAATGTCTGTTTATGTCTTCTGCCCATTTCTTGATTGGATTATTTGTTCTTTGGGTGTTGAGTTTGATAAGTTCTTTATAGATTTTGGATACTAGCCCTTTATGGGATATGTCATTTGCAAATATCTTCTCCCACTCTGTTGGTTGTCTTTTGGTTTTGTTGACTGTTTCCTTTGCTGTGCAAAAGCTTTTTATTTTGATGAAGTCCCAGTAGTTTATTTTTGCCCTTGCTTCCCTTGCCTTTGGTGATGTGTCTTGGAAGAAGTTGCTATGGCTGAGGTCGAAGAGGTTGCTGCCTGTGTTCTCCTCAAGGATTTTGATGGACTCCTGTCTCACATTTAGGTCTTTCATCCATTTGGAGTCTATTTTTGAGTGTGGTGTAAGGAAATGGTCCAGTTTCATTCTTCTGCATGTGGCTGTCCAGTTTCCCCAACACCATTTGTTGAAGAGACTGTCTTTTTTCCAATGTACGTTCTTTCCTGTTTTGTTGAAGATTATTGACCGTAGAGTTGAGGGTCCATTTCTGGGCTCTCTATTCTGTTCCATTGATCTATGTGTCTGTTTTTGTGCCAGTACCATACTGTCTTGATGATTACAGCTTTGTAATAGAGCTTGAAGTCCGGGATTGTGATGCCACCGGCTTTGCTTTTCTTTACTACTTCAAATTTCCAAACGCTGCAGACTCCTGTGGCACACAAATGTTTAGATAGTCCTAATGCTACATAAATTGTTCCAAAGTACAGAAATCAAGGAAAATATTCATATTCTTTTAATGAAGCAAATATATTAGTTGCTAAATCTACTAAAGATAGTACAAAAAAAATGATTGACCAATGTGACATATAAACATCAATATAAGATATGCTAACTAAAATATTAGCAATCAGAATCCAGCACTATAATAAGAAAATATAACAGCCATAGCCCAGTAGGATTTATTCCATGCATGCATGGTTGGTTTAATATTTGAAAGTATATGCAATATACTGTATTGATAGGTCTAAGGAGAAAAATAGAATTGATGAATACTTTTTTTTAAACAATTTTCTATCTATGTCTATGCCTATATTTATATCCATCCTATTCCTAAAGCAGCATCCATATAAAATGGGAAAACACTAGAAGTATGTGTACCTCATGATCATCAAGTTATGATGCCTACCACATTCACTAATATTTATAATTTATCTTCATAATGCTAATTTCATTTAGCAAATGAAATTAGACAAGAGAAATCATTTGGAGTTACAACAATTGGAAAAGAAGTAAAACTATCTCAATTTGCAGATGATATAATGGTATAATTGGGCAATATTAGAGAGTCTGTGATAAAACCTAAACAATAAAATAATTCAGTAAGATTGCAGGTGTAGAATTAACACACAGAAATCAATAATCTCACATGCACAATTACCTTGTAGGGAATAAAATGGTAGAGAAACCCCACTTACAAGTAAAATAAAGTATTAGAAGTAAACTTGAAAAGAAATATGCCAAAATTATGTGAAAAAAAGCTTTATAACATCCCAAAAAATACAAAATGAAAAGATAGTTTTTATTCCAAAACAGGATAACTATAATGCAGATGTTGTTTCTCCCTAATTATATATTTAAAGCCATGCCAATAAAAGTCATTGTATCTGTGGAAACTTGATGTGTTGATAATAAAGGTAATATTGAAAAAGAATAGCTAGGAAAGCTGAAAAAGAAAAACTGTAGGAGATGACTAGCCCTGCCAGATATTAAATTATGCTCTAAGCCTATTTCGTTAAAACATTATGCTCCTGGTACATCAATGAGTAGACAGGCCAGTTTTTATATTCTACTTCAGAAAGTCCAAAGTCCAAAAAGAAACCAAAATGCACATGGAAATTTTTTTTTTTTTATGATGAGGGTGAGATCGGTCTTTTTAATAAGTGCTTGTGGAATAATTGGATAGACATTTGAACAACAACAAAAGTAGACCAGTGAAACAAAATGCCTATCTCTAGTTTACATAAGAATTAATTCCAAATGAATAAGAGATGTAAATGTAAAATAATAAAACAATAGAATACTAGGAGAAATCATGGATAAATCCCTGTATAATCCTGGTGTAGTCAAAGACTTCTGGAATAATTATACCTCAAAATCCAGATTCAGTAAAAACAATTAATACGTTTACCTATCAAATAGAAAGTATTTGTATGACAAGTTAAAGTCAAATGCAAAAAAAAATAGTGTGTTTGCAACATATAGCTCAGGTAAAAGAGAATGATACCTAATTTATAGAGAACTCTAAAAATTGGAGAAAAAAAAACCTTGTAGAAAGTTGGCAGAAGACATAAACAGATAGCAAAGATATTGAAATGGTCCTTAAATGTAAGAAAAGATACATATCCTCACTCATAATAGGAAATTGAAATTAAAATATTTCTCACTTCTTGTGTTGGCAACAATTTATAAGGTCAGATGTGGTTACCACTTTCTGGGCTACAGTAACTCTTCAATGCTGTAAAATGTATTTGTTCCACCTCTCTTTGTGATTACCGTTCTTTGTTGCCTGGTGTCCAATGTCTTGAAAGTCATTTCTTATATTTTCTGTTTATTTTAGGGGGTAAGGTAAGTCTAGTTCCTGTTATTCCATCTTCCAGAAGTGGAATTCTCTGATTTGAGCCACAGCCTATTGCCTGGAATGTAGATATGTACAAATCAGCAAATGTCTCTAGGGGAAAAAATCAGCTGGAGAATATCAAACTCACTTTTAATGAGATTTCTCTTCTCTCTAGGATCTTGACTCTTAATGTCCTAGCTGCCTTGGTTGTTTGCTGATGGTTTTAAGTAGTTATTTGTTTTATTTATCTAGTATTATAGTTCTTCTTAGCAGGATGGTTGGTCTGATAAAAGCTTTTTTATTATAGCTAGAGGCAAAAGACTCAACCAATATCTATTTCTAATATGACTCCTCTCCCATCCTTTCTAGTTTCTTCCATCTGGAACTCTGATTAGATATCAGTAGACCTTCTCAGTCCTTCCTCTACATATCTTCACATCTTTTTCATATATACCATCTTGTTCACTCCCTGTGTTGAATTCTTAATATTTTTTAAGTTTTGTTATTTAATTTATGAATTCTATCCTTAGCTGTTGACCTGTCTATTAAGATTTAAATTTCAACTAATGTAGATCTGTTATTTTCAAGGTGTTTAGATTTTTTTTTCAAATCTGCTTGGGTCATGTTTGATTTTCAGACATGAAAATTTTGTCATTTCTTTGGTCATTCTTTAGTTCCTTTTATTTCTTGAAACATATATTTTGTGTCTGATATTTCTAATATTTTTAGATTTTTGTAGCTCTCACTCCTCAGTATTTTTTTCTATAGAATTCTCATTCTTAATGATGTATTTCTTTGATGTTCTGTGATTTTCACATATTATTAGATAATATCCTTGGAACTCCATCTGTGGGAATTCCTTTAGCCTGATTTTGAAGTGCATTATGTCACATGGCATTTGCATTTCCTTTTGCCTAGTGCTGGTTTCATGACCAACCAGGACTACTTCAACATTATGATGTTGACTTCTTGGGAGAAGGGATGGCTCATAGGTAGTGGGCATTCAAGCTGTAGAGCTCTGAGTGCTGGTTAGGAATTTTAGAGATTTCTCCCTCACCTCTACCCAAACTTTCCTTACTTTCTAACACTGTTTTTTTTCTTTTTCTTTTGTTGTTTTTGTTGTTGTTGTTTTTGGATTTACCACTTGATGATGTCTCTTCTCTGGGGATTTTGCTTCATTGATGGTTTCTGCTCTGATTTCCGACAGTGATTGGGCACCAAGCCATTTCTCTTATTCCTAATAGGTATGGGTGGCTGGCCTGTTAAACAGGTTCCCAAGTACTCAGGATTAGAAAATGCCCCCAACCCCCTGAGAAAATGAAGACCACAGAGCTCACCTATATTTAAGAATCATTCTCAGGATGGCTGGGTGGCTTAGTCGGTCAAGCATTCCACTCTTGATTTCTGCTCAGATCATGATCTCAGGGTCCTGAGATACAGCCTTACAGTGGGCTGTGTGCTGGGTGTGGAGCCTGCCTAAGATGCTCTCTTCCTCTCTTCTGCCCCTTCTCCTCTCGCTTATGAATGTGGGTATGCACTCACTTGCTCTCTCTCTCTCAAAAAAAATCATTCTCTTTTGACATCTTGGGCCTCATATGGTTTCCCTTTTTTTTTTTTTT
>NC_138372.1:51758373-51773895 GCF_054177405.1 Leptonychotes weddellii
CTTGTGTTCCCTCTCTCGCTGTCTCTCTCTCTGTCAATTAAATAAATAAAATCTTTAAAAAAAATAAAAAAATAAAAAAATAAAATGTAACTTAATGTTTTTGTACTGAAAGGATTTGTGCTGGACATCTGATCTACCCTCTAGTCTTCAATATTGCTAGAAACAGAGTCTCTCCAACCTATGTGTAATACTGAAATCCAGGTTGTATACTTAACTGAAAATATTACCAGATATCTTACATGCTCAATACATTTGATTCTTCCTGAATGTCTCTCAAGTTGAAGGACATATTCCTTATCAAGGAGCCTGACTTGATTTTCTTCATGATTTGATCTTTGCTTAACATTTTAGCTTGAACTTATACATAACTCTTCCTTCCTATACTTTGTTTTATTAAAGTACTTGCATTTCTCTCCATAGAACATCCTTTATCTTAACTTTGCCTTTGCCTGTTTAACTCTCAGCCAGAAATTTAGTTTTAGTTTTCCTTTGCCTGATCCATGTCTCAGGACTGAAGGGATGCTTTGACATAATGTCTTATAGGAAGCATCCTTGGACCTGCCACTCCCTTACCTCATATTTATCATGTTCCAGCTGCCCTCTGCTTGTATCCTGTCTTTATCTAAGTTGTAGCACTTATCATACTGAGAACAAATTGAGGTCAAAGACTTTCTTATTTATCTAATCATCCCCAATGCCTGTTATGTTGCCTTCCACATAACAAGTCTGATAAACTTTGAATGAATTTAAACACTTGTTAAAAATCTCATTGCATGACAGCACCTTTAATGGTTATTTTATTTTAAAGATTTATGTATTTATTTATTTGACAGAGACAGAGATAGTGAGAGCAGGAACACAAGCAGGGGGAGTGGGAGAGGGAGAAGCAGGCTTCCCGCCGAGCAGAGAGCCCAACGTGGGGCTCGATCCCAGCACCCTGGGACCATGACCCAAGCCGAAGGCAGATGCTTAACGACTGAGCCACACAGGCGCCCCTAATTGTTATTTTTTATCACCAGTATGTAAAGAATGTTACTTTATACTTTTAAGGGTTTTTGGTTTTGTTTTGGTTTTTGGTTTTTGGTTTTTGTTTTTTGGTATTTCACAAAATATTTTCTTACACATGATCACAATTTGTTCTTGAAGGAATTCTCTGAAAATTAAGTAACTTCTTCAAAGTTAAAAAAAAACCAAACCAAAAAGGTAACATAGCCTGGATTTCCAATGGATTTTTTTTTTAAATTCTAAGGATAGTTTAGTCCTTTTCCACACCTGCCGGTCTATGAGAATCATGTAATTCTCAGTGACTCTTAATGTCAAGATGGCAACAATGGTGTGATGCTGTTGTTTGCTAACATGATGAATATTTCCAAAGTGTTCCAGTTTTCCTCATTGTACCTTTTATCTAATTTTATAGTCGCAAAACCTTTTGGTCAAATCAAAATAGGTTTCCTTAGTTTTTCTGTGGTGCAGTTTGAATGCTAACAAAATTAATTTGATATTGATATTTTTCTCTTGGAGGATGGTCATTTTTTCAGTACTCTGATGAAATCAAAAAGATTTGTTTATCAAACATTTTCTCATGATATTTATGAAGAAAAGTTCAAAAATTTTAAAAATATGTCAGATGAAAAGACAGGATATAAGGACATTTTATTTATAAAGATGTATATTTCATCATTAAACATACAGAAGATAAATGAAGTCAGGTGTTGGATCTCCTTGAATCTACCTATAGTGGTGTAAAAGGAGATACATGAAAGCAAGGAACTCAGGTAGGGAATATGATAATAAACACAGAGATCATAATGTACTTTAGTATAACCCAGAAGTAAAGTAGCTGAGATGTTTGATTATGACTAAGCTTTTTATTGAGGTGAAAGTCATACAACATACAATTAACTTTTTAAAAGTGTACAGTTCAGTGTCATTTACTGCATTCACGGTATTGTGAAACTACCATCTCTCTCTAGTTTCAAAACTTTTTTATCACATGAGAACATCCCTACCACATAGTCAATAAACAATCACTCTCTATTTCACCCTACCCCTGTCCTCTGGTACCACTAATTGCTTTCTGTCTTTATGGATTTGTTGTTCTTGATAGTTCACATAAAAAGAATCATACCCATGACCTTTTATTTCTTGCTGTTTTCACTCAGCATGTTTCAAGCTTCGTCCAAATTGTAGCATATATCATTATTACATTCATTTTTACTATGCAGTATTACATTATATATTATGTATACATATACATATACATACATACATATATATGCACACATACATATATACACACACACATAGACATACACATCACTTTGTTTATCCATTCATCTGTTGACAGGCATTAGGGTTGTTTCCATCTTTTGGCTATTGTAAATAATGCTGCTCTGAACACTCAGTAACAAGTATTTGAGTACCTGTTTTTAATTCTTTGGGGGATATACCTAGGAGTGGAATTGTTGGGTCTTATTGTAATTCTGTTTAACTGTTTGAGGAAACACAAAAACATTTTCCAAAGTGGCTGCACCATTTTACACTCACATTGGGAATGTATGAAGGTTCCTGTTTCTCCACATCATCATGAACACCTGTTATTTTCTGGGTTCTTTCCTTTTTTTTTTTTTTTTTTTAAACTATAGCCATCCTAGTGGGTGTGAAGTGGTTTATCATTGTGGTTTTGATTCAAATTTCTTTAATGGCCAATTACATTGAACACCTTTTCATATGCTTGTTAGCTATTTGTGTATCTTCTTTAGAGAAATGTCTATTCAAGTTATTTGCCTATTATTTAATGGGATTATTTGCCTTTTTGTTCAGTTTGCATTCTTTATATATTCTGGGCACTAAACCCTTATCAGATAAATGATTTACAAATATTTTCTTTCTTTATGTATGTTGTCTTTTCACTTTCTTGATGTCTATCAATGGACCTAAGTTTTTACTTTTAAGAAGCCCAATTTATCTATTTTTCCTTTTGCTGCTTGTGCTTCGGTGTCAAATATCAGAATCCATTGCTAAATTCAAGGTCATGAGGATTAATCCCTGTGGGTTTTTTTTTTTTGATAGTTTTATAGTTTTGGCTCTTACATTTAAGTCTTTGATCCATTTTGAATTAATTTTGTATATGGTATGAAGTTGGGATCCAGATTCATTATTTTGCATGTTGTTATCCAGTTCTACTGGCGTAATTTGTTGAAAAGACTATCACTACTGGGTGGTCTTGACAACCTTGTCAAAATTGATTGGCTATATATGTATGATTTATTTCTAGACTCTCAATTCTATCCATTGGCCTATAAGTCTATCCCTGTGACAGTACTACATTTTACCGATGATGCTTTATTTACTTTTGGCACATGAGTACCTCCCTAAAGCAAGAGAACTTTTCCCTCCTTCTTACTATCAAATGACAGAAAAGGGGCATAACAGAGTATCCAAATTTTCTTAACTCTGATGCCTGCCAAATATCTGTGACAAGAGATAGGAAAGGATGGGTGATCACATCCATGAAATGAAATTGAGGTATGATGGTATAATAGAAAGAAAGTAGACTTGGGGCACCTGGGTTCCTCAGTCAGTTAAGCATCAGACTCTTGATTTCGGCTCAGGTCATTATCTCAGGGTCATGAGATTGAGCCCTGAGCTGGGCTCTGGGCTGAGCATGGAGCCTGCTTAAGATTCTCTCCTTCTCACTTTGCCCCTCCCCCACTTGCACACACATGCACACACACACACACACACTCTCTCTCTCTAAAAAAAAAGTAGACTCTATAGTCTGACATACTTAGGCTGAAGTCCCAGCTATAAGTTATAATATCTTGGACATGTAATTTTAATCTCTTTGAACCACAGTCTATATTTCTGGTAAATATGGATAAAAATGCCTACTCTGTGGTATTTTTGCAATAAGTAGGCATAGTATATGTAAATTTTCCCTAGTTCAGTGCCAGATACAAAATAGTTACAGAAAAAAGAGCTGTTAATAGTTTATTGTTTTTAAAAACAGAACTTCATATGGAAAATGATCCTAAACCTTGAAAAATGGTCTCCTGCAGTCCTTGAAAAAGCAAGCCATCTTAGCTATTTCAAAAATTGCTTTCTAGGAAAGTGGCTTCTTACTTATTAACCATTACATTTGGCTTTGAGTGTCAGGAGTTAGCTTCTTCTTATTCAGATGCCAGCAGGTGTGTATATTTGTAGATCTCTGTGAGTACACATTCACTCTGTTTGCTTTTATTTTACATGCTGAGTCTGTAATCCTTGGTTCAGGCACTGCCTTTATTAATATGCTGTGTAAATGTGCCTGAGGTCTGTAAAAGAGTATGCTGCATATAAAAAAAAATGAAGAGAATTAATGTCTTCACTGGCAATTGAGTGTGGGGGCCAGTCTTCTATCATCCCCAGACTATCCAATTCTCAGATTTATAATCAAGTCACTTTTTAAAATGTAACTGGGTTATAGGAAAAAGAACTTAGAGCCAATTTTGTTTCTTTGAAAGAATCATTTATTTTCTATTGCTCCTCTGGTACCACATACTTTGTTACTAGGATATGGTGGTGTCAGAGAGCTAGAGATTTACACATTGTGAGACCAGGGCTCAAATCCATATGCCACTACTCATTGACTATATAATCTAGAGTCACTTTACCTCTTCAGCACTCATTTTCTCATTTGTAAAAGAGAAAAAATAATTAGCTCATAGGGCTGATTATAAGAATCAAAGAAATCATTGAAATCAATGATTTTTCAGCCATAGAGCATCATATACATGTGAGCTCTCATTATTAACATTTAGTGACATTTATGGAAGTATGGAGTCTTAAACTAGGAAGGCACCTAACCGGCCACTTTGACAATTACCCACCACTGTATTTGCCTTGCTAGCAGGGATTGTAAACCAGTTTGTTTAGTAGTAATTCTTATTCCTTGCACTGGATGCTTGAACATGGTACCATTGTAGTGTGAAGTGGCATATCCAATTAAAAATATGAACCATTGAAAACATGCCACACACTCTTCTCACTGGTCTGTAAAATGACTGTTTTTTTTTTTTTTTTTTATTACTTGTAGAGGCAGTTAAAAAGCCTTTGGTAAATCCAGGAAATATCTGCTTCCTTGAGCTCTGCTTTTTCAATAGTCCAGGCTCTCTATGAGTGTACAGAGAATGCTGATTGATGCTAATGGTAACTTGGCCAATTTCCCATTCCCTGTGTTTTCATTCTCATGCTTAGCAGAGACAGATTTCTGCAGTTTGAACACAGGGAATATAGAGGCAGGGCACTTCAAAAAAGAACATTAAATACTGTAATGATAACTACTAACAGCTCATTAAGCTAGTTACTCTGTAACAATGGTTTGAATTTAGATATTTTGTACAACTGTCTAATTTATAAAATATTTGAGGTCAAGGGAAAGATGTTTGTAAATTTAATTTATTTATTTCATTCTCCGGTCTAAGAAATGTTATCATCTTCAATGTTGTAGTAGGGTATTTGTGTACTTTTCCAAAATATAATTAAGGACTATATCAGGAAGTGAGCAGTTTCATCATTACCATTGGTAGAGGAAAGACAAATCATATTTCTTTTTCCAAGTCTTTGATGATAAGCAATGTAAATATGAAGTAACAGCATCACATAACAGGAATGAATAGTTTGATGATGCCCTTCTGTGTTGGAGAGTTGTGTGTTTGCATATTTAGCACTCATGCTCCAATTTCTTTGGAGAATCATTCCTCTTTTGATTTGGAGGTGTTGGCTTCTTTACTTATTTTAACAATAATTTATTTAAATTTTTTTTATTTTGAGATAATGATAGATTTACATGCATTCTAAGAAATAATGCAGAGAGATCCCATAACTATTTTATCCAGTTTTTCCCAGTGATAACATTTTGCTAAATTATGATGCAATATTACAACATGGATCTTGCCACTGATGTAGTCAAGATACAGAAGCTTTTGGTCCCTACAAGGATTCCCTTATGTTGCCCTTTCCTAGTCACATCCACATCCTTCCTGTCCCCATTCCCTCTTTAACTCATGGCAACCACTAATCTGCTCTCCACATCTATAATTTTGTCATTTTAAAAACTATATAAATCAGCTCATACAGTATATAACCTTTTGAGATTGGCCTTTTTCACACAGCATTATTCTCTGGAGATTCATCCAGATTGTTGTGTGTATCAATAGTTTGTTCCTTTTTATTTCTGGATAGTATTCCATGACATGGATGTGCCCCAGTTTGTTTAACCATTTACCTACAGAAGGACATTTGGGTTGTTTTCAGTTTGGGGCTATTACAAGTAAAGCTTTTACAAATGTTTGCCTACAGGTTTTTGGTGAACATAAGTTTTTGTTTCTTTGGGATATAAGCCTAGGGATGTAATTTCTGGTTAATACTGTTACATGCTTAGTATATTGCATAGAATTCTCCAATGAAAGCATTTGGGCCTGGTCATTTCTTTTGTTGGAATTTTTAAATTATGAACTTCTTTTCTATTAATAACTATAGGACTATTTGAATGATTTATTTTATATTGGATGAATTGTGGTAGTCTGTGTTTTTTGAGGAATTAACCTGTTCGTTTCATCTAAGTTATAAAACTTATGGTTGATTGTAGTATTCTCTATTATTTTTTATAATATCTATAGGATCATTAGTGATCTTCCCTGTTTCATTCCTAATATTGGTAATTTATGTCTTCCTTTTTCTTTAGTCAGTCTTCCAAGAGGTTTGCCAATTTTATTGACCTTTTCAAAGAACCAGTTTTTTGTTTCATTGATTTTATTGATTTCTGCTTTTTATTATTTTTTTCCTTTTTGGTTGCTTTGGATTTATTTTGCTGTTTTCCTAGGTTCTTGAGATGGGAGCTTAGATTATTGATTTGCTACTTTTTCTTTTTTTCTAAAATAAACATTTAGTGTTATAAATTTTCCACTCCATAATAGCATTTATAACATTGTATCACAATTAAGTGTATCTTTAGTTGTGTCTCACAAATTTGTTATGATATACTTCATGTTAATTCATTTAAATTCATGGATTATTTAGAATTATCTGGTGTGTGGAAATTTTCTGTATCTTTTTGTTATTTATTTCTCATTTGATTTCACTGTGGTCAGAGAACACATTCTGTAGGATTTCAGTTCTTTTAAATTTGTTGAGGTTTTGTTTTATGATCTGGAATATAGCCTGTCATAGTATATGTTTTCTCGGTGCTTGAAAAGAATGTATAGTCTGCTGTTTTTAATGGAATATTTTATAAATATAAATTATATCAAGTGATGGGAGTGACAACTTCTAAACTTTTTGTCAGAGCTGAAATTGACTAGAGTTTTAAATTCTTATTTTTTTTCCATTTTAGATTTATCTTAAGGTGTACCTATTCAGGAGTATTAACTGTAAGCCTGGGATGTTTACTGAGTTTCTTCACCCCAGGAGAATCTGAAATCCAGTGTTTGTCTTCTCAGTTGACTTCTGAAAGTTTACCTTAATTTCTCATCCTCTTAGCTTCTACTTGTGAATTGGCAAGTAAGATAAATGGTGTCAAGTATAGGTCTTACCGCTTTGCCCTTTTCTTCTTTATGAGATCTTTGCCCCTGAAGTCTCTTGGGAACTTTCTAGTGTGATGTGTGTGAAAATGTTTATATTTTCAATCAAATTTTCTCCAGTTTTCCTAGTTTTATTAGTGGTGGGATTGGTTTGATTTAAGATAATTTGCCATAGCCAGAACTGGAAATGTCAACAATTTTTTACTGAGTACCTATTATCTGCCAGATAAAGGTTTAGAATCTTTATTCTAGATTCTTTCCCCTAATGGAGTTTATGTTCAAGTGGGTCTGTCAGTGCAAGGGGGGCATATCATTAAAGCCGAGTCAGTGAGAATAGTGTCTCCTTGGTAAGTGGTTGTTCCAGTGATAGGCTTTATGAAAACAGCCAAGCCAGTTACACCTGATGAGGCTCAATTAGGGAGTGTTTGAAGGGATTGTTGTTAAAAATAAATGTTATTTCTTTTGGACTTGGAGTTAAGAGAATATAAGCCCGAAGATGCCTGGATGCAAGAGAAGAGAGAGACTTTGTTGTTATTGTTGTTGTTTGTTAATGTTTTGTTTTTCCCAATAGGCAAAGGCATGAAATCAACATAAAGAAATGTAGGGCCAAGATATGAAGAGAGTCACGACATTGATTAATTGTTTAAATTTCTAGCACTATTTCTGGATGTATCAACTATGTGAATTATACTGGTTTTTGCTTAAGCTCATCTGATATGTGTTTTTGTCATTTAAAACCTCATTAATACCCATTTTTAACTAGCAAATTCAATAGATACTTTTTGGTATTGATTTTGCTCGTCTCTTTGCATTTGACTTTGTATGACTTTTTTTTAATATATATTTCTTTTCCTTTGGCCTCTATTATACCACTATTTGTTGGTATTTCTTCTTAGGTTCACACTAGTTTTCCTTGGACTCCTTCTCAGTTTTTTTTTCTCCCCTTCTCTCTCTTAACTCTTGTGTCCTTCATGATAATATCCTTGGTCCTTGGTTCTCTGGTATCTAAATGAATGTCTTTGCATGTCTTAACTAAATGAGTATCAGCTAGAATTTATCCAGAAATCTGAGTTGTTTTTGTCTCATTGATTCTACCTCATAAACATTTTTTATTTCCATTCCTTGATGATAGTTAACTGTATTAATTTAGGCCTTCACTAGTTCTCACTAGTACAAATTAATAGTGACCTTCTAACTTAACTCTCTCCTTTCATCATTTTCTAAATAGTTATCGGAGTAGTAGAGCTTCATGGCAACACTGACCATGTCACCGACCATGTCATTTCCTTATATTAGACATAAGATAAAATCAGTAGTACCAGGATATGGTGCTAGCTGACTTCTCTGTCCTCAGCATTTGTTGATCTTCCTTTTCATTCTTTGCTCTTGTCGGAGAAAAAAGCTTAGACTCCCATGATAAAGTTATGCTTTCTTATGTTTTGGTTCCATTGTACCTGCTCTTCCCTGTAAAATGTATTTTTCTGTGTGTCAGTCTGCTGAACACATGGTTGTACTTCAAATCACAGCTCAAATTATTATTTCCTCTTTGAAACATTCCCCAAACTCAGGCAAATTCCGGTAGTTCACTCCATTTATATTGTAGACCTTCTATTAGTACATTACAGCATTTATCATATTAAAATTGACTGTAGCTCTGCCTCTTTCCTAAAGAGAAAATTTAATTCATCTAAGGAGAAATTTCAGTTCATCTTTGAATTTCCAGAATCTTGAACAGTATCTAACAGATGGTAGGCACTCAAAAATCTAAGTGAATACATTAGATAATTGGACAAACATTATGTTTATATAGTTAAGTAGGCTGTAATACAGTTTCACTTACTTTTTTCACTATAACTTTACTTGTGGACCATTTTTACATTTGTCATTTTTTAATCCTGGAAATACCTTCAAGAACATTAAGGAATTGTAAAACCATATGCATTATATCCATCTACTTAATATCATATAAAACTAATTACAATCCCAATCAATGAAAGGGATTTATTACACTCACTTTGGTTTTTGTTGTTTTGTTTTATTTTTACAGATGGGTAAATTAAATTGGAGAGAGTTAAGAAACTTGTGTAGGGATATGGGACTAGTAAATTTTGGAGGTGAGACAAGCAAGAACTTAGGGTTTTATAACTCTGAAGTATTTACTTTTTCATTACAACACAATTCGTTCTTTAGGACCAAGGGTACAAGCATACATTATGCTTATTCTTCTAAAATGTTTGAACATTTTAAATGTCAGGATAAGCATGATGATGAACATGAAGTTTTATTATATGACTAATTTTCACCACCTTTCTCAAATGCCAAAAAAAATCATTACACATTCCTTACCTGCTTAAAATCTTTCCTCAAGTATCTTAGTCAGGCAACCTTGTTCAATCCCTTTATAAACTTAAGTGCTACCCAGCTTTCCAACCCTTTTACCATGCTGTCCTTTCCACCCCAGCATTTAATCATCTTTAAACTTAATATAGAACAATTTATTGCTTGTATTGTTATTTTGTTTCCTATCTACTTGGATTTAAATTCCAGAAGAGAAAAAATTATTGTCTATTTTGTATACTAAAGAAATAACACGGAATCAATAAGAAAGTCTACTAAATATTAGGTGATCATTTAGAAATAAGAGCTAGAGATAGAGCTAGACATAGATAAAGTGAATTGAGAATGAATGAGTAAATGAATGAATAAAAAGACACAATGCCAAGAGTAAATACATTTTGACAGGATGTTTCTGCAACTTTTCTTAAAAAACCTCAGTTAATGGAGCTTTTGAGAAGTTTGAATATTCAGAACTGTTTGACAGTAATTCTTGCCAAATAGAAATAGGTTCATACAAATTTAGAATTTTTGTGAACAAACAAAATTTTTACCTTATCCCTTAACCATGATTACCAATTGAGGAAAGAAAAAGAACCAAAACAAAATTCCCAATTGAATTACATGGTGGTGGATTGTGAGATTGGCAGTAGTTTTGTATGTAGGCTTGATCATTTCCTTCCCAATAAATGAGAGAAAATAAGGAAGGTAGGGCCACAGCTCAATTTTTCTTTCTATTGCAGTGATATAGGGAAATTAAGGGTGATGGTATTTGAATTGTTTGAATTAAATAGGGTTCAGGTGAGGACTCAAAGTGGCTAGCCTAAGGATAATTGGCAGTCGAAGAGCAAGAAAAGTAACAAAGAGAGAAGACAAAATTGATTATATTCCCATCAGGGATTTTGTTTTGTTTGTTGTTTGCAGTGTATTTAGGAGAAACAGAAAAAAATGTTTATGGATAGAGGTAAATCACAAAGCTTTTCTAGAAGTTTAATCTATCTGGAATTGATATTTGTGTATGGTGTGAGGTAGGGTCCAATTTCATTTCTTCCTCACGTGATTAACCCATATGTTTTCTATGTACTTAATATGCACATACACATGTGTATGTATATATACATACATATATATATTCTGTTTTTAATATATACATGTGTATTTGTGTGTATATGTGTATCCCTTAAATTTATGTTACATTGGTCAATTTATCTATCCCTGTGCCTATACCACACTGCATATATTATAAGTTTCACTTTTTTTGGAGGTTTTAGAAATACACATGTTGAATTTTATTGAATGCTTTTTCTTCTTCAATTGAGATAACCATCTGATTTTTCTCCTGATGTGATGAATTGTTAGCTTATTTTTTAAATGATAAACTAATACATTCCTAATATAAGCCCTACTTAATTATTAGATATTATATTTTTATTCATTACTGAATTCCATTTGCTAATATTCAGTTTAGCATATTTGCATCTATTGTTTAGGGTGAGTAATACTTCTCTTATACTGTCTTTTTAAGTTTTGGTGTTAAATTTAGTATAGGGTGTTTGCATCTATGTCCATCAGTAAGGTTCGCCTTTATTTATTTTTAAAAGATTTTATTTATTGGGTTGCCTGGATGGCTCAGTCAGTTGGGCGTCTGCCTTCCATGTGGGTCATGGTCCCCGGGGTCCTAGGATCGAGTCCTTCCTCAGGCTTCCTGCCTCTGCATGGTTTGTCTCTGATTTCTTCCCCTTCAGTTTTCCGTCCCTTCCCCTGTGGTCCTCTGTGCTATTCCTTTTGTTCCACATACAAGTGAAACCATATGATAATTGACTTTCTCTGCTTGACTCATTTCACTTAGCATAATCTCCTCCAGTCCCATCTATGTTGATGTAAAAGTTGGGTATTCATCCTTTCTGATGGCTGAGTAATATTCCATTGTATATATGGACCACATCTTCTTTATCCATTCATCTGTTGAAGGACATCTCAGCTCCTTCCACAGTTTGGCTATTGTAGACATTGTTGCTATGAACATTGGGGTGTATGTGCCCCTTTGTTTCACTACATCTGTATCTTTGGGGTAAATATGCAGTAGTGCAACTGATGGGTTGAAAGGTAGCTCTATTTTTAAAGTCTTGAGGAATCTCCATACTGTTTTCCAGCCTGGCTGTACCAGCTTGCATTCCCACCAACAGTGTAAAAGGGTTCCTCTTTCTCTCCATCCTCGCTAACATTTGTTGTTTCCTGTCTTGTTAATTTTTGCCATTCTAACTGCTGTAAGGTGGTATCTCATTGTGGTTTTGATTTGTATTTCCCTGATGCCGAGTGATGTTGAACATTTTTTCATGTGTCTGTTAGCCATTTGTATGTCTTCTTTGGAGAAGTGTCTGTTCATGTCTTCTGCCTATTTCTTGACTGGGTTATTTGTTTTTTGGGTGTTGAGTTTGAGAAGTTCTTTATAGATCTGGATACCAGCCCTTTATCTGTAGTGTCATTTGCAAATATCTTCTTCCATTCCGTGGGTTGCCTCTTAGTTTTATTGACTGTTTCCTTTGCTGTGCAGACGCTTTTTATCTTGATGAAGTCTCAAAAGTTCATTTTTGCTTTTGTTTCCCTTGCCTTTGAGGACGTGTCATGAAGAAGTTGCTGTGGCCGATCTCGAAGAGATTACTGCCTATGTTCTCTTCTAGAATTTTGATGGATTCCTGTCTCACATTGAGGTCTTTCATCCATTTTGTGAATGGTGTAAGAGAATGGTCGAGTTTCATTCTTCTGTATATAGCTGTCCAATTTTCCCAGCACCATTTATTGAAGAGACTGTCTTTTTTCTATTGTATATTTTTTCCTGATTTGTTGAAGATTAGTTGACCATAGAGTTGAGGGTCCACTTCTGGATTCTCTATTCTGTTCCATTGATCTATGTGTCTGTTTTTGTGCCAATACCATGCTATCTTGGTGATCACAGCTTTGTATGATAACATGAAATCAGGCAACGTGATGCCAACAGCTTTGCTTTTCTTTTTCAACATTTCCTTGGCGATTTGAGGTCTTTTCTGGTTCCATACAAATTTTAGGATTTTTGTTCCAGCTCTTTGAAAAATGCCAATGGTATTTTAATAGGGATGGTGTTGAAATTATAGATTGCTCTGGGCAGCGTAAACATTTTAACAATGTTTATCCTTCCAATCCATGAGCATGGAATGTTTTTCCATTTCTTTGTGTCTTCCTCAATTTCTCTCATGAGTGTTCTGTAGTTCCTAGAGTATAGATCCTTTACCTCTTTGGTTAGATTTATTCCTAGGTATCTTATGGTTTTTGGTACTATTCTGAATGGAATCAATTCCTTAATTTCTCTTTCTACAGTTACATTGTTAGTGTATAGAAAAGCAACTGATTTCTGTGCATTGATTTTGTATACTGCCACACTACTGAATTGCTGTATGAGTTCTAGTAATTTGGAGATAGAGTCTTTTCGGTTTTCCACATAGAGTATCATGCCATCTGTGAAGAGAGAGAATCTGACTTCTTCTTTGCCAATTTGAATACATCTTATTTCTTTTTATTGTCTGATTGCTGAGGCTAGGACTTCTACTACTATGTTGAACAATAGTGGTGAGAGTGGGGATCCCTGTCATGTTCCTGATCTTAAGGGAAAAGCTCTCAGCTTTTCCCCATTGAGAATATTTGCTGTGGGCTTTTCACAGATGGTTTCTTTGAAATTGAGGAATGTTCCCTCTATTCCTACACTCTGAAGGGTTTTAATCAGGAAAGGATGCTGTATTTTGTCAAATACTTTTTCTGCATCAATTGAGAAGATCATATGGTTCTTGTCTTTTCTTTTATTAATGTGTTCTATCACATTGATTGATTTGCAAATGTTGAGCCACACTTGCATCCCAGGAATAAATCCCACCTGGTTGTGATGGATAATCCTTTTACTGTACTGTTGGATCCTATTGACCAGGATCTTGTTGAGGATTTTGGCATCCATGTTCATCAGAGATATTGGTCTGTAATTCTCCTTTTTGATAGGGTCTTTGCCTGGTTTTGGGATCAAGGTAATGCTGGCCTCATAGAATGAGTTTGGAAGTTTTCCTTTTCTTTCTATTTTTTGAAACACGTTCAGGAGAATTGGTATTTCTTCTTTAAATGTTTGGTAGAATTCCCCTGGGAATCCGTCAGGCCCTGGACTCTTGTTTTTTGGGAAGTTTTTGATTACTGTTTCAAATTTGTTGCTGGTTATTGGTCTATTCGGATTGTCTATTTCTTCCTGTTTCAGTCTTGGGAGTTTATAAATTTCCCAGAAGGCATCTATTTCTTTCAGTTTGCTTAATTTATTGGCATTTAGTTGCTGATAATAATTTCTAATAATTGTTTCTATTTCCTTGGTGTTAGTTGTGATCTATCCCCTTTCATTCATAATTTTATTAATTTGGGTCCTTTCTCTTTTCTTTTGGATAAGTCTGGCCAGAGGTTTATCAATCTTATTAATTCTTTCAAAGAACCAGCTTCTACTTTCATTGATCTGCTTTACTGTTTTTCTGGTTTCTATTTCATTGATCTCTGTTCTAATCTTTATTATTTCTTTTCTCTTGCTTGGTTTAGATTTTATTTGCTGTTCTTTCTCCAGCTCCTTTAGATGTAAGATTAGCTTCTGCCTTTGGGATTTTTCTACTTTTTTGAGTGAGGCTTGGATGGATATGTATTTCCCCTTTAAGACTGCCTTTGCAGTATCCCATAGGTTTTAGACTGATGTGTTTTCACTCTCATTGGTTTCTATGAATTGTTTAAATTCTTCTTTAACTTCCTGGTTGACCCAAACATTTTTTAGTAGGATGGTCTTTAACTTCCAGGTGTTTGAATTCCTTCCAAATTTTTTTCTTGTGATTAAGTTCCAGTTTCAAAGTGTTGTGGTCTGAGAATACACAGGGAATAATCTCAGTCTTTGGTATTGGTTGAGACCTGATTTGTGACCCAGTATTGGTCTATTCTGGAGAAAGTTCCATGTACATTTGAGAAGAATGAGTATTCTGTTCTTTTAGGTTGGAATGTTCTGTATATATCTGTGAAGTCCATCTGATCCAGTGTCTCATTCAAAGGTCTTGTTTCTTTGTTGATCTTTTGCTTAGATGATCTGTCCATTACAGTGAGGAGGGTGTTAAAGTTGCCTACTATTATTGTATTCTTGTCGATGTGTTTGATTTTGTTATTAATTGGCTTATGTAGTTGGCTGCTCCCATGTTAGGGGCATAGATATTTACAATTGTTAGATCTTCTTGTTGGATAGACCCTTTAAGTATGCGTTAGTGTCTTTCCTCATCTCTTACTATAGTCTTTGGTTTAAAATCTAATTAGTCTGATATAAGGATTGCCATCCCAGCTTTCTTTTGGTGTCCATTAGCATGGTAAATGGTTTTCCACCCCCTCACTTTCAATCTGAAGGTATCTTTGGGTCTAAAGTGAGTCTCTTGCAGGGCGCCTGGGTGGCTCAGTTGGTTGAGCGACTGCCTTCAGCTCAGGTCATGATCCTGGAGTCCTGGGATCGAGTCCCACATCGGGCTCCCTGCTCAGCAGGGAGTCTGCTTCTCCCTCTGACCCTCCCCCCTCTCATGTGCTCTCTCTCTCTCTCTCTCTC
>NC_138372.1:51774395-51809134 GCF_054177405.1 Leptonychotes weddellii
AATTCCTTTAGTTTTTGTTTGTCCTGGAAGCTTTTTATCTCTCCTTCTATTTTCAATGACAGCATAGCTGGATATAGTATTCTTGGCTGCTTATTTTTTCTCATTTAGTGCTCTGAATATATCCTGCCAGTCCTTTCTGGCCTGCCAGGTCTCTGTGGATAGGTCTGCTGCCAGTCTAAAGTTTCTACCATTGTAGGTTACAGACCTCTTGTCCTGAGCTGCTTTCAGGATTTTCTCTTTGTCTCTGAGACTTGTAAGTTTTACTATTAGATGTTGGGGTGTTGACCTATTTTTCTTGATTTTGAGGGGGTTTCTCTGTGCCTCCTGGATTTTGATGCCTGTTTCCTTCCCCAAATTAGGGAAGTTCTCTGCTATAATTTGTTCCAATAAACCTTCTGCCCCTCTCTCTCTTTCTTCTTCTTCTGTGATCCCAATTTTTCTAATATTGTTTCATCTTATGGTATCATTTATCTCTCAAATTCTGCCTTCGTGATCCAGTAGTCATTTATCTCTCTTTTTCTCTGCTTCTTTATTCTCCATCATTTGGTCTTCTATATCACTAATTCTCTCTTCTGCCTCATTTATCCTAGCAGTTAGAGCCTCCATTTTTGATTGCACCTCATTAATAGCCTTTTTGATTTTGACTTGGTTAGATTTTAGTTCTTTTATTTCTCCAGAAAGGGATTCTCTAGTATCTTCCATGCTTTTTCAAGTCCAGCTAGTATCTATAATCGTCATTCTGAACTCTAGTTCTGACATCTTACTAATGTCTGTATTGATTAGGTCCCTGGCAGTCAGTACTTCCTCTTGTTCTTTTTTTTTTGAGGTGAGTTTTTCCATCTTTCATTTTGTCTTGAGAAGAATATATGAATGAGAGAACAAAATGCTAAAAGGGTAACAACGACTCAGGAAAAATATACACTAAACAAATCAGAAGAGACCCGAAACTGGGGGGGAAAAGAAAAAAAAAAAAAAAGAATATGATCAGGCTGGTGAATAGAACAGAGCCACACACTGGATTTTGGGTGTATTTTGTTTTGTTAGAAGAAACTGCCTCCAAAAATTTTAATGAAAGAAAAACTTATATATACAAAAATAAGGGTAAATATGATGAAAGGATGGAATATGACTGTAAAGATGAAAATTTAAAAAGATTTTAAAAAAGGAGTTGATGAGATATTGGTTGAAAAAAGAAAGAAAAAAAAAAAAGGAGAGAATGTGATCAGGTGAGAGACTAGAACAAAGCCATACACTAGATTTAGGGTATATTTTGGTCTGTTAGAAGAAACTGTATCCCAAAATTTTAAAGAAAGACAAATATACATATACAAAAAATAAGGTTGACTACAATGAAGGGATAGAAGATGACTGTAAAAATGCAAATTAAAAAACATTTTAAAAAAGGAATTGGTAAGATAAGATGTTGGTTGAAAAAGGAAAGAAGAAAAATTTAAAAAAATAAATAGAAAAAGAAAAAAATAAAGAAAATTTAAAAAATTAACTTTGAAAGACTTAAAAATCATGGGAAAAAAAAGCCATGATTTCTATGTGCTGTATTCCCCTAGCACTGGAGATTCGCAGTTCTCCTTGATGGGTAAACTTGGTCTTGGCTGGCTGTTCTTGCTGATCTTCTGTGGGAGGGGCCTGTTGCAGAGATTCTCAGATGTCTTTGCCCAAGGCAGAATTGCATGACTCTTGTCAGGGATCAGGCTAGGTAATCTGCTCGGCTTTGCTCTTGGTAACTTTTGTTCCCTGAAAGCTTTCTGTACAGCTTTGGAGGATGAGAATGAAAATGGCGGCCTCCCAATCTTTGGCCCTGGAGGAGCCAAGAGCTCGGTGCCCCACTCCTCAGTGAGCCCCCAGAGAAAAGCAGTCAATCACTCCTGTCTCCTTGGTCTCCGGCTGCACTCCGTGCTCACCTGGCCTGTGACTGAGTGTGTCTATCTCTGGCACACGACCCCGTTTGGAGTCTCCAAACCCAGCAGATTCCTGTGGTGTGCTTCCGTGCTGCTTCTCCTGGGGGAGGAAGGGGAGTTTTCCTGGATCTGCTGCTTATTGGGTCCCTGGTGGAAGAGTAGTTGCCCGACTGTGCCGTGCATCACAGTTTATGGCAACCCCGAGCTGAGAGCCCACTTCTCTGCTCCATCTTTGCAGCTGGCTTCCCTGGTCTGGTACCTGGGAGCTCTGCCACACTCAGGCACCCCTGGTCTTTCTGTGACCTCAAGGGTCCTGAGACTACACTGTCCCAGTGAGGGTTCCACCCCCCGCTTAACCATTGGAGCAACGTCCCTCAGCAGAGCAGACTCTTAAAAGTTCTGATTTTGTGTTCCGCTGCTCTATCACTTGCCAGTAGCCAGCTGATGGAGGTTCCCTCCCCCCGCAGTCTATCTTCCCAAATACTGCCTCAGATTCACTTCTCCACACGTCCTACCTTCTGCACATCCTACACTTTTCTGTTCATAGAATTACTGCTATTCTTTTCTTTGATCTCCTGTTGAGTTTGTAGGTTTTCAGAATGGTTTGATACCTTTCTAGCTGAATTCCTGAGACCAGATGAAATTTAGGTCTCCTATTCCTCTGCCATCTTGCTCCTCCTCTCCAATTAGATCTCATTTCTGCCCTTAGAGATTCTATATTGTTGCTAATATTTTTCTCAAGCCTAGATATCGACTTCATAATTGCTACTCTGCAGTCTATCTCTGACATCTTGCTTATATCCATATCCATTAGGTCTGTGTCAGAGGTCATAGTCTCTGGTTCTTTTCTTTGTTGGGGGTTCCTCCTCTTAGTCATTCTGTTGAGGGGTGGTTGAGGGAATGTACAGAGTCCAATATATTAACCACAACCCAAGCAAGATGCACCTGTTTTATGGGGACCCTAGGGTTGTTGTCCTCTTGTTCTTCCAGCCTGTCTTCTGGGGGAGGTGCCTGCTGCTCTGTTATTCATGCAACCCTGCTTGGGCAGAGTTGCCCTGCCCCCTGTCAGGGGAGTGGGCTCATTGGAGACTGGTTTTTGAGCTTTTGTCCTCTGGTGGCTTTCTGTGTCTCTTCTGAGAGTCAGAGCAGAAATGGCCACACCCAAACCTCTGACCCAGAGCAGCAAAATCCATAGTCTGCTCTTCACTGAGCCCTCCAAGATATACGGTCTCCGTTTCTGTCTGCATTGCTAAAAACTGCAGCCTCCCCACAGCAACTCTCCCAGAGGTCGATTCCAGGGCCGGGGCGTGTCTCTGTCCTTTGTGCTTCTAAAACTGTGAGCAGCTCCCAGTTCTTGTGCACACACCCACAGCTCCTGGACCCTGTCTGGGGGCTCCACTAAAGTGAAACTGTACCTGCCACTACCAGTCTCCAAGTCTGTGCCAGGTCCCCAGCATGAGAGGCTTTTGTGCTCTGGTGTTATATCACCTTCCTGGGGCTAGCTTATGATGGCTACCTCCCCTTTCTGTTTGTCTTCCAATATGCCCACAGAATCATGACTCCGCCCTTCATACCTCGTGACTCTCAGAGATTTTCTGCTTGTAGAGATCCAGATATATATTCTTATATCTCAGGCTGATTTCGTGGGTGTTCAGAATGGTTTGGTAGATATCCAGCTAAATTCAGGGAACCAGGTGAAATAGGGTCCCCTACTTCGCCACCATCTTGCCTCTCTCTTATAAATACTCTTTCACAAAAACTATTTTAAGTAGTCATCTTACCTTCCTAGATTACAGGCTTCTTGTTTTTGCCCCCCAGTTATTCCTTAATGATTTTTTTTTTTTTTTTGGTTTATGGATAAGTTTAAGATGAGTTAAAAAGACTTTCTATCTTTCATTATAAATTGATTCAAATAAGGGCACCTGGGTGGCTCAGTCAGTTAAGTGACTGCCTTCGGCTCAGGTCATGATCCTGGAGTCCCTGGATCGAGTCCCGCATCAGGCTCCCTGCTTGGCAGGGAGTCTGCTTCTCCCTCTGACCCTCCCCCCTCTCATGTATTCGCTCTCTCTCATTCTCTCTCTCTCAAATAAATAAATAAAATCTTTAAAAAAAAATTGATTCAAATAAGATGGTCTGTCCAGGTCCCCAGTATACCATAGTCCTAAAAATGGAAATCCAATATGTTTTCTTTTCAATCATTTTATAAGCCTCTGTTGGCCACTTCTTATGTGTCAGTCATTATGGAAATAGCTTGAAATACAGAGTTCAATAAGTTGCAGGCTCTAACTTCAAGTTAATTAGAGTTTGGAGAGGGAAGAATTCACATAACCACAACATTATAACATATGAAAAACAGTGAGAATTTTACACAGGATATTATGATGTTAGAGAGCAGATACACCAATCTTGTTTTGTGCTAAAGCAGGTGGTATTAGGGAATATATTTTGAAGAAGTTAGTGTCTGAGGAATATAAGCAGGATATAAGCTTCATGAGGGAAAGTACCTAATTTGGTGTGGTTAATATTGTATTCTTTATGTCTAGGTCAGGTCCTTAATAAGTATTTGTTAAATAGCAAATGTTTGAATAGGATAGAATTAAAATCTGGCTACTTTTATTGTCTTTGTCTGAAAGAATCATGACTATTGGTGAATTACACCATGTCTTTATTTTTCCAAATTATCTCTAATCTGTCCTTTCCCATGTTAAAAATCATGTGTCTACCTTCTTCATGTCTTTCTCATATATATAAAATAGAAGAATAATGGAAAGTGGCTCTGGAATTCATAGGGTCTGACATAAGTTATTTGTCTAATCCATATTTTTCTTTATTTAATATTTCCACTTATCCTTGGTTTTCTTTGAAAATACAAAGGGAGAGTTTACTCTGACTCTTGAATTTACATTTAAATAGTTATGTCATAATGGAAATAGATCTTGATTTGAATTTTAGCTGTACAACTTCTTAGCTATATAAATTCTCTAAACCTCATTTTCCCTATTTATGAAATAGAGTTAATAAAAGTTTGCAGTGTTTTAACTTCTAGAAAAAAAATAATTATATAAATAAATATAAATATATGATATATAAATATATAAATAAATGTCAATAATATGCATGAATAAATTCCATATATTAATAATATCAACTTTTTAAAAAAGGATTTATTTATTTATTTGAGAGAGAGAGTGAGCACGCAGTGGAGGGGGAGAGGGAGAGAGAGTCTCAAGCAGACTCTGCGCTGAGTGCAGAGCCCAATGCAGGGCTGGATCTCAAGACCCTGAGATCACAACCTGAGTTGAAACCAAGAGTCCCACTCTTAACCAACTGCTCCACCCCACGTGCCCCTCCACTGTCCTTTTAATTGAATGCCTAGATTTTTTTTTTCCTGGAGTTCCAAAATTATGAGTATTGGAAGACTAGAGAACTATGGAAATATAAATTCTGATTTTGTACAATTTTGAGGTCGTTTTTTTGGGTGGCTATTCTAACAATTTTCCTCTTTCTTTTAAGTGCCTTCTTCAGTTTGGAACATATTCTCAAGTTTTGAAATTCACAGAGGCATATTGAAGGTTAATAAGTCAGCATGGCAGTGGTGAGGTTTATGTTCTCATTTCATGTCAGTGTAATTATCCAGATAACTTTTGGCTGGTTTCACATAAAGTTTAATAATCTTTCTTTGTATTGTGTTGGTATTTTTTTCTCAAGATTAGTAGGTCAAAATTTAAGTACTCACAAAGGAAAAATAAAAAGAAAGAAAATGGGAAATTTTTTTTTCTTTTACCAAACATCATCTTAGGACTACATGTTACAATTTAACTTCAACTGTTGTGACATTTAGAATAGGTGTCTCCAGAAACTTGAGGGAAAAGTTACCATATTTAAGATAACAGATATTTACTGAGTGTCTATTTTATGTTAAACATTTTACTACATCTGCAGGACATATAAAAATAAGAGACTTTTTTATTCTTGACTTTAAGTAGCTTCTAATCTATTTGGTAACTGGACAAATATGTAATGATATCAAACAAGGTACAAATCTAAGTCTGAAGGCATTCAGATGAGGGAATGTTTGTATCTCCTTATAGATAGAACAGTAAAGAAAGAGATCACAAACCTGTAGGCTCTAGAGTTAAGCTTTAAGGACAAATAGAATTTTGGTAGCTGAGGATATGAGATGCTACAGGAATAGCATTCTGTACTAACAGCATCAGATGATAAGAGACAAGGAATTCAGGGCATATTTAAAGAACAGTGTGTATCATTGGTTTACCATGTGGGGGATATTGAGAAGCTGAATGAGAGAACTTCAGCTGGTAGATCAAGATATTTAGTCTATAATTTAAGCTATATAATAATACTGTATTGCGTATTTGAGAGTTGTTAAGAGAGTAGATCCTAAAAGTTCTCATCACAAGAAAAGAATTTGTAACTATGTAGAGTGATGGATGTGAACTAAACTTATTGTGGTGATCATTTCACAATAGATACAAATATTAAATCATTACAGTGTACACCCAAAACTAATATGTCAATTGTACCTCAATTTAAAAAGGAAGACAAAGAAAAAAAAAAACAAACTTAGTTTATATTAAATTCCATGGAAAAAACTGAAGTATAATGAAATCATCGAAGCTATTCTATGGGAATAATTCTTTAGCATCATGTTCAAAGACCTAGAGAATGTAATAGCATGATGCATTCAGAACTGCAAAGACTTTGACACAATAGGAGTAAAAGAAGCATTTGGGGGGAATGCAGACTGCTGAGAGGGGGCAAGAATCTTAGGTTCTAAGGAGCGTTAAATTGACCTTAATAGTGAAAAGGAATCAAGGAAAATTTTTACTAGAGGTGTAACAATAAGTGCATTCTAGAAATCTGGGAGTAGATGCACTATATCCAATCTCCCTCATCTTGTGCTTCTGCCCAGAGACTATTCTTTCTTCCTTCTTCCTTGTCTTTTGACTGATTTTCTCAATCTTTTTTGAGAGAGAGGGGATGGGTAGAGGGGGAGAGAGAGAGAGAAGGAGAGAGAATCTGAAGGAGGCTCCATGTCCACTGTAGAGCCCAATTTTGGGCTCAGTCTTACAACCCTGAGATCATGACCTGAGCGGAAATCAAGAGAGTCAGATGCTTATCCACCTGAGCTGCCCAAGTGCCCCTCAATTTCTTTTTTTCTTTCTAATTCAAAGAAGGTCTACTGTCAGGGAATCTGTCCTTTCCCATTTCACTGTGCCTAAAACATTTGAAAACCTCACATTTGAGGGCAAGAAGCCACAATAAAGAAATGGCCCCAGCTGGTTCTAACCTTTACAAATGAAATTTCATGATATAAAGAGAGAATTGAAACTATTTCAGTGGGTGAGGCTGTCATAGGAGAGAATATAAACAGAGGAGAAAAGTCAAGGACAGAGCCTTTGGGAATGCTTGGGCAGATTGGAAAAGTAGGAGCAGAACCAGGGACAGAGTGTAATGGAATAGAAGAAACAGGAGACTTGCCAAAGGAGTTGTAGTGAACAGAACTGATGGCATAGACACAGTGATAAAGAGGACCACTTAGGTAAAGCAAGAAAATTAAGAGTATATTTAGTAGGGCCATAAAGTTGCTAGATTGCAACAAGTTAAGGCCGGGAGGAGATTGAGATTGAGGATGGAAAAGATCAAAGATGGATGGATAGAGGAAAGGCAGAAATGAGACATGTCATTAAGAATGCAGTGGGAGGATGGGGTCTTGGGTGGCTCAGTTGGTTAAGCGTCCAACTCTTCATTTCAACTCAGGTCATGATCTCAGGCTCCTGAGATCAAGCCCTGTGGCTCTGTGCTCAGCAGGAAGTCTGCTTGAGATTCTCTCTCTCCCTCTGCCCCTCCCCCTGTGCTCTCTCTCTCAAATAAATAAATAAATACATACATCTTTAAAAAAAAAAAACATAATGGGAGGAGATAGCCTTGAGAGAGAGAACAGAGAGCAGAAAGAAATAAGAGGTGGACAATCAAGACAGATTTTAGGTGGAAAAGGGGAGGTTGAAGGCACTGGATGACATAGTGTAGCATAGTGGTTTACCAGTGCTGGCCCTGGGAGCAGACCCTAGTTCTACCACTAACTTTGAGACCTTTCATATGGCACTTGACCACCCTGAGCCTCAGTTTCTTTCTCTCCTCTCAAATGTGGATAATGAGCATACTTACAGCATAGCAGTGAGGACTAAATGGTTAAAACTTAGAGCAGTACTTGGCTCATAATCATTACTCACTATCATTATAGAGTATTTACTATCTCTGTCGAGTTTGTGGTAAGAATATCATGGAAGAGTGAATGTGTGGAAGTAGAGCCAGGGAATGAGCACATTTTGAAATGGGTTGTTCATGTACTGTAAGTGAGTAAGGGGGCCAGATGGACCTGGAGTATCAGTGAGATAGACTTTGAGAATACTGTAAGAGGTGGAAAGGGACTAGAGACCAAATGAGAAAAAAAAAACCTGCCTTAAACCTTATACAATTATATATATGTGAAAGAAATGTAAAAATGGGAAACACATCTCTGGGATTTTATAAGTTAGGTAGGCACAATACTGCCATCCAATTACAGGTGGTGCTGGGCTTGTTCAGGGAAAGCTTCTAAGATTTCTTGCATTCTGGCTATTTTTTCTGAAGGGATTTAAAAAAAATTGACAGAGAAAACCAAGTAATGGCTGGCCTAACATGTAGTATAACATTAGAATTCTTTTTCTAAAGTATAGAAGAAAGGATCATTGATTATCAGGGTTGGAGAGTGCCTGAAAAGATGTTCAACAGAACCAACTAGAGATACTCAAATCCTATATCACTGGAGCAGGTGATTGGTTGGGTGTTTGTTTCTTAATCTCTGTTTTAAACTACCAGCAATAGAGAACTAATTGCTCTGATCATTAGAAGGAAAGGCCTAAAACTTTCTTTTTTAAGTCAAACTGTTTTTCTGTAACATATACCCATGGTCATAGCTCTATCATCTGGCATTTAATGGAATATATGTCATGTGTTTTCTATTGCCGATTTGTTTAATATTTGAATGTAGCTATTTTGTTTTTTCTGAATCTTTACAAGGGGAAGGCGATGGTATGGTAAAACAGATTTAGCTTACTCCATCACTGCTCCCCTGAGATATTTTTGAGTTCCTGTGTTGCTTTGGCCTCTTTGGACCTCAGTTTGTTTCAATGTCTTAGGAAGGTCATACTCAGGAACAAGAGGAAAAAGGCAATACACAGGTCAGGTTTGATCAGTGTGAAAGGAGGAGTATAAGCTAAATTTTTATTTTTTTATATAAAACTTGCCTGCTTACCAAGCAGAAACAGAGGGTGAACAGAAAGTCCATATGAGAGTCTGAGTTAATTTACTTGTGAAATGGGGGTGACAGTACCTACCTCTTCAGGTTATTGTAAGGATTAAATGAGCCCATAGCCAGAGACTGAATCTTAGAGCACTCGTTAAAGAGCACCTATTGTGGCTGTTATCATTCTTATCGAGTGGTGTCACCAATAATAGTAATGAAATCTATGCTTTTGTATGTGCATTAGGTAAATTTTAATTCTTTTCTAAGTTATCATTATGAAGAACATGTGCATATAAATCTTTTATACCTTATATGGAGCTACTTAATTGGAACTGTAATAGTTTTCATTTAAAATGGAGATCATTTAAAAAGTGACTATGATGTATCACCTGGCTTTGTTGATTTTTATGTTCAGAATTTAAATCCATGGGATAGATCATGTCACAGTTTACACTGGTATGCAGAAGGAAATGGCAATTCTGTATTCATGACAGCGTATTTAAAATGACCATGAAAGAATCTCTCATAACAAGGTTATATTGTATTGATTTGCCTTTCAAGTATTTATTTATTTATTATATATGCCATTTCTGAAAAATGAAAAGTGCAACAAATATTCATGGCTATCTCCAGCTTCCAGGGAGCTGGATAGCTACAAGAGTGTATTTATGGGGTATTTATTTCCTAATATGTGCAATGGAGTTGATTCTAAATGATTTGACTTAGAAGCACAATATAAATCTCTATAGGCACAAGTAGAGCTAAGGTTTGCACTAAATCTTTGCCTAAAATACCTCAAAGCAGATTATGAAAAATTCCTTTCCTTGTATCAAATTAAATCTTACCTTACTGGGAAGCCAGTGATGAAACAGGACCCCTGGACCTCTGTGTTTTTATCACAGCATCCATCATTAACTTAAATTTGATTTATGAAGGAAATATCTTATTTCTGCTATGGTAATATACATTCTTTAAAGACAATATCTTTGGTCTTTGGTGCCTTGCATGTAAGTGAAGCTATGGGTGAGGGAACTGCTATTTACATAGCTCCTCCTATGTGCCTAGCACTGTTCTGGGCATTTTGATAATGTTTAACATTTATGTAGTGCTTACTGTGGGCTAGGTATTTTGTCCCAAATGCCTTATATGAATTACTCATTTAATTCTCACAAGAACCATGTGATTAGATATCATTTCTCCATTTTCCAGGTGAGAAAAATTCAGATTCTGAGAGACTAAGTAACTTGCCCAGAGTTAGTTCATAATTGGTGAATCCAGGCCAAGAACTCAAGTTTGATTAATTGAAAAACCCATCTCTTTTCCATCATTCCCCAAATAGTTTTTAAATACTGTTTGATCTGGGAATGAATGCATAAATGAGAATTTGGGGAATATTTCCTTCTTCTGGACCTAAGACCATTGCTAAAACATAAAAATTCTCATTTACCTCAGAGAGAGATCAAATAAAGAACATAATGCTCATCCACTCATTCAGTAAATACTTAATGCTAGTTTACTTTGTGCCAAGCATTTCACTAGGAGCTGAAGACATGGAGGTAAAAAAAATTGTCCCTGATCCTCACTGGCTCATGGTCTTTAGGGGATTCAGACAATAAAAAACTTCTAATATATAACTACTGTAGAAACTTTCACAGCTTGGGGGTGCAGGAAGTTATTAAAAACTTTCCAGAGTGGCTGACAGCCAAGCTGAGTCTTACAAACCAGGAGTACTGAACCAAGAGAAGAGAGAAAGTGGGAGAAAGGAAAACAAATAAAAACCTTTTTTTTTTTTAGCTTCTCATTTCAGTCAAAAACAGTTTTTCAGCTCATTCAGTTGTAACCCATGGCAGCAGCTTGATGTGAGAAAATTCTTGGCAGGAGAGAGAGAGGGACAAGGAGGGAGGGAAAGAGAGAAGGAGAGAGAGGGGGAGAGAGAGAGAGAGTGAGCGCCAGCTTGCGCCTCCTGAGATTTCACTGCAGTTTGCAGTTTGGCATTGTCTTTTTATCTGGTTTGGGAAATTATACCCTTTCTCAGGAATTGATTGTCATTTTTGATTTTCTCTAAAGGAGGTTGACAGTTGAAAGACTGCTGAACTTTTCTGAGATTCTGCACTGTCACTTGCTTCCCTTCTGCAGCCTTTTCCTTTCTTAGACTGACACCATCCGCCACTGCAAAGGGTGATGCTGATTTCCTTATTAGCAACATTGAGATTTGAACACAAAGGCTGCACTGGACCAAGTAGGGTGGGAAGAAACAGCAACCATAATTGCATTTATTCCTGGACTCTAGGTCAAACCAGAGTAGTTAGGGAGTGAAATACAGGGGTTGCTGGAAGTGCTCCAAGAATGAATTACAAGTGGCATACTCTAAATTTTGGGCAGACTTCAAAGCTGGCAATTGCCAGTCATTTCAGGCACATTGCAGTCAGCAAGGAAGCCCTTTCTTTTGGAATATTGTATTCTCCCTGCTCCTACACACACACAATCACAGTATGAAATTTAATATACAACATAAGCTCAAGAAATGCATGCTCTAATCAATTTTACACTTAAGGGAAGAATAGTAATGCTTCTGGAAAAATGAGAGCATTATTTTCCACCTCCATTCTCTGGTCCATTCCCCTCTTAGTCCAACACTGTCACAGATTTTCTTATTTTTACTTTTTCTGTGCCTGGGCTTTTTTAAGTACTCTTATGACAGACTAAATATTGTTTTCTCTTGGTTCTATTCTTGTTGACTTGCATATTGTCTAATGCAAACCTTATTCTCTTGGGACACCACAGTCCCTCTTCTTCTCACCCCTTCAGCAGTCTTCCTTTTCTATATATACACCTTCAATTTTAAGCAGTTTTCCTACCTTGTCACAGTCCCATGTAGAGACACAACTGCAGCATCTGTGTGGATTCCTTTCTCTATTGTGAGGTTTTGAATTGCTTGTAATTCTCTCTTTGTGACTTAATGATTTCCCTGTTTAAGGTTTTAGAATCAACAACATTTTTCTTCCTCACTGTTATTTGATTTATTCCCACTCCCCTGCCTTGAATCAATCCTAATGGCTGTTTACTGATGGTTTTATGCAACTGTAAGAGAATGAGAAAGTTGGTTGAATCATTCTTCCTGTTAGATCCTTCTGTCACCCAAATACTTTCTTCCTAGAAAAATATTGGGTTAAAAAAGGAGAAAGAAATACCACTAGAGAACTATCTTAGTCCTGGGATGTTTATTTGAAGATACCTAATTCTAGGCAAATGTGGAAATGTCTGTATTTTTCATATCTTGATCACAGCTCGTATCAGATTATATATCAGTGATTAGTTTAAATTATCTTTCTTATTAAATTGTGTGTACTTCAAGGACAGAGGTTTCATCTTATTTATCTTTGTGTCCCTAGCACTTAGCATAATGCCTGGCATATAGCAGGCCCTGCAAAAAGATTCTTGAATGTATCTTTTATCACTATTATCTCCTAGGAGTACCAGAGTTTTAATTTTCCCAGTGAATATTATGTAAAATTCATATAATTCAGATTCAAATCATACTTGTTGATTTGCACTGTTGTGTCAGAATTTAAGCAACTGTTCTACACATCTAAATGCCCTTTTAAATTGTGAATGTTTTACACAAACACATATTAGAACATTAAATTATGCAATGAACTTGAAAGAATGCTTTTGAAAATATGAACATGTGCTTTAAAAACAGAAAGCTAAAAATTTAGCATCTCAAAACAAGAAACAGGAAGGATTTAAGAGATGGGCTGTGTCTATGTAATATCATACATAATGTTAAGAAGAAAGTCAATCTGTCATTCATGTGCTTAATTGTTAAGTCAAATGTTTAGATGGCATACTATCTTTACCCAGATTCCTGTTATTTAATAAAAGCCAAAGCCTTCTAAGCTGGTACAGATGGATTGACTAGCTATTCAGATTGTAATCAACCATAAAAGGAAACAAAATGCCAAATGTATTTCTGTCCATTGATTCATCTGGGGCAGAGTGGGAGATAAAAAAAATGTACAAAGTGCTGCATATCAAGCACAAATACAAAGCTACCATCCTTGAAACAGAGAAGTAAGAAGCCTGAATAAGAACTTCCAAATACCATTTTCATGAAAGCAAAAAAAAAAAAAAAAAAATGCTGCAGGCTGAGGGGGAGGAATTCAAATTGAAATGAGCTAGGAGAGGAACTGTGCCATGGAAACTCCTCAGCTGCTGCCTGTAAGAGATCTTCAAAAGCCCTAAAAAGGAAGAAAAAGCATCTTCAGTATGAATATGATGAAAAAAATAGGGAGAAAAATTTAGAAGATCGTTTGTAGATAGGCATGCATGTTTCCAAGTTGACTCCAACCAGGGAAAGAAGGATTGAAAAAAATGAATTTGGGATGTAGTGCTTTTTGGGAAAACTAAAAGATCTAGATGTTCAGTGTATTCTTTTGTCTAGACTGGGATTACGTTGTCAGCTTCTTAATACGTACTGTTTGAAATTGTTCTCCCTAGCAGTCTTTCAGTTTTACACCGTATAGGAAAAGTTGGACACTATCTAGCCTCTTCATATGACATAGAAAAAATCAAATGAAAATTTGAAAGTAAATCGGAATAATTTTCTACACCTTGCTGATAATAAAGATGCCCTAAGAATGTAACTGGATGGTTTATTTGGAATTCATGATGGCAGAGATAGGTGATGGAGAAGAATGGATTTAGAGGGGAAAAAGCATGGATTATGGAGTCAGGATTTCATTCATTCATTCCATTCATTCATTCATTCAGTAAACATTTATTGAAAGCCTACTACATAGAGGTCAGACATTTTACTGGCTTCTAAGTAAATAGAGAATAAAAGAGAGAATGTCCCTTGTCCCCATGGCACCCACAGATTAGTAAGAGAGAAAATCATTAAGTAAATAGTCATACAATGAATCTATCACTGTATTATGGCAACAGATACAAAAGAAAAATGGGGCACCTGGGTGGCACAGTCAGTTAAGCATCCAACTCTTGATTTTGGCTCAGGTCTTAATTTCAGGTTGTGAGATTGAGTCCCACCTCCGGCTCAGTGCTCAACGCAGAGTCTGCTTGAGACTCTCTCCCTCTCCCCCTGCCCCTCCCAACCTTCCCCAAAATAAATAAATCTTTAAAAAAAAACAAAAAAGAAATGAGGAGGAGGTTGGGATGTTTGAGGAACTAAAAGAAATGTTCTAATTTCACTTTTGAAAATTCATTGTGTTTTGAATATGGCAAAGTTAGTTATATGATCCTCAGTTTTCTTATCTGTAAAACAGATTTAAAAAGAGCTACTAAATAATATTGTGTGAACCAAATGAAATGAGATGGGTAAAGTGTCTAACACAGGCCCATTTGGGATCTTTTGCATAACTGAAAATTAACTAGAAAACCCTTTTGTTGTAGTTATATAGTACCAATGACCTAAAATATGCTTTCTTCTCTTCCCTGTTTAAGTGTCAAAAAATCTGATCCCAGACCTATGTCAGTATAGATTACTGAAAGTTGGACTTCAAGGGCACATTCATTGCATTCCCTGTGCTCTTAGGCAAGGACCCTGTTCTGTCATGGCTAATTAGCCACAGATACAACTTCTATATCAAAATGCATTAAAATTTCCTTCCTAATTGCTCTGTTTTATTACTAGCAAATAATCCATCCCTTAGTTTTTTAAAGTGGTAAAAAGAACCTTAACTCTTTATTTTTGGACTAGTGTTCTGATTAATCTGTTGTTAGCCTATGCATTTCATCTTTTTTAAAGATTTTATTTATTTGTCAGAGAGAGAGCACAAGCAGAGAGAGAGGCAGGCAGAGGGAGAAGCAGGCTCCGCGCTGAGCAAGGAGCCCAATGAGGAACTTGATCCCAGGACCCTGGGATCATGACCTGAGCGGAGGGCAATCCTTTAACCGACTCAGCCACCCAGACATCCCTGTCCCTGCATTTCATCTTTTAAACACCCTGCAGGGAATTGGGTATAGGAGGTTCTTCTTAGTATTTGGCATTTGGGAAGGCCTGAAGTCCAAGGTTGTCTGGCATAAAAAGGAATGTTAACATTTCAGATTAACAGCACAGTGCGGTGAACATAATTGAACACTGCTTTGAAGAATCTAAGCCCTGCAATGCCCTAGTGTCAACATGCTAATGAATTAGTAATCTAGCTGCTAGGAGCTCAAAGTGAAAGTGAATGAGATACAAAATCTGGACCACACCTCAGAAGTTGATTTCTTAAAATGGAATCCTTATATGTCCTTATTTTTAATGTTTTGCCTCTTTTTCTTAAAGGAATGAATTTTGGTTCATCAAGTGATCTGGAAAGATTTTATTTCAGATTTTAAAAATTGAATTTGGAAGGATCTTAGCATTTAAAGTGCAAAATAGTGATGTGTAAATACATTTCCTTCATTCATGCTTCACCCACATATTTTAATGGCATATACCTTGGATTCAGAGTGAATTTTTCCTACCTGGAAATTATTCCTAGTTCAGCCAGTATAATATATAACCTGATTAGGGAAGGAATGATTGCTAAATCTTATTATACATCATCCAAAAGAAGTTTTTAAAGATACTTCTTACTGGGCTCTATGTCAAATACAGAGAATGAGAAATTCTAGGGGTGGAGCCTCTGAATCTGTAATTTAAAAAAATCTCTCCCATTGATTCTGGTGCATGGATATGCTTTTGAGTACTAGCTGAGGGAAAGTGGCAAGTGGCTGTGTGTGTTTTGTGCTAATGTGTATGACTTTTTGCCCACAGGCACATTTCTGACAGTCATTACAGGTATAATCAGTGATTCCGCTGATTGCAGTTGTTCCACTCTCTCTCTAGTTATGACCCAGATGTGTTGTAATTCAAAATGAAACTCCATTTCAACTACTGAGAGGGAAGGTAACGTTGCTCACAGAAAAAGAATCCTTGCTCACTTACAAATATTCTGTCTCTGTTTTGGTAGTACTGAGAAAATATTGAAAATAAAGTACGTATATGTGTATTTGTGGGCATATACGAGTGTGTGTTTTTTCCTAGAGTAATAATGGCCTTGATGAGAAGCCCTTTCATTAGGATTATAGTATAAGGGACTATAAAAACATTCTTAGGTAAATTGCCATTTTGTAAGCTCCTCAGTTTGAATTATTCAGTTGTGGTTACTATGGAACCACGAGGCTTGTTCACTTGGCAGAGGAAAATTCTAATGGTCCCCCGGTGTCCCCAGACTGCAGAAGAGCTCATTAAAGTAAAAGTACTGCTCTCCCTTTTAAAGACACATAAGCCAACCACAGAATGTCCACATCAGCGTTTTAGGTGTACCTTTCATTTGGCAGAGCTTGCACTTCCAGATAGGATTTGTTCTTTGAAGTGTTAAGAATGTCTCTTTGCTGGAAACAATTATTATGGGTAGGTCAGCTCAATCCTAGGGATCTGACATTATGAAACTAGCTTGGTCTTCTTTTTGGATATAATGAATGAAATAATAATTTATTCACCATGTATTTAACACTTAATAATTTCTTCTTATTCTGCTAGTGGTTTATGTATATAATTTTATGTCATTCTCCTGATGATTCTAAAGGAGGATTACTCCATTTTACAAAGGAGAAAACTGAGGTTCAGAATGATTGGATAAATTACCCAAGTAAGTAAAAAGAGCCTGGATTTGAACCAAGTTCTGACTCTGAATCCTGAACTTTATCACTAAATTAGGATATACAGTTTAGGCTCAGTGATATAGGAGCCTTTGATTGCTACCCGACTGTTCTCCAAGAACCAGAGGTATAGTAACTACTCTTCCAGCTGAGGGGAGATTTTGAGCAGATTGGAGTCAGCACAACCCATTGCCTCATCTCAGTACTGTTGTCAGGAATTTGTACCCTAGTAAGTAACCATAGCTCTGCCCTCCTTCATTTGGATTTATGAGGTCCTGTGACATTACAAGGGAAATGGATTTGTGGTCTCCCATCCCCCACCCCTACAAGGTAAGTTTTATACTGAGTAAGCAAAGTTTTGAGACATGGGTGGCTAAAGTTGACCTTGGAAGCAGGCAATGGTCAGAACTTGGTGAGGTAAAAGTGGGGCAGTCTGCTGTTATATTGTTTGCCCATTCTTACTGATAAGAAATTGAGGTAAAACGAATTGAATTTTTCAGGTTTACAAAGTTAACAGGTGAAAAATTAATTCAGCAATAGATCCAAAACTTTTTATTCATTTGCAAAATTGAAGTTTTTTATTAGCTGAGGGGATCTTGGGGGTAATTGAGGAAACTGAGGGCCAGAGAGGTAACAGACTTGCCTAAAGAGTCGGAAGGCCTGGAGAGTGAAAGGGCAAGGAGTAGAATCCCAGTTTCCTGACAAGACCAGCCTTTCCACACTAGATTCTGCCCTCTCTTTTGTCATGGGTCAATCCATTTAAGATTGTGGGCAGAACAGGAGCCTCTGGCTGGGTGGAGAGAGAACTGAGTGTGGAAAGGTAAAATTTTGGAAAGAACAGGAAATAGTTGAAGATGAATATAGAAGAGCAAGGCAAGGGGCTCCAGATGACAGGCAAATTGTACTTATTTACAATTGTGTGAGAATTGCCTTAGTGTCACCCTCCGGAGTTAATGAAGCAAATTACATTCCTTAGAAGGGAGCTAGAAGTATTATTATATATTTTTTCCTTCTGGGTTTTATTGCCTCACCTTTCACCTTTCATATGTAAAAGCAGCTGCTTAAAAGCCTGGGAGGTTCTCTCCAAATTACTTTTGTGTTTGTGAACTGCTTTTAACTTCTGTTCTAAGTGTCAGTTCCTGTCGAGGTTTCCTCCCAAATATTAGAGGCAATGTCTCTCCACAAGAAGCACTAGGTCCTCAGCACATTCTAGCTTTCAAGAGGAAAAAATGACAAGGTGGCAGATAGGTAAGTGATTATCACATTTGCCTATGGTACTTGAAGATGATTTTGGGGAGTAAGCCTCAAATTTTGGTGTGCATAAAATTGCTTAGCGAGCTTGTTAAAAACGTATCCCTGGGATTCACCTCCTGACAAAAGTTTTTAATTCAGAAATCTGCCTACTTTACAAGGGCCACAGGCAATTTGGTTGTAAAGGAGTTCCTGGATTGCTCTTTGGGAAACACTCATTTAGATTCTTGCTCTTCAAGGTATGATCCTGACCATTAGCATGGGCATCACCTGGGAGCTGATACAAATATAGAATTCTCACTCCCAACTTCACAAATCAGAGTCTCATTTTTTTTTTAATGAGATTCCTTAGTGATTGCTACACATTAGAGTTTGAGAAGCACTGGTTTAGAGGATACATTAGTTTGCTATTTTACACACGTTCTTCTATAATGAAGTAACATAGACTGGTTGGCTTAAACAATAGAATTTTTTTTTTTTTTTCCTCTCACAACTCTGGAGGCTGGAAGCCCAAGATCAAAGTGTCAGCAGGTTTGGTGTCTTCTGAGGCCCTTTCCTTGGCTTGCACGTGGCCACCTCCTTGCTGTGTATTCACATGGTCTTTCCTTTGTTATGCACATCTCTGGTATCTTTGTATATCCAAATTTCCTCTTCTTATAAGGACACCAGTCAGATTAGATCAGAGCCAGCCCACCCTAAGGATTTCATTTTAACTCAGTCACCTCTTTAAAGCTTCTATGTCCAAAAACTGTTCTATCTTAGGTTAGAGCTTCAACATAAGAATTTTGGGGGAACACAAGTTAGCCCATAATAGAGGGTATGGTGATCGTAAATAGGCCTGCTAATATGTACCTCTGTCATTGAGAAGAACTCTGAGAAGTTTAGAAACTCATATCTAATGCGGGCCTGAACCCCCAAACCCACTCTTTATCCTGTGTTCTCCATCTTGGTGAATGATGCTATCTTTGACTTAATTTGTCCAAGCCAGACAATTTGGAACCTAGCACTCCTTCACTCTTAACATCACATTTAATTAGTAACTATATCCTATTATATTTACCTCAGTTATCTTTCCAATACAATTTTTCCCCACTCTAGTTCCCACTACTCTGGTCCCTGCCTCCTCAACCTTCATCATACTAGGCATACCCTTCACCACATACTGGAAATATTAGCTCACTTTTCATACTGGTATCTTGATCTCTAATTTTCTGGGTCTAGTTCATCATTTATATTAGCCTGAATGTTTGTTATAAAATAAAAATCTTATAATGTCATTCTCTTGCTTAAAATCATTCATGGCTTGCATTGCCCTGAAGAGAAAATGCAATCTCCCCAGGATGGTCTACAAAACTACTTATGATCTAGCAAATGCTTCCCTTGTCAGCCCCATCTCTCCCTTCTCCTCACTCTAATTCTTCACAATTCACTCTGTGTTCTAGCCATACTGGGTTATTTTTCCTTCTAGTTTCTTTAGTATGTCACATTTGCCTCATGTCTAAGCCTTTGCAAAAGCTATACCCTCTATCTGGAACTTTGTTTTTCTCTTTTTTTTCCCCCTCTACAATTAACTTTTTATTATCTTTCAAATCTCAACCCATCTGTCATTTTTCCCCTAAAGCCTTATTTACCTCAGTTGTTTAGCATAGGTGGCTTTCTTTAGTGCCCCTAACGTGTCACTCATCACATTATGTAGGGTATGCTTGTTTACCTGTTTCCTGCAATGGACTGAAAACTTCTTGAAGTCATGGATTGTGTTTCATATACAACTGTATTTCTGAAACCTGTCCAGACTATGACATATGTACTTGTTGAATGTACTAGTGAAGGATCATTGTTTAAATGAAGTCTAAAAGCTTGGGGAATGGAGCATCTGAATGCAAGTATAAATAATTACCATTAATATGGCTTTCTTAGGGAGTAACTTCTAATTGGAAACGGTGTTAGAGATAAGCATTTGGTTTTCCCCTGAAGAAATTAAAAAATTTTAGCTCTATAAGTATGTGGTTTTAGAACCTTGGGTGAACTTATGGGGACAAAGGGACAGGCCCTCTGAAACAGAGATGGACATTGTGCCACCATAGCACTATGCTTTTCCTCCAGTATCTCAGTCTTCAGTGCATGTTGAAAGTCACCTGTCCCCCAGAATCACTATCAGTCCATTCTGGTCTTCCCTTCTGATGAGGTGGTACAGAAAAAAATTTTATCAGGCATCCTTTATCTGACCTTTACAGTAACTCAGGGAAAAGAGCATTCTAGTAGGAATCCTTGTTCTTTCCTAGACTCTCTTTTTTGAACTGTCATTCTAACTGGGCCTCAGATAGTAGGTACCAAGTCATACTTGTTATTTGTTATTGGTTCAATGTCCCATTTTCCCTTTAGAGCTGTAAATTCCATGAAGTCAGTGATCATATCTATCTCATTCAGCACTGATTACTGTTAACAGAACTAGTTAAGCACATAGCAAGTACTTACTACTGACTAATTTGGGGCTTTTGCTTAGACAATTAGGGGATGATGACACCATTAACTAAGACCCAAAACAGAAGGAAGTGCACATCTGACAAGGGAAGATAAAGCATGAAGGCAATAAAATCATAATGCAGATCTGGAACCTAAGAAATATACTGGCACTAGAGATATGGAGGTTTATTGTCATGGAATATTGCTGATATTTAAAGCTTTGGAAAAGCATGATGGTATATAGGAAGAACATATTTAGCCTGGGTATATAATGTTGTAATATTAACTAACACTTTTTAAACACCATATGCTATGTACTTTTTTTTAAAGTGCTTTGCAAATATCAGTGTGTTTAATTCTTACAAAAACTCTGTGCTGTATGTACTATTAGAGTCCCCCATAACACATGAAGAAACTGAGCCAAAAGAAGTTAAGGAACTTGTCCAAGTTCACATAGCTTTTTGGTGGCAGAGACAAGTTTCAGACCCAGCCATCCTGGCTTATGAGCCAAGATGCCTGAAGAGAAAGAGCAGGGAGGAGGATGGTTCCTCCTCTTTCTTCAACACTCTTTCAGTAAGTGTTGATTTAAAAAAGGTTATTTTTCAGTGAGATAGGAAAATAAATTTCAGGATTTGGTATCTTGTCCTGACTGTTGTGCATTTATTCTTATTGAGTGCAAATTCATGGACTGGCAAAGGCTTTGCCTAAGCTGCTCCAGGTATTGAAATGGCCCATAGATAGCATGATAGCAAAAGACTTTCTATTAAAGCACCTTGAATTGTTTTTGGCAGCTTATCCTTTAAAAGGAAGGAGTACCAGAAAAATGAACTGAAACATGCCTTGCATTGCTATGCCAGCTACCTGTCACAATCTAAAATAGCTGAGATTCTCCAGAAACTGTAGAATTGTCTTAAAGGTCCAGTTACACTTTTAGCTTATCGGATTTTCTTAAAAAGAAAGTAGTTTAATTCATTCAGTATTACCTTTTAAAAAAATTGGTACTATATTCTATATTGAATTAAGTTGGCACTAATGTAGGCAGGCTAAGGGGATTGCCTTCCACCAGATCAGATCACGGAACTGCTTAAGAGTACTTGTTATCATATGTAAGTAATAATTGACATGTGCTTTTATTTTATCACTTCTATATTTTCATGTTATATTTTGATATACTTCTTGAAACCATATTAGATGTTTCCTATTCCCAGAAGAGCAATAAATGCATTGAATGGAACACTTTCCTATATGTGTAGTTGAAAACATATTTTTGATGGTAAACCTGCTAATCAAGTTTTTTTAAAGAAACACAGTTTTGCGGAATACAGCATCAGATAGATATCTGTGCTTCTCAATAACTGCTTTAAGGAAAAAACCCTTCCAAATCCCCAAACACTGTGGGCATTTTAAAATAAGATTCACAGAATCTGATTTCTAAAGTTGTGCCTGGTGAAACAGACCAGCATGATCACCAGCTTTGTACCTCATTAGGATATTTTAGACGGAATCCTGCGCCAAGGAGCTCTAGTCAGCTGACTTTCCAACGAAGACATGAATTTTAAAGCACCTTCATGTATAGTTTCTATTAAAATTGGGCTTGGTCTTTAGTTTGACTTTTAGTTAGCAGTTTATACCCAGCAGTCAGTTTTATCTGCAGCATTTAAAGAATGATTTACTGTTTATCTCTGTGAATGTGTGTGTGTGTGTGAGAGAGAGTATGAGAGAGTATGTATGAAAAAGAATATGTGTGTGAGAGGAGAGAGCATGTGAGAGTGTGTGTGAGAGAGTAAGTGAGAGTGTGTGAAAGTGTATGTGAGTGTGTGTGTGAGAAAAGAGAGTGTGTGAGAGAGACTGTGTATGAAAGTATGTGTGAGAGGAGGGAGTGTATGTGAGTGAGAATGTGTATGAGTGTGTGAGTGTATGTGTGTGAGAGTGTGTGAGATTGACAGTGTGTGTGTGGGAGTGTGCATGAGAGAATGTGTGTGAGAGAAAGAGAAAGAGGGAAAATGAAGCAGAAGTCTTAACATTAAACTGTTAAAATTGAAAGCAAAAGTCCATCTCTACATTTTCTTACTCCTGCCTCCTTTTGTGGTTCTCTTTGCTAACATTTAGGAGAGCAGAGGGATGACTACCCAGAATCCCCTCCCTTAAACATGGTGATATGAATGTCCCTGCAATGGCTATGGCAAATACTGCAAGATTCCCATTGTGTTTTTACTAAGCTCAGCTTGCTCTTTCCTGGGGCCTTGGAGAGAAGCCCATTTATTCACTTGAGCATTCTGGATATCATTGACATTTTCTTTGTGCCTCAGGCTGTTGTAGTGGCTAGGGCTTTTAACAGGAGGGTTAACTGCCTGAACGTCAGAAACTTTCAACATCCACATGCTTTACCAGCAAATACATTCATGTATTTTTGTACATATAAGTGGGTCTGGGAGCAGGTCACATATTAATGGGCTGTGTGTGGAGATGGGGAGGGTAGGGCACAGCTTTGAGGAAATTTTTTGGCCCTTGCTATTGTGCCTGTATTTGGGCATTGGCAGTTACATACTGCCTAGGGATTAGGTGATAGAGGATTGACTAGAGCTCCTGGAGCAATCTTATTACATATTTATTCTATCTTACATTCTGCATATTTCAAAGCCCAACTATAAATCTATAAAAAATAGGTATCAAGATAGAAATTGCTGGATCCATCAGAACTTAATTATTCTGGTCTTTAGATTCTTTCTGGTGACTAGAAACGAGGCCTAGCTACTAGGGTTCTCTTGTTGATTGCCTCAGTGTTCTCATCTGATAAATAGAGATAATAATAGTACCTTCCTTAGAGAGTTGTGGGGATACAAGGAGCTAATAATGCATGTACAAAGACTCAGATCAGTGTCTGACACAGAGTACATCTTGCCCAAAGTGTTCATCCTCATCACCATATTTATCAGCAATCAAGATTCCCTCTTGTTGCCATATGCCGTCAAACTGGCCCAGTTTGTACAGATAAAGTGGGGTTGCTCCTACCTCACACCTCATGGGTAGCATTATAGGGCTGACTTCCTTTCTCTTGCAATACACCTAAAATGCTGAGCCCTGATACACTGTGGTCTGTGGGTGAGGTGAAAGTCAGAGGTAAGGACAGCAGTATGATGTAGTGCAAAAAATTGTTACAGGGATATGATATCCAGTTTTTCTCCCAGATCTTATGTGTAACCCTAAGAAGGAGAGAGAGGGAGTCAAGTACTGAGTATGGATACCTTATATAGGTTAAGTGCTATACTATTGTTTTATGTTGTCATATGTAATATTTTCCTTATAACCAAGTTATGAAGTAACTGAGTTCAACGAGAGAAAATGACTGGCTCAAGTCTCTTGGCAGAGCTTACAATCGGACCCACTGTGCCTCCCAAAGTTATCTCTCGGGTCCTTTCTTTCATTGAGAAAAGGAAGCCTTTGGATTTAGATATTTCAAGGTAATTCTCAGCTGTGCTGGAGGTATTTTGCAATATCAGCTTGTTTTTCTGTACTGTTTGGTGCAATTCCTTTCTCATTCCATACAAGTGCTATCTCAGAACTTTTACTGCTCTCTCATGCTCCACGTTCGGAGATATCTTTACTACTGAGGGGATGACACTGCTTCCAACTTCACTGAGCACATTTGGGAGTTCAGAGCTGGAATACCTCAACCTTCCAACCCCACCCTCATAAACTCATCTATGATTATATTCATCATGGTTATCTTTCTTCTAATCTCAGAGGCATATTGACATAAAATAAGATTTATTGGCCCCTTACTATGTGCAAGGAACTTTACACAGTTTAATCTTTACAACTCTTTGAGGTAGATACTATTGCTATCCACACTTTACACATAAAAACACAAAGAAGTTGCTATGGCTGAATTGTGCCCTTCAAAATTCATATATTAATATATCCATATATTAATACCCAGTATGATGGTATTTGGAGATGGGGCTTGGGGAGGTAATTAAGTTTAGATGAGGTCACAAGATTGTCCCTCATGATGGGATTATAAGTACCCTTATAAAAGGAGATACCTTTTTTTCTACCATCATGTGAGGACACAGTGAGAAGGCAGCCATCTGCAACCTAAGGAGAGAGCCGTCATAGGGGAGCTGAACTGGCTGGCATCTTGATCTTAGACTTTCCAGCCTCCAGAACTGTGAGAAATAAATTCCTGTTGTTTAAGTTACCCAGTCTATGGATTTTTGTTATGGCAGCTCATACTGAGTACTATAGGTATAATTTGTCTGAAGTTTTAAACAGCTGTCACTCAAAGTCAGAACTCAAACCTCTGTCTGCCCTTAACCACTCTACCTTATGGCTTCACAGAGAGTTGCCCCATTTTTGGATCAAGGCTGAGGCCTCTATGTGGGCTCTTACTCCTCTACTCTGGCTTTTAGCTTCTTCTAGAATTTGCACTCTCTTTCTTGCATTTTCAAGTTTACTCTCAATTATCTCCTTCCTTTCTTAAATGTACGTGCTCTACTTTCTTCTTAAACCACATCGCAGTCCTTTGTTCACTGGTAAGCTCTCTTAGTTGCCAAAATCAATACATTCTGTTTAATTGCTGTTTAGTGATCTCATTTTAATGTTTGACAATGTTGAGCCCTTTTGGAGGGGAAACTTTTCTCTTGATTTACTAACATGACACCATTCTCTGCTAATATTCCTACTTCTGTTTCTTCTCGCTCCTCTTTGTTCATCTTGCTTAAATGTAAGTTTTTCCAAGGATTCTGTCCTTAGTCCTCTTTGTCTTTCTGCAGCTTCAACCATGGAGATCTTATTTATTCTCACAGCACCATATTGCTGATGGCTCTGGGATCTATATATGTGGTCCAGATTAACATGCAGAACATGGCTTGCTCCTTCCATTCAGGTTTTTCGTTATTATTCAAATGTTACATCCTCAGAGAGGACTGCTTTAACTATCCAATATAAAATGACATCCCTGCCCATTGCTTAACCCTGCAATTTCCTTACTTGTTCTTTTTTTCTTTTTAGATGAATCACCACATGACTTTATATTAGATATTAATTTAATTCTTTGTTTTCTGCTTCCCCTACTAAATGAGTGCTTCAGGGGGAGGGGTTCAATATAGTGATTAAAAACATAAAATCCACGGCACATTGCACATTCCAACTTTGCCACTTCCTAACTATGATTCTGGCAAGTTACTACACTGTGCCTCAATTTCCATATTTGTAAAATGAGGATAAAATTAAGAGTGCAAGTCAACATTATTTAATGAATGCCTCCTATGTCCAAGGTTCTGTTCTAGGCATTTGGGATGTAACAGACAGAAACCTGCAGACGGAAATCCTTGCCCTCATGGAGTTTATATTCTATCAAAGAGAGACAAGACAATAAGCAAGATGAATAAGCAAAGTATATAGTTTGTCAAGTAGTAGTAAGGCTGTGGAAAAAATAAAGAAGCAGGAAAGGGGAATAAAATTACTGTTCACTTTAAATCAGGTTAATCAGAGGAGGCATCCCCATAAAGGAGAACTTTGAGCAAAGGTGTGAAGCAGGTTAGGGCCCTGACCATGTGGATACCTGGGAGAAAAGCTCTCTAGGCAGCAGGACCCCTTTTTCTAGGTTCATGCTTTCCTTTTTGTTCTCACATTGCCCTCCTACCCCATTAAATTACACTTTGATCTTTCTGAACTATGAATGCTTCATACCTCTGTATCTTAGGTAATTGTACTTTTTCAGTTTGTATTCTCCACCTCCCTTTATTTTTTCTGGAAAATAGCTATGCATTTGTAAAATAGGGATGATGATAATTATACCTGCCTGGAACATATTGTAAGGATTAAATTACTTTATACGTATAAAGCACAAAATACAGTGACTGAACCATAGTATGTGTAATAGGAGTGTTGGTTCTTATTATTACTATAGTGCAAATATGAATCATGTCGTTCTTGTTAATATGGCTACTTGCCTAATTTCTGCTCATCCTTTAGGTCTCAGCTTCCCTCAACCCCTCAATCTGGAAGGGTGCTTTTCTTATGTAATCCCTGTGCTTTCCCTGATACTGTGTTTATCACAAAGAATTGCAACTTCTTATTTAGTTGGCTGCATGTCTATCTAGAATTTAAGCAATTTGAGAATGGAAACTGTCTCTGTTTCACTGTTATATCCCCAGTACTTGGTCTTTGGCTGACATATGCTAAGAACTCAATAAATGAAAGGTTATTATTATAAATTATAACTATTAATTATGTATTTTATTCATTTGCAAATACTGAATAAAAATTAATTAAATAGGTCAGTTGTATTCTACTGAAAAAGTTTTGAAAAACCTACCATAAAGAAAGCTTCTTTGAAAGAATTTGATTTCTTGAGGCTTCAGTGAGACCTGAAAATTCTTCCATCTGGCTGCTTTCTCTTCTGTTCTCCCACAGAAAGTGTACTTTTCCACACTAATTTATGCCTGAATATCTAGTATTATCAATAATATGTGTCTTGAGGGACTTATTGTACTAGTCAGAGTTGGTCAGGTTATGCTGCAGGAATAAATAATTCCCAAATTCTAGAGGCTGAACATACCAGTTTTATTTCTTGTTCCTTCAGTGAGCTGAGCTGACAGAAGTTCTACCAAATTGTGACTGCAATCTCAGGAATAAGTGGCCTGCTAGACCATTATAATATAGGAGGAGAGAGCCTGGATAATTCTCATGGCCTTTTTACTCTCAGCCTGAAGTGAGAAATATGTGTCTCTTCTCCTCCTTTTCTTTGGCTGTAATGAGTCACATAGTTCTACCTCTTTTGAGGCCAAGAAGTACAGTCTTTGTGCCCTGAGGGGCAGGAGAACTGGGTATTGATGAACATTAGTAATATTTACCACATTTATGAACCCAGAACCAAAAACTGGGGTACAAGTTTCTGCTTAGAGTTCTTCAGTTCGCCAAATTAGATAGCTTGCTATATTGTCTTCCCTTGGGCTTGGAGATGATCATTTCAGATGTGATTCGGTCAAAGTACTGATTTGTCTTTAGGTAGAAAACTCTGTTTATGTGCAAAATATCATTTTGCCTATGAAGCTCCTTCCTAAATTTTATGCTGGCTGGCCTTCAATTCTTTTTTTAAATTTAAATTCAATTAGCCAACATATAGTAGTACATCATTAGTTTCAGATGTAGTGTGGCCTTCAATTCTTGTTGAAATTCCCTAAAATTTGAGCACCTCAAAAGTAGAAACTAAGTCCTAGTTATCTTTGTATTTTAATATCTAACAATACTTGATATGGTAAAAATTTAACAATACTTGATATGATATTTTTGAGTGAATTAATAAGTAAATGCCCTCTCTAAACATAGTTACTTAATTTGTTCCACTTTATATTGACCCATATCACTCTATTTTTGGAGGAAGAGAGGGCAGTGTGTCATGAGTCAGGAAGAAGGACTCAGAAGGCAAGGAGATGTGGATTTGATGCCTAGTTTTGCTACTTTCCAGCTGAAAGCCTATGGGCAAGTTAGCAAAGACACATTTGTAAAATTGCCATGAGGTTATTTTGAAGATTTACTGAGATAATCCTTAAAGTGCTGAGGGTAGCATCTGGCATTTAAAAAGCCTCAATTGATGTTAGGTATTATTATTATTCTCTAACTGGACTTCTGCAGCCCCCCCACCAAGGATTTAGGCAGGATAGTAAATAAATATGAATAATATTTATTGAAGACTTATGTGCCAAACATTGTCCTAAACATTACATATTTTACTCACATTTAATCCTTAAAACAACCTTATGTCACTTTTATTATTTCTACTTAGAGAAACTGAGTCCTAGATTAGGTAAAAACTTAGTCAAGTTCATGCAGCTACTAAGTGACGGAGCTGAGAATCAGAATCAGAACCATTGCACCATTTTGTCCCAATCACCGATCTAAAGCCGCAAGGGTGATCTTTTGGTTGCCATTCTGTGGAGATGCTTTCATATTAAAATCTTTCCGTTTGCTTGGCTAACAGAAATAATTAAACCAGTTATTAAACTGAGGCACTAAGACCAGTTCTTCTCTTATTTGAGCTCATCACTTTTTTGTTCCAACTTGGAAGCCTACTTGTACACAACTGGAAATACTCAGCCTTATTGTCATCCACTATTAACTGCAATTTAACCACAACTATAAAAGTATTAGTAGCAATACTGGGTTACTGAGACACTATGTAACTATTAACTTCCATCATCCATTTTTATAGCTGTGCTTCATTCTGGGAGCATTCTTAGTCCCATTTTACAGGGTGGTAAACTATAGCACAGATGGGTAGATTTCCCCCATATTACCCACTGAGTTGGTTGCAAAACCAAGATTACAATTCCAGGGTCCCAGCCACGGTGCATTGCTTTACCGCTATCCTTCACACCCTAAATGATTGGATTGTGACCAATTACCTGCAAAATGTGGCAAATAAGATGGTCATACTTCTACTGTGGGGTAGTTAATAACTTGACCATGGTCATGAAGCTGATAAGTGGTGGAAGTGAGAATTGTACCCAGAACCACTGGTTCAAAGGGAACGGTATGATAATACTCTAACATAGTTGAGGAATTTTTAACCTCATGCCCTGAGTTATTTGACTGAAAATTTCCTTTGTTTCACTGTCATACTCTAAGTTATTTCTCTTTTTTCCCCTCTTTCTCTCTCTGTTGATAGGGTTCTCTTCTCTTCAATTAGAATGTAAGCTTCATGAAAGTGGAGAATTTTGTTGTTTCACTCCTATTGTATCCCTAGAACCTAGAGCTGGGTGTGGCACACAGTAGGTACTAAATATATTACTAAATTTGTTGAATGAATGAATGAATGAATAAATAAATCCTCTTTTGTCTAGAACTATAGTGTTAAATGGTGAAATATTTGAATTTTAATAGTATGTATGGATGACTGCATCGTTGGCCTCATGCCTTCCTGTATTCACACCTTTTACCATTTGACCTTTAGTTCCTCCCACTAAAGGAGAGGAGATTATTTCTTCACCCTTTCACTTTCAGTTCAACCACATGCCTTGTTCTGGTCAATAGAATGAGAAAGAAAAACATGGAGCCGTGTTTGAGCTTAATCTCAAGAGGCTTTGTATGTTTCCTTCTTCCCCTTTTGTACCTTTGCTATAAGCAGTGGATGTCCTGGCCAGCTGAGTACTCCAAGGAAGATCACAGACAAATGGAGAGACAAGAACTGCACACTTGTATTATGTAGCAGAGCTACCCTAGGAGCATAATTTCTGTTAGCCAACCAGACAACTTAAAGATATGTGAGTGAGCCAACCAAGATCAGCAGAGCTACCCCATAAAGCCCAGCTCCATCAACTCATCTCCAGCCATTCCACAGACATATGAACAATAATAAACACTTGTTCTTTCGAGCCACTGACTATTGGCTTTTAGCATTTTGTCATGAAGGATTTTCACAGAAAAAATCAATACATCCAATTTACTGTTGATAATGCATTTATAAACATACATAAAAATATTATATTTGTAATATTATGTGGTTAAACCACTGCCTGCATATATTGATATACCTTTTGATTTCACTAATTCTGACACAGGTAAAGACATGAAAACTAAACATTGATATAATTAGATGTATTTGAGCAATGCTAATACATTTGGGACTACTAAAATGTTACAGAAGGATAGAGTTTTAGGGAAAACAAACTCAAATTTTATCTGCTATCCTTTGAAATGATTTAATGTGTTATTATTATAATACAGTATTTATTGAATACTTATTCTTATAAATATGAGTAGGATAAACAGGTAACATAAATGCCAGTAAATGATATTTTTTATTTTAGAAAATTGTAAAATTTTGTACTCTTATAAGATGGGTGATGGAACTTTCCAGGAATTTTTAAGAAAAACACATTTTTAAAAGTTTTTATAAAATATCATTTTTTGATTAGAAAAGTATATATAAGTAAATTTAGGAATTTCCTATTTTATTTTTTAACCACTTGAAATGAGCTTCACTGTTCTTGGAAACCGAGGAATAGGGAAAAAAGTGTAAGCATAAGGCTGCTAAAAATGGCCACAATTTCCAAATAACTTCCTCAGGTCTTGTGCAGAGTGATCTCTGTAATCCTGCAATGGAAAGTACTTTCCACGTAGTCATGCCAACCAGTTGAAGAAGGAAGAAACTTGATTCTGCAAAACAACAAACTTAGTTGTGGTAGCTTCAACCAAACAAGTCAAATGACCAGCATGTATAGCACCTAGGAAGTTCTCAAATGTGTAGTCTGCTAAAATTGTTTTTATTTCAAGGTACATTGATCTTGTGATCTTAATCTTTCTTAAACTTCTCTCAGGCCTTTTTAGATAAAGTAGGGGTAGCTAAAGTAGCATTAGCCAATGGGTTGCTCCTTATCTGATTACTATTTATTTATGTGAGGTGTTGTAATGATAATGCTTATGGAGACTTTTACTAGCTGTATTCAAGACTTACTGCATTTATGTAGAAACATGTGCAATGTAATTGAGCTTTCCCATATTATCTCACACTTTATTTTATTTTATATTTTATTTTAATTCCAATGTAGTTAAAATAGTGTTATATTAGCTTTAGGTGTACAATATAGTGATTCAACAATTTCATGTATTATTCGGTGCTCATCAAGATAAGTGTACTCTTAATCCCCTTCACTTATTTCACCCATCCCTCTACACACCTCCCCTCTGGTAACCATCTGTTTGTTCTCTATAGTTAAGAGTTTGTTTTTTGGTATGTCTCTCTCTCTTTTTTTTCCCTTTATTCATTTGTTTTGCTTCTTAAATTCCACATATGAGTGAAATCATATGATAGTTGTCTTTCTCTATTTGACTTAGCATTATACTCTCTAAATTCATCCATGTTGTTGCAAATGGCAAGATTTCATTCTTTTTTATGGCTGAATAATATTCTATTGTGTGTGTATATATATATATATATATATACATATATATACATACACACACATACATATACCACATCTTCTTTATCCATTCATTTGTTGATAGATACTTGGGTTGCTTCCCTAATTTGGCTATCGTAAATAATGCTTCAATAAACATAGGGGTGCATATATCCCTTTGAATTAGTGTTTTCATACTCTTTATTTATTTTTTTAAATCTTTTATTATTTTTCTTTTAAAGATTGATTGATTGATTGATTTGATAGAGACACAGCGAGAGGGGAACAAGCAGGGGGAGCGCCAGGGAGAGGGAGAAGCAGGCTTCATGCTGAGCAGGGAGTCTGATGTGGGGCTCGATCCCAGGACCCTGGGATCATGACCTGAGCCGAAGGCAGACGCTTAATGATTGAGCCACCCAAGCGCCCCCTTTTCATACTCTATAGGTAAATACCCAGTAGTGGAATTACTGGATCATATAGTAATTCTATTTTTAATTTTTTGAGGAACCTCCATACTGTCTTCCACAGTGGTTGTACCAGTTTGCATTCCCACCAACAGTGCACAAGGGTTCCTTTTTCTTCACAGAAAACACTTGTTGTTTTCTTGAGTTTTTGCCAACACTTGCCAATACTTGTTGTTTCTTGAGTTTTTTATTTTAGCTATTCTGATTGGTGTGATGTGATCATATTATCCTACCAGGTGGGTTTTGATTTGGCTTAGTGGCTGGGGATCCAAAATAGAATATAAACACCATGTCACCGAAGACATATGTTCTTTTACAAGGCCTTTTAAATAAATATAATTGTTATTTGTAATTCGATACTACTAAATTACTTACACTTTTTATCAAATCAAATCAATAACCTTAGGATCAGTTGTGCTTGAGGAGATGGATCACTGACACAGAACCTCTTGCTCAAAAATTCAAATTCAGTACAACTTTTATATAGCATTTTCATCCTTCCCTTCCTGCCTCTGGCCTTTTAAGATAAATCATGTGCCGAGTGATTTTTTTTTTTAAAGATTTTATTTATTTATTTGACAGAGAGTGAGAGAGAACACAAGTAGGGGGAGCGGCAGGCAGAGGCAGAGGGAGAAGCAGGCTCCCCGCAGAGCAGGGGGAGCCCGATGTGGGACTCGATCCCAGGATCCTGGGATCACGACCTGAGCCAAAGGCAGTTGCCCAACCAACTGAGCCACCCAGACACCCCCAAGTGATGGTTTTAAAACACATTGGACAATAATAGGCATGATGGTATTGTGGAATGAGCACACGTTCTGCATTCATAGAGACCTGAATTTGAGTCCTAGATCTGTTATGCGATTTTTGAACACATGTAATCCCACTCTATCTCAATTTCTACATCTGTAAAATGGGACTAATAACTCTCAAAGTTGGTGTGAATATTAAATTATATAAATAGTACCTCACAGTAACACCACTTATATATAATAAGTGCTCAGTTAATATTAGTTCCCTTTCCAACTAACCATACTCCTTTCCCCAAATTCTGGAAAAGAGAGAGAGAGCTAGAAATAGACACTAGCATTACTTAGAGGTCAGAACATCCACTTATTGCCAGTAAAAATGCAGTGAAGAGCTTGGCTTGCATCTGAGGTTCGAATGTACTCTCAATAATTTTCATATGATTTTATGGTAGTTTACTAACCTACATAGTTATGGGGTAAGGATTACTACAGTTCTTTCCTTCAGGAACAGAGCCTGTCCAACCTCAGTAACATTTCTACCCAAAGGAGATAAGAATATGTACATCCTGAGGTTAGGTTGAATTCAAAGAGAGTCAGGATTGGGGCTGAGCTGTGCACACTCAGACTTCTTTTTTCCATTTCTTTAGTTAGAGAAGTCAGAGTTTCTTCTTATGGAAAAAGTGAAGTGGGTACAGAGAATAGCAGATACTTTTTTTACTTAGTATTTCTTGCCTTGAATATACTAAATCTATAAATGGAGCTCACAGGCATCTGGGTAGAAGTGATGAAACTTATAAATTCCTCAGTTTGTTTCCTGAGATTAAGAATTCCTCATATCAGTGAGATCATATGATACATGTCTTTCTCTGATTGACTTATTTCACTTAGCATAATACCCTCTAGTTCGATCCCCATAGTTGCAAATGGCAAGATTTTGGTTTTTTGATGGCTGCATAATATTCCATTGTATATATCTACCACATCTTCTTTATCCATTCATCTGTTGAGGGACATCTTGGGTCTTTCCATAGTTTGGGTATTGTGGACATTGCTGCTATAAACATTGGTGTGCATGTACCCCTTTGGATCCCTACATTTGTATCTTTGGGGTAAATACCCAGTAGTGCAATTGCTGGGTCGTAGGGTAGTTCTATTTTCAACTTTTTGAGGAACCTCCATACTGTTTTCCAGAGTGGCTGCACCAGGTTGCATTCCCACCAACAGTGTAGGAGGGTTCCCCTTTCTCCGCATCCTCACCAACATCTGTCGTTTCCTGACTTGTTAATTTTAGCCATTCTGACCGGTGTGAGGTGGTATCTCATTGAGGTTTTTTTTTTCTTTAAATGTTTTATTTATTTATTCATGAGAGTCAGAGAGAGAGAGAGAGAGGCAGAGGTAGAGGGAGAAGCAGGCTCCCCGCCTAGCAGGGAGCCCGATGCGGGACTCGATCCCAGGACCCCGGGACCATGACCTGAGCCGAAGGCAGACACTCAACCATCTGAGCCACCCAGGTGCCCCTCATTGAGGTTTTGATTTGGATTTTCCTGATGCCGAGCAATGTGGAGTACTTTTTCATGTGTCTCTTGGCCATTTGAATGTCTTCTTTGGAAAATGTCTGTTCACGGCTTCTGCACATTTCTTGATTGGATTCTTTGTTCTTTGGGTGTTGAGTTTGATAAGTTCTTTATAGATTTTGGATACTAGCCCTTTATGGCATATGTCATTTGCAAATATCTTCTCCCATTATGTTGGTTGTCTTTTGGTTTTGTTGACTGTTTCCTTTGCTTTGCAAAAGCTTTTTATCTTGATGAAGTCCCAATAGTTCATTTTTGCCCTTGCTTCCCTTGCCTTTGGTGATGTTTCTAGGAAGAAGTTGCTGCAGCTGAGGTCAAAGAGGTTGCTGCCTGTGTTCTCCTCTAGGATTTTGATAGACTCCTGTCTCACATTTAGGTCTTTCATCCATTTGGAGTCTGTTTTTGTGTGTGGTGTAAGGAAATGGTCCAGTTTTCATTCTTCTGCATGTGGCTGTCCAA
>NC_138372.1:51809634-51861512 GCF_054177405.1 Leptonychotes weddellii
TCAGTGGAGCAGACTTCTAAAAGTTCCGATTTTGTGCTCCTAGGCTCTATCACTTGCCGGTGGCCGGCTGATGGAGGCTCCCTTCCCCGGCGGTCTATCTTCCCCTTATCACCTTGGATTCACTTCTCCGCACATCCTACCTTCCAGAAAGTGGTCGCTTTTCTGTTCAGAGTGTTGCTGCTATTCTTTTCTTCCATCTCCTGTTGAGTTCGTATTGTTCACAATGGTTTGATCCCTGTCTAGCTGAATTCCTGGGACCAGATGAAATTTAGGTCTCCTACTCCTCTGCCATCTTGCTCCTCCCCCCTCGTGCCCTTTGCTTTTAAGCTGACATTTAGTTATCAGATTTTTCCTGATATTTTTTGTCATCATGGTAATTACCTTTAGGAATATCATTGGTATAGTGAAATATAGCATTGAAGGGCAAGGCAGAGAGGGCAGGTAGACAAAAGCAAGGTCAGTCTCGTAGGCTGGATGCCATTCTGAAGGTTCAGCAGTAGTGAATAGTTCATTACAACCTGTCCAATGTGCTGCCATAACCTCCTATACTTTCTTTCTTCATTCATTCATTCATTCACCTAGTATGTGCCAGATATTCTAGGTTCTGGAAATATATCTATAAATTAATGAGTCAAAAAGCCCTGATCATGGTGCTTCCTCACTGTTTGTCTTATCACCCTCTGTTAACTGTTAAGCTCATTTAGAGTGGAAATATGTTTTATTCATTGACAAATCCCTATCAATAGCACTGTGCCTGAACTCAGTCTTGTCTATGTATAATCAACAAGTGTTTGTGGAATGAATGTTGAATTTGCCAACACTGGCTAATGATATGTGCTGATAGATGGACAAAGCAAGTAAAAGGGATTCATGAAGAGTTCTGTTTTGTGCCACAAGGTCTATAGCTTTCTATAGTTTTTATTTGTTTCATGTTGTCAATATATGAGGTAACATTCAGATATATAAGGAGGCAGTAGTGACATTAAAGTCTGTCAGTAGGGGTGTCATATATAAAGGGTACAAAATGGGAAACACAATCAATTCTACCTCCAGTACACAGGTTTGGAATGGCTTAATAGAGGAGTGGCACTTGTGTTAAGTTTTACAAGGTAAGAAGATATTTCCTAAATTAAATACAAAAAAAATAAGACAAACTTTTATGTTAGAACTAGTTGGCAGGGGAAAATGAACACCCATGACATGGCTTTCCTTATTTGGAGATTTTGGGGTAACTTATACACAGACTACATGTCTGTGTGTCTGGGAGTCTTTGTTTATTCCTGTTTGGTTTAGTCTTCAGAAAAGGTCAATAACAGTTTCTCTTGCTGATTTATATTTGTTATACTCTAATGGCTTCCTTAAGGTTTAGAAATAACCATGTTAAAGAGAAGGGATTTGACATGAGAGGAGAAAATCAGCTGACCTTGCTAACCAGATCTTCCTCTTCCCCAGTGCCCTGAGAATCAATGTTTTCTGATGATGGAGAAACTGGGCATCATGCCACTATGGACATGCCTGGACTCTGTTTATCAGGCAGCTTCATTAGATTGTCCTCTATTTCTTGAGAGGTAATTCCATTAAATAGTGTTTATCAGTCATTATGTGCTCTGCTTGTCATTACTCCCCTGTTCAATAGGAGCAGCACACTTAGAGAAATGTGTGTGTACATGTGTGTATGAGTGGTGTATATTAAAAACAAAACTGCCTGAATTACAGTAAATTATAGAAGATACCTTCTTAATGTAATAGGAATAGAAAAGAGACTGAGCAGTCAGCACCTAAAATACAGATACACACACACACACACACACACGTAACAATACAATAGTAGTTTTAGTTCAGGAATCAGATCTGTGGCAATAACCAGAAAGCACTTGAAAACATCAAGTGTCAATTATTTAGAGTAGTTGACCTAAGCTACACACACTTATAAGCCCTCTGAGAGGGATTTTTTTCCATAACTGTTTGATTATTTTCTGAGGAATAATTTATTTCCTGGTACACTAGAATATTTTTTCTCTTGCTTTCTTTCCCCCCTCTCCTATACTCACTTCTAATAGATAGATAGAAGGCATATGTTAGACAATCCTATCATATACCTCCCTGCTCTTTTGCATTCAGACTTGAGTGGACCATGTTTCTCTTTTATTTGATATTTCTGGTAAATATTCTGGAAGAGGTGTGTACCCTCTAGGTCACACTTTCTATTTATTATCTTTCTTTCATTCTCTTCCTTATTTATATAGCTCTTTCTTCCTAACCTCACTTATCCTAGACTATGTATTTCATGTAGTCTCAGTCTTAGAACATGAAGTTTTCTCTTTTATATCCTTACTTAAATCATAGTTGCTTTATTGGCCTTTTAGAAATTTAGAGTTCTTTGAAAAGAGTATTTAAGATTATCTTCTAACTGTAATTTATTATTATTATTATTTTATCATTTAAGGTTTTCAAGGAATAGAGGTGTCTTGGTCATTTTCTTGTTGTTGGCTTTGGGAGCTCTTACTGACATGGCCTCAGACCACCTTATCAAAACAAATTCCTGCTTGTAACATCCACTTATCCTCCACTCTACCTATTCTGTTGCACTATTTACTATTCCCCATCTCCTCATTGCTTTTTGCCTCTTCATTTTGTCCGTGCTGGTCCTTCCTCTTGCAGTGCCCTTTCTTTTTTTTCTGCAAAGTCCAAAACTTCTCATTCTTTAAGACCCATCTCAAATACCCTTTTGTCTAAAGTTTTGCTCCATCCCTTGTTCTGAAAGCTCACAGAATTTTATCTGTATTTTATTGATAGGATGAATTAGTTATCTGCTGATTAGCCATAAATTGCTTGAGGGCAGAACCAGTGCCAGATTTAACTTAGCACCTTTTCACAATGCTTAACATGTGCTGGTCCTCAATATTAATTCTTGAATAAATCTTATTTTTATATGATTATTTCATCTACATATTCCCTTTCTTTTTATTTTATGCCATGTTCTTATGTTTTTATTTGCTCTACGAATCCCATCTTTACAATAGAGTATATCACCTGTGTTGTCTTTCTTTTATAATAGGGAAATTCTTGCTTTAAAAAAAGTATAGCAAATTCCAAGAGAAAGAACAGATTTCCCCCACCATCTAAAAGTAGAGCGTTCCTATAGAAGTTTTCATTAAGCTGAAACAGCATAAAGCAAAGAAGCTATTACCATTTAAAAAAAAGCAAAAATCCTCTTCGGAGTTTTTTCAGTTAGCAAAAACAGGTACCGGCATAGGTTTTTTTGGTAAAAGTGGTATAAAGCAAACTTTTAGATTGCAGAGAACCTGACGTTCTCCACAAATATTTCATATTCATGTATTTATTTTAGGGCCAAAGATTTAGCCCTTTTATTATTTTTCCATTTTTAAAAAATTTAAATTCAATTAATTAACATATAATGTATTATTGGTTTCTGAGGTAGAGGTCAGTGATTCATCAGTAATACCCAGTGCACATTACATCAAGTGCCCTCCTTAATATTTAACACCTAGTTACACTACCCCCCCACCCCATCGCTCTCCCCCCCTGAAATCCTCAGTTTGTTTCCTATGATTAAGAGTCTCTTAGGATTTGTCTCCCTTTCTGGTTTCATCTTGTTTTATTTTTTCCTCTCTTTCCCTATGATCCTCTGTTTTGTTTCTTAAATTCCACATATAAGTGAGATCATATGATCATTGTCTTTCTCTGATTGACTTATTTTGCTTAGTGTAATACCCTCTATTTCCATCCACATCATTGCAAATGGCAAGATTTCATTTTTTTTTTGTTGGCTGAGTAGTATTCCATTGTATGTATATACCACATCTTTGTTATCCATTCATTTGTCGATGGACATCTGGGCCCTTTCCATAGTTTGGCTATTGTGGACATTGCTGCTATAAACATTGGGATGTAGGTGCCCCTTCAGATCAGTACATTTGTGTCTTTGGGGTAAATACCCAGTAGTGCAATTGCTGGGTCATAGGGTGGCTCTATTTTCAACTTTTTGAGGAACCTCTATACTATTTTCCAGAGTGGTTGTATCAGTTTACATTCCTACCAACAGTGTAAGAGGGTTCCCCTTTCCCCGCATCTTTGCCAACATCTGTTGTTTCCTGACTTGTTAGTTTTAGCCATTCTGACTGGTATGAGGTGGTATCTCATTGTGGTTTTGATTTGTATTTCCCTGATGCCGAGTGATGTTGACCATTTTTTCATGTGTCTGTTGGCCATTTGGATGTCTTCTTTGGAGAAATGTCTGTTCATGTCTTCTGCCCATTTCTTGACTGGATTATTTGTTTTTTTTGGTTGTTGAATTTGAGAAGTTCTTTATAGATCTGGATACTAGCCCTTTATCTGTAATGTCATTTGCAAATATCTTCTTCCATTCCGTGGGTTGCCTCTTAGTTTTGTTGACTGTTTCCTTTGCTGTGCAGAAGCTTTTTATTTTGATGAAGTCTCAAAAGTTCATTTTTGCTTTTGTTTCCCTTGACTTTGGAGACATGTCATAAAAGAAGTTGCTGTGGCCGATCTCGAAGAGGTTACTGCCTATGTTCTCTTCTAGAATTTTGATGGATTCCTGTCTCACATTGAGGTCTTTTATCCATTTTGAGTTTATCTTTGTGTATGGTGTAAGAGAATGGCCATGTTTCATTCTGTGTATAGCTGTCCAATTTTCCCAGCACCATTTATTGAAGAGACTGTCTTTTTTCCATTGTATATTTTTTCCTGCTTTGTTGAAGATTATTTGACCATAGAGTTGAGGGTCCATTTCTGGATTCTCTATTCTGTTCCATTGATCTATGTGTCTGTTTTTGTGCCAATACCATGCTGTCTTGGTGATCACAGCTTTGTAATATAGCATGAAATCAGGCAACATGATGCCCCCAGCTTTGCTTTTCTTTTTCAACATTTCCTTGGCGATTTGAGGTCTTTTCTGGTTCCATACAAATTTTAGGATTTTTGTTCCAGCTCTTTGAAAAATGCCAATAGTATTTTAATTGAGATGGCGTTGAAAGTGTAGATTGCTCTGGGCAGCGTAAACATTTTAACAATGTTTATTCTTCCAATCCATGAGTATGGAAAGTTTTTCCATTTCTTTGTGTCTTCCTCAATTTCTTTCATGAGTGTTCTATAGTTTTCTGAGTATAGATCCTTTATCTCTTTGGTTAGGTTTATTCCTAGGAATTTTATGGTTTTGGGTGCAGTTGTAAATGGGATGGACTTTCTCTTTTTTGTTTCTCATTATTAGTGTATAGAAATGCAACTGATTTCTGTGCATTGATTTTGTATCCTGCCACTTTACTGAATTCCTGTATGAGTTCTAGAAATTTTGGGGTAGAGTCTTTTGGGTTTTCCACATAGAATATCATGTCATCTGCAAAGAGTGAGAGTTTGACTTCTTCTTTGCCAATTTGGGTGCCTTTTCTTTCTTTTTGTTGTCTGATTGCTGTGGCTAAGACTTCTAGTACTATGTTGAATAGCAGTGGTGATAGTGGACATCCCTGCCATATTCCTGACCTTAGGGGAAAAGCTCTCAGTTTTTTCCCATTGAGAATATTTTCTGTGGACTTTTCCTTCATGGCTTTTATGATATTGAGGTGTGTTCCTTCTATCCCTACAACATATTCCCTTTAAAAATATCAAGTGAATTCTTCAATTTTTGAGCAGTCTTTGTACATTATGCTGTAGGCATCACCTTCCTGGTTCATAATGTTGGTAAGACAGTGGTTTTTGTTTGTTTTGTTTTTGTTTTAAATATTCGCATTTAAACTGATGGAACTTACTAGGGCCTGCCCTAATGCAAAGGGAAAGCTTAATAATGCCCTTTCCTTCTTCCAACTTTTGGTCACCTCCTTTTCCCCATTATCTGCCTGCTTCTGTTCACTCTGGTACCTCCAGGTAAGGGTTTGTGTGTCTGTGTGTGTGTGTACACATTCCGCCCCCCCCCCCCAAAAAATTATAGTTGTTAGTGGCAGGAAGTTTGGTTTGTTAGATCAGCTAAGAATGGGCTCAAAATCAGAGAGCAACAAATATGCATGAAAACAACAATAGCTATTTAGCTATTTCCAGAAGCTGAAACTTGTCATTATTTTTAAAGCTATCACTTTATTTAGTTATTCTTTATATTTCATATGACCAATAGTAACTTTTTTGTAGCAAACAATATTTATTCAAATAAGTAAATTCTGATACTTTATAATATCATCCTGGTTCTTTAAAGGCCACATGCCTTCACCATTATGCATGCATCCCTTGTTAGTTTTAATTGAGATATGCCTGATTCTTGACTTATTTTTTTTTTAAAAAAAACTGTATCTACAGCAAATGTCCTAAATGCCTTTTGCTCATTTCTTCTGTAATACCTCCAAATAAAATTAATAGATTGTAATATCATCCTTTATCATATCTCTTTTAAGTTTTGGCTTTTTCTAGCTTTAAATTTCCAACTATTTTTGTCCTTATATTTTTGATAGTTCTTTTAAACAGCATAAGTGGTTTTACAAAATTAAATCCTAAAAATAAATAAATAAATAAATCCTATAGTCAGCTTTTTAAAAATTACTTTATCCCATTTGTATTTATTATGAATATTCATTTTTTGAACTTGCTTGTAGCACTTTTCTTTTTGTTTTCATATAGCTACCTTTTTCTATGCTTGTTCCTCATCCCCCACCCCCAGTCTTTTGTTTTTGTCGTTATGTTTTATAGTTGTTTTTCTTTGTTAGTTTGTTTTTCTATTGCATTTCTCCCTACTTTAAAGGTATGAGATTATATACCCTATTACTACTTTTTAGTGGCTAACATAAAAACTTTTTGGTGCATGCTTACCTAACAAATGCAAAGGTTAGTATTTTAGCTCCTTCCCTGAATAATCCAAGGGACTTAAAACACTTTAATGACCCAATTCCAACTATATATTATTTTGTGCTTGAGACTTACATACAAATTTAAACATTTCTTTGCTTACCATTTTTCTTGCTTAACATTCCTTCAAGTTTATTAACTTCTTTGCTTACTGTTCCTTCTCAGATCTTTCTGGGATAATTTTCTTTTATAATGAAATACATTCTTTAGAATTATTTTAGCACATGAGTGTTAGTTAAGCATACTTTGTTTTTTAAATTGACTGCTGGATTTATTTTGCCCTTATTCTTCAAAATAATGATTTTCGGGGTACAAAGTGGGCCTTGATAGCCATTTTCTTCTCAGGAATTTGAATATATTATTTTGCTATCTTTAGTTTCCTCTGTTATTATTAAGAGGCATGGTATCAGCCTATCTTCCCTTTTTTAGTAAGCTGTCTTTTCTTTTCACTCCTTTTAGTATTTTCTCTTTGTTTTTTGTTTTCTGCAGGTTCAGTATAATGTTTCTAGGTGTAGACTTCTATTTATTTATTCTACATGGTGTAGGTTATGCCTCCTATATCATGAATTCGTACCTTTTTTTTCAGTTTTAGAAAATTCTAAGCTGTTATTTTTCCATATACTGTCTCTTAATTATTTTTTCTATCCTTTCCTTCTGAGACTTCAATTAGTGATACGTTAGACCTTTTTATTGTCTTCAGTATCTCTTAATCTTTCTTTAAATTTTTTCTGTCTCCTCTCTGTGTTGCATTCTGGGTAATTTCTTCAGCTTTGTGCTAATCTTCTTTTCAATGGTAGACAATATGCTCTACAACCCCATCCATTACATTAAAAAAATTTAACAACTACACATTTTCTTTTCTGAAAGTTCGAGTTATTATTTTTTATTTTTTAAATCTACCTAATATTTTGGGGAATAATCTCATATTGTTTACTCATTGTTTTTATTCCATCCTTTATTTCCAAGTAATTCACACATAGTTATTAAATGTTATGTATCTGAAGTCTGAATTTGGTGATTTTTGTTTTATTAGCAATTTATTAATGTTGTTTTCATGCATATTTGTTGCTCTCTGATTTTGAGCCCATTCTTAGCTGATCTTAATCTGTGATAAATATGGGAGCTAAAACTATTACTTCATTCAGAGGTTTACTCTTTGCTTCAGTCAGCAATAGGGACCTTCTGTCCATGAACATTTTTTGCTTCTTTCCATTGTTCATAGTCCCTATGACTCAGGTTTAGCTCCATCATCTTGATACTATCTCACAGTTTAGTGTTCCCATAAATGGCTGTTGTCTGTATGATCACTCTTCATTTTGTATATAGTTAGTGCTTGTTACTATTGGTTTACATCATATTTTTTGATAGTGTTTTTTTTTTTTTTAATTTCCCTTACTTACTCTAAACTTAGAATGCATGAAAATTGTATTTTGTGAAGTATCTTGTTTTGTAGTTGGAGGGTACTTCAGAATTTAGTATAACATACCAATTTAGTCTCTTACTATTTTTTATATTTGGGATTTCTTTTATTATTTTTAAGACATAATATATACATACTTTATAGTCTGTATTTGATAGTTCAAATTAAGAATTTTTTCAGATATGATTTTATTGTTTCTTTGTTTCTACTGACTCTTCCTCATATGTCTTATTTCTTGTCAGTTTGATTATTTTAGACTATAATCATAGTTCTTAGAACTTTATCCCTGGTAATTCTTTGAAATCTTTGATGGAAGTGCATTCCTCTAAAGAAGATTTGTGTTTGCTTATTTTAGACACCTGGAGATACTATAAATATGGGGCCCTTTAGAATTAGATTCTCAGGTTGAGGTTTTTGATGTCATCTATAGTATAATATCAGCCAATAAAGGGAAGTAAAGACTAGTTTAAGGTTTCACTAGTTTAAGGTTTCATTTATCAAAGGAGATTTTAATCCCCTGTCCATTTAATACTAAAGTTCAAGAAAAGTAATTTGCCTTGCAAGACCTGAGGGAGAAGGATCATTTCTAGTTTTCCTTTCCCTGGAAGCCAAAGCTCAAGTTCACTAGTTCTTCTTTTTTTTTTTAAATATAAATCAGATCATGTCACTTCTCTATTCTGCTCCAGTGGATTTCCTTTTCACATGGAGGGGAAAAAAATAGTCCTTAATGTGGCCTGTAAGGCTTTGTATGATCTAACTCCTATTACTTCCTTAACTTCATCTCTTTCTCTTTTCCTTTGTACATCATTTCTAGCCATACTGACTAATCACTTTGTTTCCTAGGACACACAGGATTTTCTCTCAACTCAGTCTCTGTATTTGTTTCTCTTGCCTAGAACAGATTTCCCCTGTTATTAACTCCCTCACCTCCCTTAAGTCTTTGTTTAAAGTGTTCTTTCTCAATGAGGTATCCCTTAAGCACCCTATTTAAAACTGCAAACTATGTTCCCATTCACCTTTTTCTGATTCATTTCTCTCTTTAACATTATATTCTATATAATTTACTAATTTTTTTTCTACATTAGTTGCCTCTCATGACTTAAATATAAGCTCTATGAGAGCAGGGGTTTTTGTTTTGTTCGGTGCTGGATCTTCAATACATAGAGCAATGAGTGGTATATAGACATGGCTCAATAAATTATTTGTTAAGTAAATAAATAAATTCCCACTCACCTCCTAAATCACATATCCCTCTCAATGATCACTCTCCTGTGTCCATCTAGCTTATATTGCAGGGCCTTTTAAAATGTTTTTTACTTAGAATTATTTCCCCAAATCTTCTTGATGTCTTTCCCATCCCAGGTCACTTCCTCCAAGAGACTTTTCCTGTCTTCTCAATCTAGATTAGGGAATTACATGATTCTATAGAGGCCTATTATTTTTTCTTTCACAGAATTTAGGAGTAAGTTAGGCATAAGACACCTCCACTTCTTTATTTAAGCTTAAGCTGTGGTTTTTGTATAAACTCTATACTCAAATATCCTAATTTGACCAGGCTATGGCTCTTCATAATTAAAGGAAGCTTTTAGAATTCAGTAACATTTTTCTTTCTCAAGAGTCTGGATAGGGTCACCTGGGTGGCTCAGTTGGTTAAGCATCTGCCTTTGGCTCAGGTCATGATCTCGGGATCCTGGGATCATGCCCTGCATCGTCTGCTTCTCCTTCTCCCTCTACCCCTCCACCTGCTCATGTTCTGTCTCTCTCTCAAATAAATAAAATCTTAAAGAAAAGAATCTGGCTAGAAAAGCTATTACTTTAAAGGATTTCTTTACTTCTATAAATTTACAAAAATCCTTTCAGACATTTCAATTGACCTTTTAATTTGACCTGTATCTGTTTTCTCCTTGTGAACACTATTTAGAAAATCATGAGTGGTAGGAAAATAATGGGAATAAGGAAGATAATTATATTGCTAACACAAAGAATGTGGGGAGTATGCTAGGGTGTAGTTAGGTGACAGTGATAACAAGGGGTGAGAGCAATCTACTGGGACAGTATCAACTTAAAAGAAAACTGGAATTTTGATGGGATGATATTAGCACCAAGGAGCAGGGAGAGTGCCCATCCTACTGATGAGGGGGATCCTTCTTTGCACCAAAGAGAAGACATAAAGGGTGAGGGGAGTGACCTATTAAGAAGTATAGAAAGAAGAAGAAGAGATTTTTACTATTTTGGAGAGTATAGTATAGAAAAATTAGGACATGTGGCTAGCAGAAGAAAGATGGACCAAGGGAGAGAGGCACAAAAATCCTCAGGTAGAGTCCTGAGTAGGATGGAGCCTAGTACTTTGTGTTATGATCACAACTGGCATGGGTTGTGATGGCAGGATGAGACTAGATTAAGGCCTCCACAAAGAATGCCAGGGTAAAATTTGAATGTTGGGAAGTGTCAAGACCATTTTTTTCAAGCATAACAAATATAATAAATATAAAGGAGAAATACAGAAAAGATAATTTATAAAGAAGTAATATATATTTCAATACATATATTTTCTGGAAAGACCACATTAGAAGGCTAAAATTATTCTGCCAATTTTCAAACCATGCCTCCTGCCTTGCGAATACCAGTGCTGTATTCTCTTGGACTAATAATGACCTACAGACAACTTTTTAAAATATTGGACCAGATTGACCCTTTGAAATCAGAAAGATGGTAAGAAGCAGGATGGAGCTCAGAATAAGGATTAAATGTTTATATAAGTGTGAGAAATAAATCTTTTATTTGCTGACTGAGTGAATTCTACATACTAGGCATATTGTTAATCATATTTATGCTGTATTTTAACCTTGAAAATTATAATAACAGCCTCAGGGAATATGTACTCATATATTTCTCAAACTGAGGAAACAAGATTAGAGATGTTAAATAATTTGTCAAATAAGTGGGGAAGTGGGATTCAAACACAACACTCTCTGCCTTTAGAGTCAATATTGCCGTGGCTGCACTGTGTATTTCCATCATGTCAGGGGTCCTTGGCACAGGGACATGATTTGATATACATTTGTCGAATGAGTAACTAAATCAGTATGTAGAAGTTTGGGGGAAGGGCATAGTTGTTCATTCAGTAATTTTTTAAATGCTTCCTCTAAATGAACATAGGATTAAAAAACAGACAAGTGTGAAAGGCTCTGAGACATATAAATTTCTTTTGCAATCATTCTCTAATATCTGTATCAAATTCTAGCCCTGGTCTGCCCGTAGACACCCTAAATTGAAATCTCAGATTATTTATTTGGGGTTTTATGGCTTCTGCTCATAGGGTGGAAGTATTCTTTCAGACCCTAAAATGAACATAGCTAGCCCTCTGGGACAAGAGACTGAGGAGAGTGACCACATCTATAATATGGAAGAGAAAATGACTGGATTGTAACTCAAAGGGCTCTGTTGGTGTTTGGATACCTCTTTCCACCCTCACCATTAATAGATGTGTTCCACAGAAGAGCTGCTGCAGAGTGAAGAAGCCCACTCTCCCTAGAAGTTATAAAATTAGCCTCAGGACTCAGATTGCTTAATCAACCCTCTGGAGTTTGTGCAAAGTGACTTTCCCTTTCTTAATGATTTTTTACTTTGCTAGACCAATTAACTTGGTGCTTTCAGAGAACTTAACCCAGAGATACTAGTGATTCAGCCCTTGGTGCTGAGCCTGAGAACAGAGTCAGCCAGGAAGTTCTTATCTTCTTAGGGAGACTGCCAAGAAAAGAAGAGTTCTGAATGCAAATATTGGACTTAAGAAACAAACAAAACACAAAACACAATTTCTTTATCTTGCACCACTATGCCCTTTAAAGCTTAATTCTTGTTCTTAAAAAAGATTTCTAGCACCACCTATATTATGCACAAGTAATCCTTTCCTTTTCTTCACTTTCACCTTTGGAAAGCCTGCTAATATGCCACTGGCCACCTAGTGACCTGAGTCTTCCTCCTATTCCTTCTGCAGCCACAGAGGACCATGTCTTTGGAGGAGCAGACTACTAGACAAATAGCAGGGTGATTTAAATCTGTAAAGCTATACTCCTGGGAGTAGGCCCATCCCTGCTGTGAATCTGGCAGCTACCCTTGATTTTTTTTTTTTTAACCAAACCATCTGGCAGCCTCAGTTCTCTGGTAATAATTGTGCTACTTACTCCATCTGTACTTACAAGATAACTAGTTGTCTTCACAAATTAAGCCATCCCCATCTGTTTCCCTACCTCATAAATGAGTACAAGGGCTACATACCCTCCTGGAATGTGGACAATATGAAGCATGGAGAACCATGAAAGGGAGAGCAAGAGGGACTTTTCTTCCTATTGCTAGAGAAGTGCTGGGTTCTGAAAGCCCAGCATTTTCTGTTCTGGATTTGTAAGGACACAGGGAGTCCATGGTGGGAGCTCTGTCCTATTTGCCTGCAGGCTGCTAGACTTCAGGAAAGGCATAGTTACCCCAAGGGATTACCTGTGAGTAGGCTCTGTTGGAACAGAGTACAAGTATTCAATTAAGAACCAAGGCAGAGAAGAATGCTGATGCAGTGACCATTCTGTGTTCTGTAAATGTTGGAACTGAAAAGAGGAGAAGCATTAAGAGAGAAGACCAATGGGACCTCTTCTAGTTATTCTGATCCCCTTGTTGCTCTTAATCTGGACCTATGGAACAAAACCCTAAATTTGTTTCATAACATCCTAATACCTGTAAGAATTAATAGAGTGATTAACAGAGAACCATTTACATATTTTGAGAATCAGCCTCAATATTTGATATAGCACGTCATCTTTCTGCCATAAAAATTCATGGGCTGGAGACTCCCAGGGAGAATTCCCTTGTGTTCCTAGAGGAAGGTATGAGAGGTGGTTGAAATCTTATTTGTGTTAAAGGATAATTTCTAAACAAAACAAGACAACCAAAAAAACCAAACAGTAAAATCATGACTACCACAAATATAATGTGAACACATGTAAATGATTTTGTTTAATTCATTAAATAATGAAGGAACCAATAAGATGTTACAGCTGGTTGAAAGAATTCAAAAAGCAGAAATAGTTATAGGCAATTAGGATGCTTAAATGAATTTGTTTAACAGATGCACAACTGACTTCTGCAGTGGGGGAAGAAAATCAGTGCACTTCTACCATTTAAAACCATTTGCATGTACATGGACAAGAATTATTTGTATCATCAGTTATCTACAATTTACAGAGTTGTAAAATAGCTCAAAGACAATGAAAGACACAGATCTTATAAAATCAGGTAATGAGAAAAGTTTTTCATTGAAGACACTCAGGAATCATTTTTGTTCATTTCAAAGGTATTTATACCTGTTTTGAGAGTAAGAATTATGAAGTACTGGCTGGGGCCTGGGCTATAGTCAAAGATGTCATTTTGGGTTCTGGTTCTGTCATCTGTCAGCTTTTTAATTTTTTAAAAATTAAATTTGTCCATTCATATAAGCTGTCTCAGAGCCTCTGATTCCTCGTCTATAAAATGAGATTTGTCTGTAATATCTACCTCACAAGGATGTTGCAATTATCACTTATAAATATGGTTTTCTATAAAGTTCAGGGTAGGAAGTCCTTTTCCATACAAATGTTGCTTTCAGTAACAGTGACTAACATTTTACTTAGTACTTCTTATATACCAGACTTTACATCAAGCACTGTCCACTCATTTACCTTTAACTTCAACTCTATGCAATTCTTACTGTTATTATTATCATATTACAGATGACAAAATTAAGCTTAAATGGTGACTCACCACTCAATGTCATGCAGAGTAGCAAAATGGGAATTCAAAGGTCAGAAGCCTGAGTCACTCTATGTTCTCAACTCTACGACTCATAGCGGGGAGATATATATACACATACACATACATATACATATATATGTGTGTGTATATATACATGAAAAGACTTAGGGGCTGTTCACTGTCTCTTAAAATGCAAATACTTCCCTAAGAATTTGAGATAACTGCTTATTCTGGTGGTTCTAGTAGGATCATTGCTCAGGGAGTGGGTAGAGAAAGCTGACCTTTGGAAATTTCACTTTAAATGTATTAACTCCTTCCTAGGAAGAAGATCTTCACATTGTGGTATTCATAACTCAGTGCTGGCCTGCTTCCTTCTCTTCCCATTTTAGACAATGGACTCTAAGCAGAAGAGAGAGGAGCCTGGCAAACTTTGCTTGAGGCATGCCATAGATGTAAAATCTGGAATGAATATTTCTACTTTTTCTCACTTTTTATCCTAGAGTTTCCTGCAAGTTGGAGACTGTTTCTACCCTTTTACTAGGGAAACTCATAAATATGAGTATGTCATTTTAACAGAACTATTTTATAGCATTGATGATGTAACTGGTATTTATACCAAAGGCATTCATTGGATTGTCCTAATATTAACAATCTGTTTTTATGTACTTTGTTAATGGCTTTCTTTTTCTTTTTCTTTTTTTTTCTATTCACAGTTTGAATCATATAAAAACACCAAGGAAAATTTTATTTCAACTGTTTACATTTATTTCTGAAAAGAACAAAAGGAATATATATGGTTTATTTAGTAAAACTCAATGAATTTAATTTTCATTGACATGTTTATTTTTTGGTGAACTGATTATTTATAAATATTTTACATATGGAAACGAAGCTTTCTTGAAGGAAAATAAGAATGATTAGATTTGGCTAAAGAAAAGATACAGTGTTTCTTCTAGGGTTTATTTTGTGTGTTCCCCCCAATAACAATTAATTTTATAGAATTCCTTTTCTGCCTGTTAGTTGTTATTGGATGATGGACTTTCAGAATTGGAGGGCCAATCTGCTCTCATCCTCCATCACCTATGTTTTGTTTTGTTTTAATTTTTTTATTTGAGTGTAGTTGACATACATTATATTAGTTTCAGGTGTACAACATAGTGATTCATCACCTATTTTATAAATAGGTAACAGAAGCCTGGGTTTTTATGAGTAACATTATTGAAAGGATAGATATGGGTTAATTGCTCAGGATCTGTAAAACTTCTATCTTGCCATGAAGTCTATTATCAACAAAAATGATTTATCCATTTTTGAAGCTAGGCATTTCTCTTTCTTTACCACTCTGTAAAGGAGAATCATAGACATTTGCTAACTTCTAATGTATTTGGTTTCATCTGATTTCTTTTTAATATTGGTTATCCAGTTTAGGCTTATTAATTATATAACTATTAGTCCCTTCCTCTCTTTTTTTGTGGATGTGATTCTGGGAATGTACAGAGTAGCCCCATAGTTGAACTCTTTAGGAACATTATAAGCAGTTCAGAAATTTTCAAAGCATCATTCATTTCCACCTGAATAGTTCAAGCCTGAAGAAATGAATACTTCATTAACATTTCTGCATTTCATGTGTAGCTAGTTAACTGAAACTAGGATAGCAGGAAGGTAGTTTAGAAATGTATGGCTGTGGAGAAGCAGCTGCCTTTCAGACTGAATGCTAATACAAAAAATATTTATTTCTAAATCAGAATGAAGGCTTTTGTGGCATTTACATGTACAGATATTAAGAAAAAAAACCTATTTTTGATATGCTGGGTTGGGTAGCAAAGGCTGATTCTTCCACAAACCATAACAATCTGTTGTCTAAACTGAGTGATGAATTCCTGCAAGAATAATAATTTGGCCACTTCTGATCTGTTGTTACATAGTTAAAAGTTTTGCAAAGTCCTGGAAATCAACTACAGTCCTATAGGAAGAATGACTTCTGAACCTGAACATCAGTGTGTATGCACACATGTAGAAACCTAGGGACAAATTAGGTAGAGAAAAACCATTCATTACAACAGAATTCACTATGAACTCTCATAAGGCCTCCTGGGTGGGCTTCTGTGTATTTTTTATCACTGCCATGAAATCTCTATCAGCTCTAGATTTTTCTCTCTTGCCAAAGTACCACTCTCTCTTCACCTTTCCCTCTCTCTCTTTCTCCCTTAAAGAGATTACTCATGTCTCTTTAGTATTATATTATATATATATATTTTTACCTCAGTTTGTCCTTTACTGATGCTTTCAGGTTTTATAGCCAGGGGACTAAGAACTATTTAGCATCATTCTTTTTTGTTGTTCAGAGCTATGAGCATTGGATTTGAGGTCAAGTGAGTAGAATGTGATCTAGTCTCTTCTGCTCACCAGCTGTAGAACATTAGGCAAGTTATTTGACATCTGTGAGTCTTACTTTACTCACTTATAAAATGGAGATAAGTGTGCTTCACTCATGATCATGAGGACTGACTGATGATAACCATGCTCTAGTGAATGCCTGCTTTTACCAGACACTGTGCAAAGTGCTTTACATTTTCTGACCTTGAAACTACTCTCACAAACAGGCTCTTTTATCACCATTTTATATATGAGGAAACTGAGGCCCATAGAAGTTCCTCTAGCTACTGAGTGTTAGAACAGGATTCTGTTGCCACAAAGGGGATTGATCTCTTAGAATCTTCCTAGTGCTGCCCAGTTGGTTTCAAGTATTGTCTATGATCTATCCCTCTAGTTCATGACAACCTGAACCATAAATGAACTTTCTCCACCTGTCGGATGCTGTCCTTTGGATTGTCTGTTTCTATAGCGCTAGCCTCTATAGCCAAGTTATCATATCTCTTGGTCCAGGCTTTTTAACTTTCTAGTTGATGATTACATGCAGCAACTTTGGAACTGGATAGCTCAGGTTCAAATCCACTTTCCTAGCTGTGTGACCTTGAGCAAGTTATTTAACTTCTGTAGCTTGGGGATTTATGAAACATATTTGCAAATTTAATTCTCTGAGAATTCCCGTAGAAAGGAATCTGTTTAATTTTGTTTAAACCAGTGTTTGTCAAATTATTTTTCCACTTCCCCCTCCCTTTTTTTTTTTTTTTTTAGGTGAAATACCCACACAATGTTGGCAGTGCTAGTCTAGTGGTTTCTGGCTTCTTTTATTAAGGGACCTCTGAAGAAAGTACTTAGGAAACTTGTCTTAAATATATGCCCTATAGAAATTTTATCCTTGTAGCAAACTAAATTACCAGAAGGCTACTTGGTTAGCTTATCTTAATTTAGACTATTGTAAAATCACCAAGACCACATTGCATTTTAATATTGTGAGCTTTATTTATGCTGAAAATAGAGATAAGAAACAGTCATTTGCAATTCATCTGGGCTACTGTGCTCCACCAGTGAGGAGAATACTGTCCTTTATATGGATTAGGGTCTTTTATATACAATCTCCTATAATGAATTTTACTTCAGAATTCCCTGCTGGGAATAACTTTTTTCTCTTTGAAGAACCAAGGGAAACAATATTTTCCTCCTTTCTGATGAGAATCTTTTTACTAGCAGATTCCAAGAAGTTCAAAGAAATATTTGAAGCCCAAACAGGGTAATTTTGTTGCTCTTTATATTCGGCATTTTTATATTTTTCTTTTTTGGTTTTAGTTTTCTATTTCCATTTAAATATTTGATTGCAGTATCTTTTATTATAAGCTATTTCTTTTGTGGAAAAATGTAGGCATACAATAAATATAAATATATTAAATAAGAATCACTTTAAAAGCTTTAATTGCTATCAAAGGAAGCAACTGTAATATAAATTTCTGTGAGAGGCAAGTACAAAGTGCTAAGCAGCTCAGAATTAAACTATAGGGAATATGGGGAGTGTGGGGAGAACAGAAGCATCAGAGAGGATCTAACATGTGAGATGCATCATCAAGGATGAGGCAAAGGAAATGGTCTTCTTATTAAAAGAATAACATCTCTAAAGACAAAGAAGCGAGAAAGCAGTATATTTAGGGATTGGCTGGTAGTATATGGGATCTGAGATATGGGATTTTTGTGAGCAATGAGGTAAGAATGTTGAATAAGGCCTTTCCTATTTCAGTTCCTTCTCATTTCCACAGTGATTAGTAATATGCTCTCAGCATCATGGTGACTCCTGGGTCCCTAAAAACCCTCTCCCCAACTTCTGATGGTGTTTCTGTGTCTAGTAAATTCTAGGTAAATTATGATAATAGCGGTTTATAATCATTAAGAAACAATAGAGGGGTTATAGGATATACTGGATGAAGATTTACATACAGGAAAATGAGAGTCACAAGTGACCTGTGGTTGTGTGAAGTATTCTGGGCAAAAATTACATCATAGTGGTATTTTTTGTTTGTTTTTATCTGATGCTATTTTATCTGATTATATACACTGTTTTACCACAACCAGTCAGGGAGGTATTGTTTATTAAGAGAAGTTAATTGTGGGGGCACCTGGGTGGCTCAGTTGGTTAAGCGACTGCCTTCGGCTCAGGTCATGATCCTGGAGTCCCGGGATCGAGTCCCGCATCGGGCTCCCTGCTCGGCGGGGAGTCTGCTTCTCCCTCTGACCCTCCCCCCCCCTCTCATTCTCTCTCTTTCAAATAAATAAATAAAATCTTTAAAAAAAAAGAGAGAAGTTAATTGTGCCATTTTGTACATGTATTATCCACTTTATAACAAAGAAAGATACAGTCTTCTTTATTAGTTGAATTTATCTTCTGCAAGCTGTTGCTTCAACGTGTTTCAGTATATCACTGTCGCCAGGATGATTCACAGAGAACTCTAACTTTTCCATTGCATGTTGCAGTGAAAAGACATCTTTGTAACTCTGCCAAAAGATGACAGCTCCAGGGTGGAGCCAGTCACAGGCAATTCTCTCCAGATCTTTTTAAAAATTTTTTCTTTTCTTTTTGTCATGGACTATATGCTCTTTGGGGCCCCATGTTCCCACCATACCCATTTCCCCATACCAATTCTTAGTTTTTATATAAAGATATTTTCTGAATTATTATTTCTGATAGCTTCTCTAAATTACCATTATTACTTTTTAAAAGCATAGGATATTTGGTAGAAAAAAAATGATGAGTCTAATCCATAAGAATTTTGCTTGTACAAAGTCAATTCACTGGGGAAAAATAATCCACCCAGTTATTGACATAAGGCTTAAGAATTCTTTGAGGTTTTCTCTGGAATGTTCATCTTTTAACCTTACATTTAGTACTGAGAAGATACAGAATATATTGCAAGCCTCTCTATACATCCTGAGATTACTGGTGTTACCTTTTCAGAATTCCTAGTGCCCTAGGACAAATACTCAGGGTCCTCAAGGTATCCTCTTCTGACTTAAGACATTGTACCAATGCAGGTAGCTTCTGGCAATTAGAATATTCTTCTTGTTAATCATAGTGGAATGCCTGATTTATCTGGAAAACTTTATAAAAATATCATTTGGTTCCTGCCTTTAGAAAAAGTAGCATTTTGGGGCCATTTTAACTTTGTGCTTAATTATTTTTGTCTTGCTGAATTTTATTCATTTGAGGGTAATAACCTCCAAGTTTCATTCTTCCTCCATACATCCTATATGTATGTTTATATAGGGAAGTTTGATCAGAAGCAAGGGAACAACTCTCAGAATATTATGCAAAAATTCTAAGTAACACAAATCCTGTGTTTCACAATATACTCCATGGATGAAATTTGTTGTTTTACTAGAACACATTATGATAGATAATAGTTAATGTCTGATAATCCACTAAAGTATGATTTGATTTCTGATTATTTTTATTCCCATTTTCTGATTTTATTCTTGGATTTTTGAGGTCAAATGTACCTGAATTTCACTGAAGATTGGGACCAGTGCCTCAGATTCTTTGGAATAGCTGACCTTTAACACAAACTTTTCCTATTTCAGTGTCTCTTGATTTTACCAAGCTAGGCCTTTTGCTGAGGAATGGTGAGGTGGAAAGTTCTTATTAAATGGTGAGCAATTATGCAAGTTAATATAAGGTAGATTTAAACTTAATCATATCAATATTAACATTATACGTAAATGGTCTAATACAGCAATTTAAAGATAGAGATGATCAGATGTGATAAGCTTCTCTGCTGCCTGCAAAACACTCACTTTAAATAGAAAAACACAAGTAGGTTAAAAGTAAAATGATGATAAAAAATTTACCATGATAGGGGCTCCTGGATGGCACAGTCGGTTAAGCAACTGACTCTTGGTTTCCACTCAGGTCATGATCTAAGGCTCCTGAGATCAAGCCCCATGTTGGGCTCCACGCTCGGTGTGGAGTCTGCTTCAGACTCTCTCTCCTTCTTCCTCTCCTCCTCTGCCCTGTGTGCCCTCTCTCTCTCTCTCAAATAAATAAATAAATCTTTAAAAAATATATACCATGATTACACTAATGAAAACAAAGTTTAGTGGCTAAATTAATACAAAGATTTTATTTTATTTATTTTTATTTTACAAAGTAGATTTTAGAGCAAAGAATATTACCAGGGATAAAGAAGGTCATTTCTTAATGATAAAGGGGTGCCAATTCATCAAGAGGACATAAAAATCCTAAACATTTACATAACAATCCTAAACATTCAAATAATGCAGCAAAAACTGACAGAATTATGAAGAGACATAGACAAATCTACAGTTATTCTTGAATATTTTGATACCACTCTCTCAATAATCAGTTGAGCAAATAGACAAAAAACAGTAATTATACACAAGATCTATGCAGCATTATCAACCAAGTAGACATCTTTGACGTTGATAGGATACTTCACCTAATGACAGAGCAAAATATATATTCTTTTCACGTACATATGGAACATTTTCCAATATATATTCTCAGCATAAAGCAAGTCTCTATAAATTCTAAAATGATCAAGTCATACAAAGAATGATTTCTGATCAAAGCTGAATTAAACTAGAAATCAATAAGGCAGATATGTCTGGAAACTCTCCAAATACTTGGAAATTAAACAGTGTATTTCTAAATATCCCATGGGCTAAAGGAATAATCAAAAGGGAAATCAAAAAATTATCCTGAATGGAATGGAAATTAAAACACAATATATCAAAATTTGTGGATGCCACTAAGCTAAGACTTAAAAGGAAATTTATAGCACTAATAGTCTACCTTAGGAAAAAAAAAAAACAGATCTCAAGTCAATGATCTCAGCTTTTACTTTAAGAAACTAAAAATGGAAGAGGAGATGAAACCCAAATCAAGTAGGTGAAAGGAAATAATAAATATCAGAGCAGAAATCAGTGAAATAGAAAAAACAAGTCAATAGAGGAAATAAGTGAAACCAAAAGCTAGTTAGTTCTTTGAGAAGTCAATAAAATTGATAACCTCCCTAGCCAAATTTATGAGGAAAAGAAGAAAAGAAACTGCCAGTATCATGAGTGAGAAAGGTGATAGCACTACATATTCTAGAGATATAAAGGGGTAATAAAAGAATGCTGTGAAAAACTATGCTGGTAAATTTACCAATTTAGATGAAATGGACAAATTCCTCAAAAGGCACAATCTATCAAAACTCACTGAAGAAGAAATAGCTAAATAGTCCAATATTTATTAAAGAAATTAAGTTTTTTGATTAAAAAAATCACTCATAAAGAAAATTGCAGACCGAGATTGTTTTGCTGTAAATTCTATCAAATATTTAGGGAAAAATATAAATTTAATTTAGGCTTTTCTAAAAAACAGAGAAGGAGAGAATAAATCTTACTTCATTCTTCGAGGCCACCATTATAACTGATACTAAAACCAATGATGTTACAATAAAAACAACATGTAACCCTAATACACATAGATGCAAAACTCTTTAACAAAATTTTAGAAATATAATACATCAGTATATACAAAGGATGATACTTCCTGACCAAATAAAACTTTTCCCCAAAATACATTGCTATTTCAGTATTCAAAAATCAATCATTGCAAGTTGGTATATTAAAAGGCAGAAAACTGATGGACATTGGGGAGGGTATATGCTATGATGAGTGCTGTGAATTGTGTAAGACTGATGAATCACAGACCTGTACCCCTGAAACAAATAATATATGTTAATAAAAAAAGGGAAAAAATAAATAAAAAATTAGAAAAGAAAGTATACAAATGCTATTATAAAAATTTTAAAAAGGCAGAAAACTAAAATTCATAGGATCACCTCACTAGATGCAAGAAAAGCATTTGATAAGATTCAAAAGTCATTAATTAAAATTTTCTCAGAAAACTAGGACTAGGGAGGTACTTGTTTAATCTATAAAACAAGCATCTATAAAAAACCTATAGCCAACATCATGATTAAAGAATGAATTTTTCCTTCAATGAGGCAGGGATAGCCTCTTTCACCACTTGTATTTAACCTTACTGATAGTGTTAGCCAGTACATTAAGACAATATGAGAAGTAAAAGGTATCTATAATGGAAAAGAAGAAGTAAAACTATTTTTATTTGCAGATGATATGATGATCTTTGCTAAAAATCTGAAAGAATCTACAAAAATGCTGGTAGAACTAATGACTGTATTTAGCACATTCACAGGATATGAGATCAATGTACAAAGATCAATTTTATGTTTATAGGTTAACAACAAACAATTGGAGATTAAAATAAAAATATTTATTGTAGCATTAAATACTATGAAATATTTTGGGGGCAAATTTAGTGACATACGTACAAGACTGCCACACTGAAAATTGCGGAGAGAAATTCAAGTTGACCTAAATATATGGAGGGATAGATCATCCTTGGATTAGGCAAGGATTTCTTAGATAGGATACTAAAAGCATAATGCATAAACCATGTTTTACTGGACTTTTTAAAAATTAAAAACTGCTCTTCAAAAGGCACTGTTAAGAATCTGAAAAAGTAAGCCACATACTGAAGGAAAATATTTGCATAATATACAACTGATAAAGAACTTAGAATATATAAACAACTCTTACAACTGAATAAAAACAATAAAACCTGAAGATTTAGACATTTCACAAAGGGAGATATAGGAATGGCAAATAAGCACATGAAAAAATGTTCAACCTCATTAGTTATTGGGTCAATGCTAGTTAAAACCAATCTAACTACAACCACACAGTAGAATGGCTAAAATGAAGAAGACTGACATTATTAAGAAGGAGCAAAAATATAGAGCAACTGGAACTTTCATACTTTGCTGTTGGTAATATAAAATTGTACAACCACTTTGGAAAAGTAGTTTCTTATACAGTTAAACATATACTTACCATCGGGCCCATTAATTCCATTTCAAAGTATTTACCCAAGAGAAATGAAGACATGAGTGTACACACAGATTTGTTCATAACAGCTTTATCCATAATAGCCATAAACTGGTCCTGAAGGTCCATCAACTGGTGAGTGGACCACACACAGATTGTGATCATATATATAAGGAATGGTCATGATCATTCTTTAAAGGAATTTGGTGATGAGAGGTCCCAGGGTTGGCCTGTCAGCTCAGTCATATCAGGATGGTCATTTGGCTTATGTATAATTCTCTTGGCATTTCTTTATTGTTCTAAGATGCTTGCATAGCTCGGGGCATCACACAGTAAGGTCAGAAACAAGAGAAGGAGCAGTGCTCTAATAAACAGTGCAAAAGGTTTTTCCTTATGTGGTTTTTTATTTTATTCTGGACCAATGATTTTTTTTTTAAAGATTTTTTATTTATTTATTAGAGAGAGAATGAGAGAGAGCAAGCACATGAGAGGGGGGAGGGTCAGAGGGAGAAGCAGACTCCCTGCTGAGCAGGGAGCCCGATGCGGGACTCGATCCAGGGACTCCAGGATCATGACCTGAGCTGAAGGCAGTCGCTTAACCAACTGAGCCACCCAGGTGCCCTGGACCAATGATATTTTAAGAACCTTCCAGCAGACCTTCTCTAGACCAAACTATGGGTAAAGAAAACTACAATTTCTCTGACTGGTTTTTACCAATCATGATTCATTTCTTAGATCTGGGGCAAAAGTTCATTATGTTTTAGCACAGGAATGGATCCGGCTTTTGTAAAGGCTAAAGGTTTTTATTTATTTTTTAAAAGATTTTATTTATTTGAGAACAGGGGGAGGGGCAGAGGGAGAGGGAGAAGCAGACTCTGCATTGAGAAGGGAGCGCAACACAGGGCTTGATCCCAGGACCCCAGGGCCATGGCCTGAGCCGAAGGCAGGTGCTTAACCTACTGAGCCACGCAGGAACCCCAAGGCTAAGGGTTTTTTAAGTAAAGGAATATAAAATTCTAAACACCAACTTGCTAGGGCCCCTTTTAAGGCCTTAGAAGTAGTTGTACAACTGAGGGAGCCCTGAAGCGTCATCATAAATTCACTTACCCTTGAGTACTTGCCACCCATTCTCTGAACAAATGCAAGGCTTTATTGGTAAGGGTCAGATGACTGTTACATGATCAAATGATAATTATTGCCACAATTCCCTTCTTAATAAATTTGGGAATCTTGGAAAAATCTCTAAGGGTATGATGATGGAATTCATGGGAACTGTAAACTGATAGGTAGGGCCATTCCTGTTTCAATCTTCTTTACCAGTTAGATGGCAAGTAATGCTAAATGCCAGCCCCTTTGTAGGGGGCTTTGTTTAGAGTTTCTTCTTTACCATTTTTAGTTGCATGACCTGAAGCAAGTTATTTAGTATTTCTGGGCTTTAATAACTTCCTGTATAATAAAGGTAATGGTAGATAGATAAAAGCTAGATTTGAAATAAATCTGCTCACTGTTCTCCTGACAGGTAGTATTTTCTTCTGAGGAAGTTATTATGGGCACCTTAGAAGGAGTATTTTGCCTGTATTTTGATGCCTATTTTCAGTTCATTAAATGTAAGGCTTTTTTACTTTTTCTTTTCTATCTTCTTTAGGGTTTGCTACAAGATGTGTGGTTTTTTTTTAGGGCGCCTGGGTGGCTCAGTTGGTTAAGCGACTGCCTTCGGCTCAGGTCATGATCCTAGAGTGCCGGGATCGAGTCCCGCGTTGGGCTCCCTGCTTGGCAGGGAGTCTGCTTCTCCCTCTGACCCTCCCGACCCTCCCCCCTCTCATGCTCTCTCTCTCTCAGTCTCTCTCTCAAATAAATAAATAAAATCTTTAAAAAAAAAAGATGTGTGGTTTTATTTATTTATTTATTTATTTATTTTTTTAATGACCATTTAATTCCAAAGAGCCAAGTTACAGATTGTTGGGTGGGTGGTGAGAAGCAGTATATTTTTCTTTCACGCGCTTATTTAGAGTGATTGTTAACATGTATCCTTAGTGATTAAATCATTAAGCGAGAATACAATTTGTGAAATAATGTTTTCTCAAGCTACTCAATTTTTTTAAGCATGGCACAGCAAACATCAACTCATTGCTTTTATTCTGACTGATCTGAATTCCTATTACCAAACACTTCATAAATAATTCAAAAGGGAAACAATGGATAACTCATGTTATATTTTTCTTTCATAAATAATGCTTTCAAACCATTAAGTCGTGTCTTCACAGCAGCTTGTGAAATGGAGACTTTCTTACTCTTTGGTTAAATCTGATCAGTGCAGTCTGAGAAGATACATAATTATTATATAATAATTAGGACAGGATGTGTCCATTTATTTGGTAACTTCTGGATGACAGGTACTATGCTAGGCACTTGACATACCTTATTTCATTTAATTTTAATAACAATCCTGCAAAGTAAGTATTTTTTTTCCATTTTGCAAATGAGGAAACTGAAAGTGAATAGAAAGTTTAATAATCAGCCCTAAGTTATACAATTTACATAAACAGGGAGCTAAAGCTCAGTCATCTCTGTCTGATGTGCCCATCACCACACAGTGCCATTACTACCATGTGATGAATGAGCATTATCTGGAGGATAGAAATTTGGAGTTCTTGGTTCATCTCTCTGACACCAACTTTTAATGGGTTCAGAGTGGGATTTTTAGGCCTTACTCCCATCACTCACTCTTTTTCCTCTATGAAAACTTTTACTGAGAGGTCTTGATGATAGAATTAATTGCCAGATTGTAAACAAATATTTTCATTAGGTAGCCAAGTCCTTAGGATCCTCAAGATTCAGAGTCTGTAGTAAGTCTCAGTCATGGGGATCCTAGTATAATCTTCTTCCTGATCCCTACTCTGAACATGGACAGGCTTTCTCACATGTGCCTGAATGCCAAGTTCCAATAGAAGTCATGAGATAATTCACCCAAATGACAGCATGGCCCAAGTGCCAGATCTTTGCTGTGTGCTTGCTGCATGAAAGAGGAAAAATGCAAGAGCAGATAGAAAAATGGCCCATTGAATGCATGGTAGGAAGGAATGGGGAAAGGATAAGCTGTGAGTAGATAGTACAAAAGCCTTCCTTCTTTACTGGTTCATGTGACAGCAAGTAAAAGAGGAAGGATAGCATTTGCTTTAGTCCCCATGGCACAGTATTCCTGTCGCTTAATTAAACCATGTGCTCAAACATATAATTGGCTTAGATATTTGCAGGAGAATGGTAGAATGTCATTTATTTAAGCCAAGAAACAGTATGGTAGAATTGAACAAATGCTTGTTTTCGTTCTAGATCTACTAGAGACTTGCTCTGTTGCTTGGGGCAAGTTATTTAGAATCTCAGAGTCTCATTTTTTTCACATATAAAATGACAATTGTAATATCTGTCCCTTAGAGATATTATAAAAATTGAAATATTTATGAAGTAAATGTTACCAGGCATATAGTAAACACTCAATAAATATAATCTTTATTGTTATTGATGTTATTTTTAATAATTGCTAATAATAGTACATGCCTATGAATCCATAGGATAATAGTTTTAGACTTAGAAAACCACCACCACAACTACTATTTATTTTATTCATTCTCAATTCCAGGAAGTTTAGGTGTGAACTATCATCATACTCATTTTATACATAAGGAGCCTTATAGAGGATGTTAATTACCTAAGGCCACATAGCTAAATAAGTGGTAGAACAATCAAGTTCTTACGTTATTCTATGCCAGTTTCATGAGTTATTGATTATACTCAGATTGTCTCAAACATAAGAGAATCTTATTTTCAGTTAATATGACCTCAATATTTCTGCCTTAAATTTTTTCAACATTTCTCCATTGCTCCTAGGATAGAATACAAATATTTTAGCATGGTATTTGACATAGTATCAGCACAGCCTTCCTCTCCAGCCATGTCTCCTGACAGTTCCACCCTCCACCCCCTGCCTCATCTCTAACCCACTCCAGCCACACCAGTCTTCTCCCTATTCCTTCAATATGACTAGCCCTGTGCAGGTTTCCACAACTTACTTATAAATGGCTTACTCTGCCTGGGATATCCTTCAGCCCTCTGTGTACTCTCAACCTACCCTTGAACTCAAACTCCTTAAATTTGACCTGGTTAAATATTATCTCCCATATGAAAGCTTTTCTGAATCCCCTATGGAGGATTAAGGATGTTTTCTTCTGTGCTTAGATTTAGCATTTTCCACATTGTATCATAAATGTCCATTTTGTGTCTGCTCTTCTTGTAGGAATAGGAGTCCCTCGAGAGGGACTTGACTTACTCTGCTCTGTAAACTCAGTACCCACAGTTGTCTGTGAGTAGGTAACTAGTAAATGTTTGCTGATTGAATGAATGAAATTAACTGATATTCTCCTCAGCGCATCTCTGTGCTGATGAGTAACATTAAGTCCAATCAATGACTGGGCCAATAGTGACAGAGTTCATATGAGAATCCAAGGTGCCACTGAATCCAGTCTTATTTGTCTTCTGTCTTATCTAGTTGTGACAAAGTAGCATTTTAACAACACTTTTAAGAAGCAGTCAGCCTTGGAGGAACACATCTTTGTTTAGTAGCTTAACCTTAACTGTTGACTTTTCTTGTTCTCAATGGGGTACCCATAGCACTGTAAGTATAATTAAGCAGGTTCACATAAAGGAAAATGTGATATCTGTCTGACACTTAATCTGCATTTCAGCAAGGCATTTGGCACTCTCATGATAGCCTGATGGACCAGAAGGAGAAACACTGCCTGGATAAATGTACCATTTAATGGATTAGTAGCTGGTTAAATAAAGTATTGTACCTAAGCATATTGTACCTAATGCAATGGAATTCCTGCTCCCAGAACGCATTCATTTCTCTTCTCACTCTCTGGTTCTACTGAGGCATAGCCCAAGTTCTATCTTCTTCTAATAGCCAACCTTGACTTTAGCACTGCCTGCATGGTTCTGCCTGCCTCAGCAGTCCCATTTTGAGCCATCCTCCTCATCTCTCTCCATGTGCCAGCCACACTGGCCTCTTTTAGTTCCTCAAATATTTTATGCTTTTTCTCTCTTTGGTTCTTTCTCACATTATTCCACCTATTTGGGACAGAATGTTTTCCTGTGCTCCTTTTACTCCAGTCTTTCCACAGAAAATGCCTATTCTTTGTCCAGATTTCTGCTCCAACATCTCTTCCTTAAGAAAAGCTTCTGTGCACACCTTCACACCTATCTCCACCCTGGTAGAACTATATTAGGGCTCGATTACAACCTATTCTGTATCTTCATTGCTCTTATAGTAATTGTAATTATTTATTTAATGTAGACTCCTAGATACATGGTAAAGTTCAGGAAATCAAACTGTATTTACTGCTGTAGGAGTCCCTAGGGTCCAGCACAGTACCTGGCTTCTATGCGCTAGTAAATATTTATTGCCTAGGGAATTTAGGATCTTTAACTGCAGGCAAGAAGACTAGGGGAGAAAAAAATGGAAATGAACAGGGTTGTGGTGGCCGAGACTGAAATCTCACTAAAATCCATTTTCTTTTCCTCTTGGGCACAAGGCTAGTGTACAGGGTACACCTCCAAGACAGCTAGATGTGATTATGTGACTGGGTTTTAACAAAAGCAATGTGTCCCCTGTGCTCTTCCAGACTGACCCATACAGAATTCCTACTCATGCTTCTCTATACTTTTCCTCCTTTCTGGATGGCTGGAATGGGGACAGCTACAGTGATATTGGAAGCCATAAGCTAAAGATTTCAGTCTTCTTTATCCTGGGTCCCTGAGTGTCCACTTGTGGGGGGGGGGCGGTGAGAGTTGTATCTGTCTTCTTATCAGGATCACCTGCCTTGGACTGTCATATGAGTGAGAAATAAACCCCCTCTTGGATATTTCTTTCATCTTGTGTTTGATCTATTCTGCATTTTGAAGTATATTTGTTATAACTGTTCATGCTATGCTAACTGATAAAATAACTTCTATAAAATATTTGAAGGACTGTTTTATAGCAGAGGGAAGAGACTTTGTGAAGTAGGTTAAATGTGTACTAAAGCAGTTGTCCTCAAAGTGTGAGTGGCAGCTTCACTATCCCCTGGGGGTCTTATTAAAAATGTCAATCCTCAGGCCCCTGCCAAGACCTACAAAATCAGAAACCCTGGGGAAGAGCCTGTGGTCGGTGTTTTAGCAAGCCCTTCAGGTGATTCTGATATATATTAACTAGGAGAACCCCTGGACTTTGAATATAGAAGGGCTTAACCCTTGGAAGATTTTGACTTTGGGCAAATTATGTAGTCTGAATTGTAATTTTTTCAGTAAAGTGTGAGAGAGATTTACTTCGTGGTGGTGTTTTGAAAGTTTGAATGAGTGCATTTTATAAAGTACCTATCACAAAGTAGATTCTCAAACCATGTCTATTCTCTTCCTTCCATTTCTATGTGGCTCCATGTAAAACTGGGCCACAGTGAAGACCCTAGGAATTAAGGGAACCAGGGATGAATAGAACATCACAAGTAGTAGCATGTGGAAGTTAAGATGTCCTGGGCTACTATGCCAGACTTAAGGGAAGAGGAACAATGTGTGATAGATTAGAAATGCTAGTCAGCTCTGTTTTTAAGGTTAGCTTGACCTGTTCAGTGTTTATGAACATTTTTTTTTCCAGCAGCTAACCTCTTTTTCTCTTGTGAACTTTACAACTCAAGGGCTTAAAACAGTTTTTAAGACTCAGTATGAGTGAGTTAGTCATTATTAAACTAAGTTCCATGAGGTCAGTGACTTTTGCTGTATTTTCTACAGTCTCCTCAGCACATAAAACCATGCCCCACACATAGCGTGTGCTCAATAAATATATGTTGAATGAATAAATATATGAAAGAACATCTCTATATAAATGACCCAGTTTTATACATAATAGCTTCTTTTCTCCTCTTTTACCCACCCACTTTGGCTTTAGTTTAGAGCTGTGCTATGGAATACTCCCTGATCTCTAGCTCACTGAGCCCCAAAGTTTAATCTGCATATCTGTCACACGGGAGGTTATCAACATGCAGATTCTGATGCCCTAGGTCTGGGGAGCCCTGAGATTCTGCATTTCTGGTAAGCTCCCAGGTGATGATAATACTTCTCTTGCCTGGGCCCAATTCATTCCCACCTGTTCAGACTTCTGACTCCATTATCATTATTGTTGCAAAAGACTTAACAATCCTTTTTGGTTTGCAGAATTCTTCACAAAATACATTGCTTTTGAGTGGTATTGGTTCAGTGTATTTTGAGTGAATGAGCTTCTAATTATTTTTTAAAGCAGTTTCATATTTTGGGAGTATTATAGCTTTTTTTTTAAGATTTTATTTATTTATTTGACACAGAGAGAGACAGCGAGAGAGGGAACACAAGCAGGAGGAGTGGGAGAGGGAGAAGCAGGCTTCCCACGGAGCAGGGAGCCCGATGCAGGGCTTGATCCCAGGACCCTGGGATCATGACCTGAGCCGAAGGCAGATGCTTAACGACTGAGCCATCCAGGTGCCCCTGTAGCTTTTTATTATAGAAAACTTCAGATGTTAGAAAAAAGTGAAGAGAATAGAATAATGAACTCCCATATATTCATCATGCCAATTTGGTGATTATTAATTTATGGCCAATCTTGTTAATCTATAACTCTTCCTACCACTAGATATTTTGAAGAGAATCCAGGTAGCATTTGACTTATAAGTAATTCAGAAAGTATCTCTAAAAAATACAGTAACAATATCATTCTCACACCCCTTGAATTAATAATTTCTTAATATCATCAGATAAGTAGTCAGTGTTCACATTTTCCAGACTGCTTTTTTGTTGTTCTTTTTTCAATGGTTGGTTGGTTGGTTCAAATCAGGGTCCAAACACGAGCTGCACATTGAATTAGTTGGTGTGTCTCTTAAGATTATTTTAATCTATACATGTCTCTTCTCTCTCACTTTTTTCCTTAAAAATTTATTTGGTGAAGAAATGGGATCTTTAGTTCTGTAGACTTTCCCATACTCTAGATTTTGATGATTTGATTGTCATGATGTCCTATAAAATATTTGTTCTTTTTATTTTCTGTAAATAGGTAGGTAGATCTAGAGGTTTAATATGTTTTAGTTTCTATTTTTTTGTTAATGACTCATAGATGCTGTTGGAGGGCATTTCTTAAATTAAAAGGCAGCTAAAGACTGTTGGAAACTTGAGAGTTGGAGGAGGGGAGAATTCACTAAAGTGTCCAAGGGTGGGCAGCTTTTGGCTTTACAGGCTTTGGAAACTCTGGTTTTTCCTAATGTAGATAAAGGTGGTACCTTGTCAGAGATACCTGACTCAGAGGACTCTCCTGGGAAGTGCTTATAAAGTCATGTCCATTGGCTTCTTAAGAAAGTGGTGTGAGTCATGGCACAGAACTACCTTGGATTCAAAAGAAGAATGGAAGCAAGTATTCAAATATCATTAGGTTCTTGGAATTTATGCAAGGGTTAGAATTTAAGAAGTAAGAGAGGAATGAAGCCTGTTGATTTTGACCCAGATAATGACAGAATGTGCTACCTTTTTTTTTTTTTTGAGGGTTATATAGTGATTACTGAGTGCCAGAGGTTAAATAACTTAGAAGTCAGATTCCAGGGTTTGTGGGTACAATCACTGTACTATAGCACCTTTTGAGGAATTATGTCACTGCTCTGCTAAAATCCTTTAATGTCTCCCATTGAAAATGTCCAAATTTATTAATATGGTGTACGAGACTCTTCAGACTTTGCTTATCATGACAACTTCATCTCTGGAAACTACTTTTTTTCCTCTCCTGCCTATCCCTAGAAGCAAAGATAATACCTGATCCAATTGCACTGAAATAATTTTTTTAAATATATATACATTTTTATTTTTTTATGTTATGTTAATCACCATACATTACATCATTAGTTTTTGATGTAGTGTTCCATGATTCATTGTTTGCGTATAACACCCAGTGCTCCATTCAATACATGCCCTCTTTAATACCCATCACCAGGCTAACCCATCCCCCTACCCCCCTTCCCTCTAGAACCCTCAGTTTGTTTCTCAGAGTCCATAGTCTCTCATGGTTCGTCTCCCCCTCTGATATCCCCCCTTCATTTTCCCCTTCCTACTATCTTCTTCTTTTTTTAACATATAATGTATGATTTGTTTCAGAGGTACAGGTCTGTGATTCAACAGTCTTACACAATTCACAGCGCTCACCATAGCACATACCCTCCCCAATGTCTATCACCCAGCCACCCCATCCCTCCCACCCCCCACCACTCCAGCAAACTCAAATGGAGGCTAAAGAGCATCCTACTAAAGAATGAATAGGTCAACCAGGAAATTAAAGAAGAATTAAAAAAATTCATGGAAAAAAATTCATGAAATAATTTTACTTCTTTGAATGCACCATGCTTTCCCATTCCTTGGCCTTTGACATGCAGTTTCCTGTCTCTGAAATAGTCTTTCCTCTTATGTCCTTCCCTCTGCCACCCCTCATCATACTTATCCTTCTGGTTCTAGGTTCAACTCTCTTTTCTCAGGAGTCTACTAATGACTCTCACCTGTAGGTTAGCAGCTCCTCTGAGCTCTCATAAAATCCGTGTTCTTGCTGTGGGGGCATTTAGTGCACCATACTTCCATTCCTTCTCTGAAAATAAGACCAGAAGATCTGCAAAGCTACCATCTCATTCGTTGCTCTATCCTAGGTACCCTACTAGTTGCCTGACACATACTAAATGCTTGAAAATATAGTTTGAATGAAGGACAATTAGGGTAGTACCCTTAGATACAAATAGGCTTAGCCAGAAAGAACTGCTCCAGTGGACACTCAAAACCCCCTTCTCTGATCATGCCTACTTACTTCAACCTAACATCATAAAATGAGATTCTCAGATCCTTGCCCATTTATATGCTCTTCCCTGACACACTTAAACATTTTGGTGAGCTAATCTATTTTGCTTCAAGCCTTGTTCAGCAGGTGAGACAGAGGAAGTACACAGAATCTGTATTCCATGAGTACTAAAACCTCCCCATGGCTGAGAATTTTTTAAATAAGGCATGTTTGTACACGGAGCTGCATTTTATAAAACCCCATTAAGAGGCGTGGGGGCAGCAATTTGTGGTGATCATTCATCACCCTGCCCACACAGTAATTTTAAGTTACTTTGAGGCAGTGTTTTCTTTCATCTACAAACTGATCGTTCACCAGGCGGCTGGCATGCTGACTAATATATGTAACATTATTGGTGGCTGCTTAGAAACCCCCTATTTCCCAGAATCATGTAAATTGTATTATTTTGACTCCCAATGGCGAGGTGTGACTTCTGTTAACTCTTCTTGCCAAACTCCTTTCTTTTCCCTTTGTCAAGTTCTCAAAGCACTTCTCACTAGGACATAGAAAATTACTGAGGATGTTGTTAGAGCATATGTATTTTTATGTATAGTACAACCCATAAAATAGCATCATATTACAAGGAGAAACTTAGCCTCTCTTTTCCTTTTCTATTTGAAGTTATATATGAAATATTTAAATATAGAGGGTATTTTGTCATTGTTGGTGTTACAACTTAGTTACCAGGAACTTCATGACACAACATCCACTAACCATGCTACTGGGATACTTGCTAGATAGTCATCACTCCAAAATGATTGGATTACCAGAAATCCAGTCCTTCCTCAAAGGGTAGAGATAAAGAATGCTGTGTTCTCATGATCAATGAATCTCTTAAACAATTCCAAAATGATAATTGATTGGATTGATTTACTTGTTTCCAAGTTTCAACTCTTCTGTTGGAAAGTTAGCTTCTCAAGGACAGAAACATGTTTTATTCATGTATGTATCCCTTTTAGTGCATAGCACTGTTTCATGTATAAAACAAGTTATTCAATATATGTTGAATTTAATGAATATTCATTGCCCTGAATTGTGGAGTGTTGGTGGTGCTTATTAGAAAACATTAAAACATAAGTACTTTTTAAGATAGAGCATGCCATTAAATAGATATGATCCAAGCTTTTAAAATATTAAAATATTCAGCTTCAACACTTCAATAAAAAAAGTTCTGTTAGATACTTGGGCCAAAGATGATTGTGATATGATACTTGAATGTAGATGCATTATAGTCAAACATGGAGGTAGACATGCAAACAAGGATTCAATTATTCTGAAGGCCTTCTGGATATTTCTAAAATTACCAGAGGATGAGGATTGGCCACTGTTGAGAATGTTTGTAAGATTGTGGTACATATTCTTATTTTCAAGGCAGCTATCCCAAAAGTCAGGAATGATCTAGCTTGGTTGGCATAGGGCTATCACCCTGCAGAATGCAGGAGAGAAGAGAGTTCCTGAATTTGAAATAAGACCACCCTTCTGCAAGGTATCTCACTTTTATCAGAGTAATTAAGAAGAGGCCCAGAAATCTTCTTGCTCAGGGGAATATCCTCCCTAGTCCAGCCTTCCCTCCCCTATATATTCATACCTTCTTCAGCCACTATTTGCTTCTTGCTCAGGGGAATATCCTCCCTAGTCCAGCCTTCCCTCCCCTATATATTCATACCTTCTTCACCACTATTTGCTTTGAGATCTTCAGGATTAATCTCCTCATGCCTTATCCCAAATCAAGTCAGTCATTCCAAGAAAACCACAATCATACCTCATACCCAGAACTAATTCCCAATGATTTTTTGACTTATGATAGCTAATATTTTATACTCTTTTGTTTTTAGAGAGGGAAAGTGCAAGAGTGGGGGGGGAGGGGCAGAGGGAGAGAGAGAATCTTAAGCAGGTTCCACATCCAGCATGGAGCCTGATGTGGGGTTACATCTTATAACCTGAGATCTTAACCTGAGCCGAAATCAAGAGTTGGATGCTTAACTGACCAAGCCCCCCAGGCGTCTCTGAAAGCAGTTTTAAAAATAATTTGTTTTATGGTGTTATTTGTACCTTTCAGTTACTATAAAAAAGTAGACAAAACTTGTCTTCTATTCTAAACTTTGACTACTCTCAGAGGTTATGAGATGTAATGGATAGGCCTTACATTTCAGGTAAAGCAGAAGCTGCCCAATGTAATATGGTGTTGATAGTCTGGCAGATGGGAGAGGGTGAGGACAGGAAAGATTTTTTTCTATCTTAAAAGAAATGATGATAAATGTGTAATACTTATACACTTTCAATTTGGAGGCCTGCAAGAGTCAGTGATACAGTTTGGTTAAGCATGGTTTTTCCTTTGCTTATAAACAAAGCAAAACAAAACAAAAATAGGGGTGAGGAACATATAAAAGAAACAAAAACTGAACTTTGGAGTAAACAGAATTTAGAATCCTCTTTATCATCCTCAAGATAGCAAGTCAGCATATTTGGTGCCTATTTAAGAATGTACTTGAGCCAGAAAGCCCTCCACACTATTTTCTTGGGGTTCAGAATTTCTATGTAAACAGAGACGGGGAATATCCCAATGCAAGGTAGTCTGATTAGGATATCTAAGAATCTCTTTCCTCCTATCTTTTCCCTACTTTCCCCCTATTTGATATTTATTATTTTAACATTATGCCAAGGAATATTCATGTCAGAGAATAATTCAATTCACAAAAAGCTAACATGGGGCATGGTAATCTTCCTGATCCAGAGGCAGTAGAGCCTATATTCCATAGGGCTTCTTTTTCCCAGAACCCTAAGGGTTCCTATTTCCTAGGGAGTTAATGGACAGACTTCAAAATTCTGCAAACTGTTGGAAATCAAATTGTTGTATATATGCGCTTATTTTTAAGGTGAGAATATAGCTTTTTGTCAGATTCTCAAATGGGTCTGAAACTCCATAAAAAATCATTTTGGACCACCTCGATTAAAAGCATCATCATCTGCTCAGTGACCAAAGCTGAAACCCCATCAATATCAGTTGCTTGTGTCTCCTCACTAAGCTCTACATGTAATCAATCCCCTAAGTGACTCTAGTCCTCAATATTTCTCTGTGACAACACATTTGAAGGGTGTACTCATTTTCATCAGTAACAATGGTTTCTAACAAAAGAAATCCTCAATTATAAGTGGAGCAAGCCTTCTTAAAAATATATATCTCACAGAGGAGAAGCTAAGCATGTGTAATTTACTTTACAAAAATATTCCAGTTTATTCTGATTTGTTTTTCTGAAGGTATGAACCAGGTAGTCAGAAAGCATAGGTCTCAGTGATTCATATATCTGTATATAATCTCAGTTCTTTTTATTTATTTATTTATTTATTTATTTATTTATTTGACAGAGAGATAGTGAGAGAGAACAAGTAGGCAGAGGGAGAGGGAGAAGCAGACCCTCCGCTGAGCAGGGAGCCCGATGCGGGGCTCGATCCCAGGACCCTGGGATCACAACCTGAGCCGAAGGCAACCACTTAACCGACTGAGCCACCCAGGCGCCCCATAATCTCAGTTCTTTTACTTCATTCCCACTGCCATTATCCCAAATTGGGTCTTCATCATTTTATACTGAGGTGATTATATGAGGAAACCTACTAGGTTTCTCTGCCTTCAGTTTCTGTCCTCTCCATTTTATTTAGCATGTGTAACTAGAATGATCATTCTATCAGGTTGAACCAAATAAAATTGCTGATATCTATTTTTGACTAGTACAAGAAAAAAAAAAGACAATTTCATGTAACCTAATATAACATAGATATAATTGTGTCATTCCTTGGCCTAAAATCTTTTTGTGGTTCTTTATTGTCCTTATGAAAAAGTCCAAACTTCCCAGAATGATATACAGGAGCATGTTAACAACATGCTCTGTTAACAACAAACATCGAACTTGATTGCCTGACCAGGCAAATGACTACAGGTATCAAATGAATAGTGTAAATATTTGACATGACTAGAACAAGACCCAGGAACAGTGCATATGGGGTGTGATTATGAGTCAGCACACCTTTTCTGAAGGAGCTTCTCCACCAGATTTTTTCAATGGGTCCATACTTCTGATCCTTCAGAAAGAGTTGGAAGTCTAGAGTTTCATCAGAAATAGTTTTTTAAATATTAATAGCAGATATGTATATAGCATATATTATAGGTTAGGTATTACTCTAAGCCCATTTCAGTGAGGCTAGCTAATTCCAAATTTTAATAATCATCGCGTAGTCAAACATTAACACATCTATGAACAAAATGTGACCTGAAAAATTCCAGTTCCTGGCTTCTTCCAGACAGTTCTGCCGATATATCAAACTATTCCCAATCTCCATACAAAGCAATAATTTAAACACCTGGAAATTTTTGTTCCTGGGGTGTCCTCTGTATTGAATTCCTTTTTCCTTCTTCCCAACCCCTTTTCACACTTTAGCTCCAATTGGCAACTTTTTATTCATTCTTTAAAGCTAAATTCGTATGTCCTCCTTCTTTAAAATGTCCTCATTTCCTTCTGAGCCTTATTTCCTTCTGTTTTTCATAACACTTTCCCCCCATTTTTTTCTTTAGCACACAGCTCATACATAGTAGGCATTAAAAATGGTTTACTAAATAAGTGAATGACTATTCTAGAGAATCATTTAAAATCCATTCATTTTTTTAACAAACATGTTTGGTCATGTATTATGCCAGACAGTGTTTTAAAAGAATCTAGAATGCTTTTGTTAAAACTAGAATTAATATACTATAAATGCTCCAGGTTTGTACTTTCCCAAAGCATCAGTTGTGATGATTTCATCATTTGTCTAAACCCTTTGCAAGGAACCAGTTCCTTGGAGCCTCTATCAGCACCCAACGAATATTGGATTTTGATATATCTTGAAAATGGGAGTTAGGTAGCAAGACACAATTTCTGAAAGCTATTCCCTTTCAAAAGCTCAACTAGCCTTGTTTGGCAGCTTTCAAAAGCCCAATGGAAAACAGAGTGAGAGTTGCAATCAAGTTGCTTATTGAATGCTACATGATATGCTAGTGATGGAGTTATTCTAAGAAGAAATTTCTGCTTTGTTTAAAACATACACACAGAAGATAACATAGGGAGAGCAAAATGAGGCAAAGAGAAAACAATGGTAGAGACATCACAGGAACTAAGAATGTTATTAACACACATACACACACACAAACATACACATACACACATTTTTCTTAACACTCTAAGATTGAATGAATCAGTGTCTGAAATCACATTTCCAAGTTTCCAGATTGCTACACCTCAAATGAAAATGAAGTCACTATAGCTGTGTTAATTTCTGTTCCTGAATAGCAACTTATTACAGATTTAGTAATAACACATTTATTTAATAACACGTTTATTATCTCAGTTTTCCATGAGCTAGGAATTTGGATGTGGTTTAGCTGGATCCTCAGAATCTAAAGAGGAGATAATAAAGGTGTGGCTGGGTTGTGTTCTCATCTAGAGGCTAGGCAGGAGTAGAATCCACCTCCAGGCTTATTCAGGTTGTTGTTGGAATTCATTTCCTTGCAGCTGGCAGCTGTATGACTGAGGGTCTCAGCATTTTGCTGAAAATTGGTTGGAGGCTATGCTCAGTCTAGGGGCCACAAAGAGTTCCCTGCCACATGCCAATGTAACTGCTTACCTTGTGGAGACCACAGGAGAGGTTCTCTCCCTAGAAATGTTCCTTTCCCCCTTTAAGAGCTTGGGCCTAGTTAGCTAAACACCATAAGGGTAATTTCCCTTCTGATTAACTCAAAATGAACTGATTTGAGGCCTTAATTGCATCTAAAAAATCCCTTCACCTGTGCCATTGGCTAGAAGAAAAAAAAAACAATCCACTATTGGCAGACTGTTATGGGCTAAATTGTATCCTTCCCTTCCCACTGTTCTTCCCCACACCCCTCTGCCAAATTCATATATTGAATTCTTAACTCCCAGTACCTCAGAATGTGACTATATTTGGAGATAGGGCCTTTAAAGGGTAATTAAAGTTAAAGTCATTAGGGTAGGTCCTAATCCAATATAACTGATGTCTTTATAAGAAGAGGAGATTAGAACACAGGGGCGCCTGGGTGGTTCAGTCAGTTAAGCAACTGTCTTTGGCTCAGGTCATGATCTCAGGGTCCTGGGATTAAGCCTGCATTGGGCTCCCTGCTCAGTGGGGAGTCTGCTTCTTCCTCTCCTTCTGCCCCTCCATCCCCCCACCCCCGCCTCTGCTCATGAATTCTTTCTCTCTCTCTCTCAAATAAATAAATAAAATCTCAAAAAAAAAAAAAGAATACAGACATACATAGGAAGGACTCTATAAAGACAGAGAAGACAGCCATCTACAGTCTAAGGACAGAGACCCAGAAGAAATCAACCTTTTGATCAATACTCTGGTTTTAGACTTTTAGCCTTCAGAATTGTGAGAAAATTAATTTCTATTGTTTAAGCCTATGATATTTTGTTTCAGTCGATGTTTAAGTCTATGGTATTTTGTTATGGCATCCCTACCAAATAAATACACACATCCTACCCAAAATCAAGGAGTAGGGGTATGGGTGGTTGGGACCAGGGATGCAGGGCATGAACACCAAGGGGCAGAAATCATGGAATCCATCCTAGGATCTGCCTTTCATAAGCAACCACCCCCAAATAACTTAATCTGGGAAGAAGAGATGGAGTAGCATTATTCATCATTTTTGGGATTTCCTTTATTTCTAAGAACATGGAGGATTATACTTCTCCATCCTTTTAAAGCCAATGAAATGTGAGCAAAGGTGTCCAGTATCACTTCCAAAATGAACCATTTAATGCTGGTGTTCACTTCTCTAGCCCTCATTCTCTTGCCCTTTTGGGGGAAACCTCAAGACTTTCTGTTGCAGTGGTAGCATCTTAATATGGTGAACCTCCATCAAACTGGGTCCCTGAATATTTATCATGAATAGAGCCCCACCTACCAGCCCACGCTGAACATGTACCATAAACAGGAAATAAACCTGTGTTAATTTTAAGCCACTTACACTTTGGAGTTGTTTATTCTCACATCATAATCTAGCCTTACCTGATAAGACAATTGAGACAGTGTAAGTTTTACATCGTGAATGAATTTGCAGAGTTAAAATAACCTAACTGTAAAAACAAAGTATTTGAACAAATTTGTGCAAAATTGTGAAGCAAGGTAGCCATTTTCTTTATACTCTATGGACTTTATACTCTTTATACTTTATACTCTATGGACTGCTATCAGAAGATTATATGATATCAATTGGGACTGATGAAATAATAACTGGAGTTCAAATGAAAAATAAGACCTGCCTCCCTAAAAGATTCCTCTGATCAACAGTTTATATAAACAGACAAATCTCCTGAGTCATCACTCCTGTGATATAGCTGTATCTAACTCTCTAATACTGTGGTAGAAGGAAACTGTAGAGTCTTTATAGTCTTAGAAAATTTACCAGATCTTTGAAATGAATAACCATCAAGGTGAATTAAAATTCTTACCATATTGTGTCCATTTCACTTTCTCTCTCTCTCTCTCCCTCTTTCTCTCTTTTTCTTTATTCCCAAGTCTCTTGAATCTTTCTCTTTTCATTATTCTGTCTAAATAGTACACTGAAAAAGAATTATTTATTGATTGATTGATTGATTTTTTCTGGTTTGAGATCAAGAAAAAATACGGAAGACCCATGAAGGTATGTTTTGTATAACTGAGAAAAGGAGTTGCAGTGAGATATAGCTGAAGTAACAAGAAAGAATTGAAGAGCTGGAAAGAAAAACTCTTGTAATATGATTTATTTCTAATTTTTTTTAAGATTTTTATTTATTTATTTGACAGAGAGAGACACAGTGAGAGAGGGAACACAAACAGGGGGAGTGGGAGAGGGAGAAGCAGGCTTCCTGCAGAGTAGGGAGCCCGATGTGGGGCTTGATCCCAGGATCCTGGGATCATGACCTGAGCCAAAGGCAGACGCTTAATGACTGAGCCACCCAGGCACCCCTTTATTTCTAATTCTTAACTAACCTCCATGAATGGAGGCAGACACATCTATTCTATGGAGTCATCTTTGCCTTTCTGTACAGTGCTATCTTCAGATAAATGCTTTCAGGTAGCAATACTTTAGCTCAGATAAAAGGAAGGGTGGCTACCCTGACTAATGAGAAGGAAGTCATGCAATTTATCCACTATATTCATTTTCATTATTCATATATATATATATATATGAATGAAATCAATTAGCAGAGAGTCAGACCAATAAGTATTCTGGTTACTCTGGAGACCAAAGTAGAGCCTGGGGAATGTAAGAATTTTTATTTTTGAATGTTAACATTTTGCTACCATTCTTGAATTTAAAAAAAAATCTTAAATTACTTTAATTAGAAGTATTTAACACCTACTATGAAATGGGTTTGATTATGTCTAGACAAGCATGGAATTTTTAATGTGTGTCTTTGTCACTCCGCAGATGTGTCTATTTTCCCACTTTGAAAAGAAGTTTTGAAAGCATACAGTCCATTTCCTGAACATTGACAAGAAGCAGAGTATTATACTCCATTTGAGCATATTTATATTCTTAAAGTTTGGGTAAACAAACAAGAGGGTTAAGTGAAACCAGAGAAGGCCAGAAAAAAAAAAAGAGCAATGATATTACCTCTGTATATGATGAATCTACATATTTGATGGTATCTATGTATATGTATGTGTGGACTAATCTTCATTTATGTAATAGAATAGATAAATGAAGTGAAATGGAAATTATAATTTTACATCTTAGAAAATGACCTGGAAATTTAAGGTGAGCTTTAAATGGCTTGATTAACTGTAAGATGATTAATTTTAGCTTCAGTAACTTTAAGCATTATTTTAGATAAACTGCTTTGTGAACTTTGAACTATAAGCCATTGTGTTTAGGAAGTCATATGAAGCATAATGCATGATTTTTTTCCCCAATCTTCTCAGGATTAATGCCATATGTATGAGAGAGAATAAAATGATTTTAATGGTATTAATACTAAGTTGTATAGGACTGCCCAAACATGGTTGTCAACCATTCTCCTGAGTCCTTTTGCCTTTTCCCCACTCCCATTTGCAATCCTTTCCTAGAAGTCCTTTTAATTTTTAACATTTGATTTTTTTCTCAAATATATCTACATCTCTCTACCCCCAAAGCATCCCCTTTTCTGTCATCTCATCCCTACCCCACTGTAATAGCCCACTAAATAATCTCCACAGCTTTGCTCTCGCCTACCTCTAATGCATTTCCCACATTTTGGTAGAATACTATCTGTAAGACAAATTTGATAGGATCACTCACCCACTTGGAATATTTCAAAGGGGTCTTGTCATCCTCAGTATGAAAAGCAAGATGCATAGTGTAGCTTACAAGTTCCTATAGGATGTGTTTCCTGCTCATAGTCCTCCTACCCCCGAATCTATAACCCAGTCTTATATACTTCTCCATGCTCTATCCTGCAACCACCTTCCCTGACTTTCTCTTTTTGGATATATCATGCTCCCTCCTGTCTTTGGGGCCTTTACACTCGCCATTCCATGTGTCTAAAGTGCTATTCTCTTTTTCTACTTACCTGTTTAGTGCCTACATCCTTCAAGCTTCATCTCAAATGTCAATTCCACAGGGAAACCTTCTTAGAGACCCTTGACTAGACCTCTTGTGTACTTGTGTGACACTCCATACTTTTTCTTTATAGTATATTTCACAGGTTGTAAATGTGAATTGTGCTGTCATGAACTTTCAAAGTTACAAAGTTCAAATATGTGCAAACATGTAATTTCCTTTATTTCTGTTCAAGAGGAATTAGGGGGATTCCATTTTGTCTATGATGCAACTAAACCTTGCCACAAGTCACTTCCAGATTTTTTTTTTCAATTTCTTTCAGATAAATACAATTCTTTCAGTTCAAGAGTTTTCCCTCCCTTATCTCCGTTTCTTCTCTTAGGAAGATATGAGTTCCTGGACCTCATGGGGAGTGGGGTACCTTGTTTATAGTGATTCTCTATTCTCTATAACCTGTGGTGAGATCTACCTATTCTTCTTTGTTCTTGTGCTGGCATTTCCTGCTACCATACCTGATCCTGCAGTGACCTCTGATTGCCACAACCATGTCCCCTGTCTCATTTTAATCTCTACCCCAGAGGCCTACTGACTTGGTATTTTCTTGGTTGTAGGAAGTGGAGGTTGCTTTCTAACTTGGTTAGTTTTCTATACCCTGCTGTGGTCTGCTGCACTCTGTGAGGCTTCCTTCAGGCTCATCTATCTAGGACACCTCACTCAACCACAGCCAGAACAGAGCTGTGGTACCATGGTAGAATTTGGCTTTTCTAGGAGCCTTGACTTCTTCCCAGAAGGCAACAGGGGCAGCAAGGCTCTGCTCTAGCCTAACTTATCTATAGTTTTGGCTCAGGAGGAGGCAGAGCTAAGGGTCCTTTCTCAGCAATGCACAACAACCAGAGGCTGACTCTTGTTCTTTCTCTCCCAGTTGTGAAGCTCCTACCCCGATGCAAACTGGCTCTTCCTTGATTGCCTTTCTAATACGAAGTTATAGATGAACTTTGCATCCACCTCAAGATTTTGCCTCTTTTTGATATGCAGAGTCAAGCTTTTATTTTGAACCTCTTCTCATTATCTTTCAGGGCAATTGTCCCTGCAATGAGCTTTTAAAAAATCCATTCAGAAACTCAATTGATTTCTTTTTTCTAAGCTGATTTACACTTTCCCAGGGCAACAAGGATGAGTTTGAAGAAAACAAAAAACAAAAAACAAAAAACAGACTTGGTTATTTTTCAGGTATTAACTTTCTACCTGTGGTTGATTTTTCCACAGAACTGTAAACTCTCCAAAGTCAAGAGTCTGGTTTCCATATATGATGGTATCATGTATCCCACATTAAAGCTCTCTATTAATAATTATTATTGAAGAAATGAATATAAAAACAAGAACCGTAGCAAAGGAAATAAACTCATACTTCACTTTAGTAGATTGGGCTCAATCTTCAAAGTTGAAATCTCAAGCTCTGCTTAGAGTTGGTAAACTGTCCTGGGGTTTACTATCTCTACCATCTAATATTAGGTTCTTACCTTACTCTGGTCCTGTCCTAAGGGGGAAAGGCCATGGTATTTTTTTTTTTTTTTTGTCTCTGGCTACGTGGAATAAAGAAAAAGATAAGGACACAGACGACAGCCAGAAAAGGCTTACAACCCTTTCTGTGGGGTCTGCGGTTCTTATGCAGGCCTACTGCTGGATGATCGACTTGAGAGATGACTTCACACAGAGGAGGGCCTTGCCAAGCTGCAGGACCCATTCTTCCTGTACCACTGCCCCACCATCATGAACTGCATGAGGACCTGCCCTATGTGGTTGAATCCAGGCAAAGCTATTGCTGGAATCAAGAAAATGATGGCCACCTATAAGGGGAAGAAAGCATCAGTGTAACTGTTCCCACACTAAGCATGACAGCCAGCTTGGCTGGACGTACTTTATATCCAGTTCGAGTTCCTTCAGAGGTCTTGATTTTCTATGAATACAGCATTTATAATAAAGATTTTAAGAAATTAAAAAAAAAAGAGGAGAACATCAGAAGCATGGCTAAGTTCTTTTCAAGTGAAAAAAAGTGTCATGGGTCATTTTGTTGTAATGGTTGTATGGATGAAAGCAGAGAAGAAAATAGCCACTCTCATTTTCATATAATGTACAGTGACCTATCGTTCATAAATGCCTCCCAACTGGTGACTTTGAATCTGACTAATATTCCTTTTCTTTGGGAAGAAGAGGAAAGAGAGGGTGGAGAGAGTTCTTACTGCTTTCTGCCTGCTGTACTTATTTCATTAAACCTTTACAGGAATGATTAAGCCTAACTTGGCCCAAAGAGCAACTAATCCTTTTCGCTGTGCATGACAGCAAACAAATGTTGGAGTATGGCCAGATGATGGAAGTATATAATTTTGGGAGTTGGAATCCAAATGTAAAATAAGATTCCATTTTCATTTTTCCATCTACTTTTTATTATTGGCTTTTAGAGTAAGAGGAATTTTGCAGTGAAGTTTCCATTTTAGAGGTCAAGTCCTTCTTTGCTTTATTTTGACCATGTTTCAGATTTCACAAAAAAGCAAAACAAAACAAAATAAAACATTACAGTGGAAAATAAAACTAAACTCTGTCGAGCCTCACAGTGCAGCACAGTTTAGAAGTGCTTTGGGGAAAAAAAACAAACAATGTTCAGGAGGTTTCTTAAGACCACTATGTGATGTAAAAGGCCTAAAATTCTATTTAGATTATAATTTCAGAGTTACAAACAATTACTGAAGTAATTTTGTCCATCATGCATAGTAATTACTTCATTTGGTGATTTGCTCAAGGTTAAACTGTAACTCAGTGCAAACTGTTAGGCAAAGTTTTTGTCTTTGATTCCCACCTTAAGCTAGTCAGACTCTGTTCAAGTAAAGTAAATATTTTTTTTTAGGTCCCTTTAATTTTTTAATTTTTTTGCTTTTTTAAAAATTAACATAGGGCGCCTGGGTGGCTCAGTTGGTTAAGCGACTGCCTTCGGCTCAGGTCATAATCCTGGAGTCCCAGGATCGAGTCCCACATCGGGCTCCCTGCTCAGCGGGGAGTCTGCTTCTCCCTCTGACCCTCCCTCCCATGCTCTCTCTCTCTCTCTCATTCTCTCTCTCTCTCTCAAATAAACAAATAAAATCTTAAAAAAAAATTAACATATACTATATTATTTGTTTCAGGGGTACAGGTCTGTGATTCATCAATCTTACACAACACCCAGCACTCACCACAACATATACCCTTCCCAGTGTCCATCATTCAGCCACCCCATCCCCCGACCTCCCTCCCCTCCAGCAACCCTCAGTTTGTTTCCTATAATTAAGAGTCTCTTATGGTTTGTCTCCCTCTCTGGTTTCATCTTGTTTCATTTTTTAGTCTCTTCCCCTATGATCCTCTGCCTTGTTTCTTAAATTTTGCATATCAGTGAGATCATATGATCATTGTCTTTCTCTGATTGACTTATTTTGCTTAGCATAATACCCTCTAGTTCTATCCGCGTCATTGCAAATGGCAAGATTTCATTTCTTGAAGGTTGCATAATATTCCATTGTATATATATATACCACATCTTCGTTATCCATTCCTCTGTCGATGGACATCTGGGCTCTTTCCATAGTTTGGCTACTGTGGACACTGCTGCTATAAATACTGGGATGCAGGTACCCCTTTGGATCACTACATTTGTATCTTTGGGGTAAATACCCAGTAGTGCAATTGCTGGGTCATAGGGTAGCTCTATTTTCAACTTTTTGAGGAACCTCCATACTGTTTTCCAGAGTGGCTGCACGAGCTTGCATTCCCACCAACAGTGTAGGAGGGTTCCCCTTTCTCTGCATCCTCGCCAACATCTGTCATTTCCTGAGTTGTTAATTTTAGCCATTCTGACTGGTATGAGATGGTATCTCTTTGTGGTTTTGATTTGTATTTCCCTGATGCCGAGTTATGTTGAGCATTTTTTCATGTGTCTATAAGCCATTGGTATGTCTTCTTTGGAGAAATTGTCTGTTCATGTCTTCTGCCCAATTTTTGTCTGGATTTTTGGTTTTTTGGGTGTAGAGTTTGATAAGTTCTTTATAGATTTTGGATACTAGCCCTTTATCTGATAAGACATTTGCAAATATCTTCTCCCATTCTGTTGTTTGTCTTTTGGTTTTGTTGACTGTTTCCTTTGCTGTGCAAAAGCTTTTTATCTTGATGAAGTCCCAATAGTTCATTTTTGCCTTTGTTTCCCTTGCCTTTGGAGATGTGTCTAGCAAGAAGTTGCTGCGGCCAGGGTTGAAGAGGTTGCTGCCTGTGTTCTCCTCTAGGATTTTGATGGATTCCTGTCTCACATTTAGGTCTTTCACCCATTTGGAGTCTATTTTTGTGTGTGGTGTAAGGAAGTGGTCCAGTTTCATTCTTCTGCATGTGGCTGTCCAATTTTCCCAACACCATTTGTTGAAGAGACTGTCTTTTTTCCGTTGGACATTCTTTCCTGCTTTGTCGAAGATTCGTTGACCATAGAGTTGAGGGTCCATTTGTGGGCTCTCTATTCTGTTCCATTGATCTATGTGTCTGTTTTTGTGCCAATACCATACTGTCTTGATGATTACAGCTTTGTAATAGAGCTTGATGTCTGGAACTGTGATGCCACCAATTTTGGTTTTCTTTTTCAACATCCCTTTGGCTCTTCAGGGTCTTTTCTGGTTCCATACAAATTTAGGACTATTTGTTCCAGTTCTGTGAAAAAAGTTGATGGTATTTTGATAGGGATTGCCTTGAATGTGTAGATTGCTCTAGGTAGCATAGACATTTATTTTATTTTATTATTATTTTTTTACTTTTATTTTTTTATTATTATGTTCCATTAGATAGTATTGACATTTTAACAATATTTGTTCCTCCAATCCATGAGCATGGAACATTTTTCCATTTCTTTGTGTCTTCCTCAGTTTCTTTCATGTGTATTCTATAGTTTTCTGAGTACAGATTCTTTGCCTCTTTGGTTAGGTTTATTCCTAGGTATCTTATGGTTTTGGGTGCAGTTGTAAATGGGGTCAACTCCTTAATTTCTCTTTCTTCTGTCTTATTGTTGGTGTATAGAAATGCAACTGATTTCTGTGCATTGATTTTATATCCTTCCACTTTACTGAATTCCTGTATGTGCTCTAGCAATTTTGGGGTGGGGTCTTTTGGGTTTTCCACATAAAGTATCATATCATCTGCAAAGAGTGAGAGTTTGACTTCTTTGCTGATTCGGGTGCCTTTTCTTTCTTCTTGTTGTCTGAGTGCTGAGGCTAGAACTTCTAGTACTATGTTAAGTGAAGTAATTATAAACACAAGAATGGAAAGGAGAAGAAAGCTAGAGCCAAGGTATCTGATAGATGAGGCCTAAAGAAAGTCCATGAATTACTGTGAAGGTGTCCAAATGCTCCTTGATGGCCCCTGTCCTTCCAGAGGACTCCTTTATTCCCTGCTGGAATCCATGAGCCTCTATACAGTATCTTTATAACAAATTCGTTCAGTTAAGTGAACCAGGATCCATATCTATGACTTATAATCAAAGAACCCAAAAAGATTAAATTATCTTTTTTGTATCTTTTTCTATTGCTTAAGATTTCTCAAAGTCCTTTGTATGCTAGTGTAAATTTTTAAAAGGAGATAATAAATATACGTGTGGTGATTTCTATATTTATTTGATCTTTCTCATGGAACATCATTTGGACTTTTTTTTTTTTTCAGAACACATTCTGGAAAATAGTGAATTACACAATTGCTGCATTTCTGTCCCTTAAAGCACCACCTTAGCCCAAGAGCTAATTATCATCCTACTTAGCAGAACTTCAAAAGACTTTCCTATTTACTAAATAAAGGTGTTGCATTGATGATATGTTATGATAGGTATGTTATGAGGATAGTGTGGTCTCTGTGTTGTAATGTTGCAATAGTTAGAATACTGGTAGGAATTTTACTTGAGGTATTCTGGTTGAACTCTCTGGGTAGGGTTCCAGGGTTTCTCTGATTTTGTTTTTGTTATATTCCAAAAAGGTTTTATATTTAGTTTCCCAAGAGGTAAAACAGAAGGAATGACGTTTACCTGATATCTCTCTGAGTGATGGCAGGTTGAATTAGGTAATGTCTATAATGTGGCCTGGATTCTGCAGAGACAAGATTTCTAAAACACCAATGATAAATGTTTGTTGAAGAAAAGACTGCACAGGGCTTTTCATGTATTTTAATCCACTGTTTAGGTAATTACAAAGCCAGTCTATTAAATCCTTTTGAGAAAAGATAAAAAGACAAGTTAGAACAATTCACATTGAGTTCTGCACATGTTTAAGAATGTTAGACCTTGTGGTAGAGCTATTGCTTACCACTAATCCTAGTAATAGAGACACGGTTGCTCCACAGTCAACATTGGTGGGGGAGATGCATTTAATAAAGCTGCCTTATGAGTCATGTCCATGGCAGGTCATATCTCTACTGCATGGCTGATTAGGAAATACATAAATTGTTCATTATCTTTGGTCAATACTCTGTCCCTTCATTTTGCCACAGTTATTCCAACCTGAAGGAAGGTAGTTGGGGAAAACTATAGTAAATTTGAGTAGAAGCCAATAGTGCATTCTACTCATTAATCTCCAGAAAATCTCTCACATTCAGCCCTCTCAACTGAACGGATACGTTATTGAATATTTAAAAGACAAATACCACTCCAAAGTCATGGCCTCTTTCCCTGGTCTTCACCGAGAGGGTTTTAAAAATGGAGGCATGCTCTCAGGGAAGTAAGTCTATTGCTTTTCCTGATATCTTGAGTGCTCAACATAGGGCTCACAGTGGAGGCTTGATGAACTCTAAACCTAACAAACATAGAAGCAATGATAGGCAAGCAACTGGTCTGCATGAGGAAAGAAGCATTGACAATGACATTCTTGAACTTTGAAGGAGAGGGTGGGTTTGGAGGTTGCTGACAAAGATGAGTATAAACTCTTTGAGTTCTCTTCCTCAGTGGGAACCTTGGCTACTCTTGGAAAGGAGGGCATGGCAGAAGTAAATAATTTGGTCATCTCCTAGATGAGGTTTTAGAATCAATTAGCTGTTGCTTCTGTGCTTGGGCACTTCTATGAGAGTCACAGTTAATCAGAAACACTCCTGAATAGAAAAGAGTGCTCTTAAGTTCAGCCAGAATGTATTCATTCATTATATTTAGATGGAGCTTGCTTTTGTCTTCCTTACAAAATTGTATCATCCAATGTACCTCTTTTCTGACATGAAGTGTTATTTCATGATGTTTGCTCATTAGTTAATTAATCTATTAAGTATATACTGGGTACTATTGCATGCAACATTGTCCTATCTGGTGATATAATGGTGACGAGAGCATATTCCTTGCCCTAGCATATCTTGTATACTAGTTGTGAATTTATTGTATAATAATAATATAATTTATTGTATAATTTAACTTTGATAAGAGAGTAGAACTTAACTGTTCTTACCAAAAAAAAAAAAAAAGTAAGTATGTGAGGTATGGATGTATTAGTTAACTCAATGGAGAGAATCCTTTTACAATGCATATGTATATCAGACCACTATGTTGTCACTTTAAATAGCTTACAGTTTTGTCATTTATACCTTAATAAAGCTGAAAAAATAAAATGCAATTAACCAGGTTATTTTAGTACAGTGAGGTATGCATTTGATAAAGTTAGGGAATCTGAGTGGAAGAGAGGAGCACTTAAACTAAGCTAAAGCCTACTAGATCATACATTCCAGAGGAGAGCTGAGCTGAGAACTAAAAGATGGATAAGAATTAGGTGAAGAAAGAAAGGTAAAGGGGGAAAATTTCTCTCTTGGAAGTACAACTTTTACTAGCCACAGTTTTCAACACTGAAGTGCTCTGTGATTTACATAGATCTCTTTTATTTCTTTAACAACCTTCAGAAGAAAATAGTAGTAGTATTCTTTTTTTTTTTTTAAAGATTTTATTTATTTATTTGAGAGAGAGAGAATGAGAGAGAGCACATGAGAGAGGGGATAGGGTCAGAGGGAGAAGCAGACTCCCCGCTGAGCAGGGAGCCCGATGCGGGACTCGATCCCGGGACTCCGGGATCATGACCTGAGCCGAAGGCAGTCGCTTAACCATCTGAGCCACCCAGGCGCCCCAGTAGTAGTATTCTTATTTTAAGGGTGAAGTAGTCTCTTAGAGGTTAAGCTGTTTAATCAAGGTCACATAATGAATAAACAAATAAGTAGAGCAATCTAGATTCAAACTCAGGTTAGTCTGACCATAGAACCTGAGCTTTACTCCATCATGCATACTGGCCTTCATCTCTTTCTAATTGGCCACTTTTAGTTGGATGTGGGATGGAATTGTGATTTAAGGCCACCAATTGATTGATTGGGTAGGATCCAGTTAGATTATCTATCTTGTGAATTCTATCAAAGAAATGGTTAACACTGCAACTAAAACCTGTGATAAAGCAACTAGGGGTGGTCAGAATGGAACATGTATAAAATGTAGAAATGGAATCTATTTTTTTTCTTATGTTAATCACCATACATTACATTATTAGTTTTTTAAAATTTTTTATTGTTGTGTTAATCACCATACATTACATCATTAGATTTTGATGTAGTGTTCCATGATTCACTGTTTGTGTATAACACCCAGTGCTCCATTCAATACGTGCCCTCTTTAATACCCATCACCAGGCTAACCCATCCTCCCATCCCCCTCCACTCTAGAACCCTTAGTTTCTTTCTCAGAGTCCATGGTCTCTCATGGTTTCTCTCCCCCTCCAAATTCCCCCCTTCATTTTTCCCTTCCTATTATCTCCTTCTTTTTTTTTTTTTTAACATATAATGTATGATTTGTTTCAGAGGTACAGGTCTGTGATTCAACAGTCTACACAATTCACAGCACTCACCATAGCACATACCTTCCCCAATGTCTATCACCCAGCCACCCCATCACTCCCACCTCCCACCACTCCAGCAGCCCTCAGTTTGTTTCCTGAGATTAAGAATTCCTCATATCAGTG
>NC_138372.1:51862012-51899850 GCF_054177405.1 Leptonychotes weddellii
TGGATAGGTCTGTTACCAATCTAATGTTTCTACCATTGTAGGTTACAGACCTCTTGTCCTGAGCTGCTTTCAGGATTTTCTCTTTGTCTCTGAGACTTGTAAGTTTTACTATTAGATGTTGGGGTGTTGACCTATTTTTCTTGATTTTGAGGGGGGTTCTCTGTGCCTCCTGGATTTTGATGCCTGTGTCCTTCCCCAAATTGGGGAAGTTCTCTGCTATAATTTGTTCCAATATACCTTCTGCTCCTCTCTCTCTTTCTTCTTCTTCTGTTATCCCAATTTTTCTAATATTGTTTCATTTTATGGTATCACTTATCTCTCGAATTCTGCCCTCGTGATCCAGTTGTTGTTTATCTCTTTTTCTCAGCTTCTTTATTCTCCATCATTTGGTCTTCTATATCACTGATTCTTTCTTCTGCCTCATTTATCCTAGCAGTTAGGTCCTCCATTTTTGATTGCACCTTATTAATAGCCTTTTTGGTTTCGACTTGGTTAGATTGTAGTTCTTTTATTTCTCCAGAAAGGGTTCTCTACTATCTTCCATGCTTTTTTTAAGCCCAGCTAGTATCTTTATAATCGTCATTCTGAACTCTACTTCTGACATCTTACTAATGTCCATATTGATTAGGTCCCTGGCACTTGGTACTGCCTCTTGTTCTTTTTTTGAGGTGATTTTTTTCTGTCTTGTCATTTTGTCCAGAGGAGAATAGATAAATGAGAGAACAAAATGCTAACAGGGTAACAATGACCCCAGAAACAAACTAATCAAATGAAGTGACCTGAAATCAGGGGAAAAGAAAGAGAAAGAAAGAAAAAAGAAAAAAAAAAAGAAAAAGAAAATAAAAAAAAAAAGAATATGATCAAATATGATCAGATTGGTGAATAGATCAGTGCCACACAGTAGATTTTGGGCATATTTTGGTCTGTTAGAAGAAACTGCCTCCCAAAATTTTAAAGAAAGAAAAGCTTATATTTGTACAAAGATAAGGGTAAATACGATGAACAGATGGAATATTACTGTAAAGATGAAAATTATAAAAGAATTTATAAAAGGAATTGATAAGATAAGAAATTGGTTGAAAAAAGAAAGAAGAGAAATTAAAAAAAAAAAAGGGAGTGAATGTGATCAGGCAGGAGACTAGAACAAAGCCATACTCTAGAGATTTAGGGTATATTTTGGTCTGTTAGAAGAAACTGTATCCCAAAATTTTAAAGAGAGAACAACTTATATACATACCAAAGTAAGGTTAACTACTATGAAGGGATAGAATATGACTCTAAAAATGAAAAATAAAAAAGATTTTTAAAAAAGGGATTGATAAGATGATGGTTGAAAAAGGAAAAAAGAAAAATAAAAAAAATGAAAAAGAAAAAGAAAATTAAAAAAATTAACTTTGAAAGACTAATAAATCATGGGAAATAAAGCCATGAATTCTCTGTGCTGTATACCCCTAGCACTGGAATTCTGCTGTGCTCATTGATCGGTAAACTGGGTCTTGGCTGGCTGTTCTTGCTGATCTTCTCAGGGTGGGGCCTGTTGTCATGGTTCCCAAATGTCTTTGCCAGAGGTAGAATTGCCCTGCCCTTGCCGGGCCGGGCTAAGTAACCGGCCCAGGGTTGCCCTCCGTAGCTTTTATTCCCTGCAAGCTTTCTGTACAGCTTTGGAGGACAAGAGTGAAAATGGCGGCCTCCCAATCTCCACCCTGGAGGAGCCAAGAACTCAGGGCCCCACTCCTCAGTGAGCCCCCAGAGAAAAGCAGTCAATCACTCCTGTCTTCCTGGTCTCTGGTGCACTCCGTGCTCACCTGGCCTGTGGCTGCACATTTCTATCTCTGGCACATGACCCTGTCTGGAGTCTCCAAACCCAGCAGATTCCTGCGGTGAGTTCCCATGCTGCTTCTCCCGGGGGGAGGAAGGGGAGTCTCCCCAGATCTGCTACTTGTTCAGTCCCTGCTGGAAGAGCAGTGGCCCGACTGTGCTGCGGATCATGGTTTAATGCAACCCTGAGCTGAGAGCCCACTCCTTGGCTCTGTCTCTGCGCCGGTTTCCCCACTCCGATACCTGGGAGCTCTGCCTCACTCAGGCACCCCCAGTCTTCCTGTGACCCCGATGGTCCTGAGACCACACTGTCCCAGTGAGGGTTCCACCCCTGGCTTAGCCACTGGAGTGATGTCCCTCAGTGGAGCAGACTTCTAAAAGTTCCGATTTTGTGCTCTGCGGCTCTGTCACTTGCCGGTAGCCTCCTCCCTGCCCCTGCAGTCTGTCTTCCAGAATATCAGCTCGGATTCACTCCTCTGCATGTCCTACCTTCCAGAAAGTGGTTCGCTTTTCTTTTCAGGGAGTTGCTGCTATCTTTTCTTAGATATCCTGTTGATTTCATAGGTGTTCAGAATGGTTTGATCCCTATCTAGCTGAATTCCTGGGACCAGACGAAATTTAGGTCTCCTACTCCTCCGCCATCTTGCTCCTCCCCCTGGAAATGGAATCTATTTAACAAAGAGTGAAAGTAGAGGGTTTGCAAAGAGAGGAGCTGAGGGGAGTCTTCTGAAAGATGGAGAGAAGAGACTTGGTAGCTGCATCTCTAGTCCCAGTGTTTATGAGGCAGTTATGTTTTGTCTTCTGCCCTCTAGTACTCATGAGAATATCCATGACATCTTTACAACCCATAAATATGTCAGTTTCTGTTTCTGGCAGCCAAAAAGTTCCAGCTAAAACACATTCTATGTGGCCAGACCTTGTGCACAGAATATTTCTGGTCTTCATAAACCACTCCAAATTCAGTATGTATTATGGTGAGTTTTCTTATTGTTTCTAGTTAACAAGAACCCATGGAGAGAAGCCAAGAAACCTGCTCACAATTAAACAGCTGGTGAATACAGGAACTAGAATTTGGGTCATTCTTTACCCATTACCTTACCCTTTAAGACATTCTTACCCTAAAGACTATTCCACACTATGCACAAAATCACAAATCACACTGTTGGTACTTAAAAAGGCCACAGTACTTGTTTTGCCCTGCCAGTTATTCACTGTATGATTTTGGATATTAGTATAAAATTTTTTGGCCTCATTTTTATCATGTGTAAAATGATGGGGTTTGGTCAAAGCAATGCAAATAAATAAATATACATAAATTTAAAAAAATCTATGAACATTTTTATAATACTTGGCACTTCCTTTCTTTTTATGTACTAGACCTTGCTATTTTAGCAAGGCGTGGATACCACCTGAAATATGACTGTGTAGCTTTATGCACATGTTTTAAACTTTCTGAGCATTGATTATCACATTTTTTAAGGAAAATAGCAATACAGAAGTTACAAGATAGTTGAAAGGATTCAATAAAATAATGTAAATGAAACTTGATTGAAATGCATGCAACATTGCATTTCCTTCCTTCCTACTTTGCTCTCTCTTCTCATTACTGTCTTTTCTTCTTCCCTCCTTTTCATACTCCTTTCTTCTAAGTGTGCTTTTTATGCAAGTTCAGGACTTATATTTCAGGAATCATTTTTAAAGGAAATGAAAGACATGTTCCAAAGAGTTTAATGGTAAGAGCCCCAAGGAAGAGTAGAAGGGCAGGAGTTACTGTCCAGTGTCATTATTTCTCCAGAGCAGTGCCAAAGGAATGGAGGAGATGAGCTAATGTGTCATTATTGCCTCTAATCTCCATGATCATTGCTTCTGGAACTGACACAAGGGCTAGATGTGTTTTGGAGAAAACATGTATATTTGGCTTTGGAAGAAGGCATCAGAGCTTTTAACAACCTCTTAAGAATGCCTGATTAACCTTAGGGAGGTGCCCAGGGGACTCCAAAAGAATTGTTCTGTGTCATTTTGCTCATAAATAGTGTTTTGGAAGAGGAGAGATGAGATGGGAGGCAGTAGGAATACAGAAGTATAAATAAAGTGTCAGAGTGGTTCATATAAAAGGTATCAATGTCAGATCAGAACTAGAGGGCTTCCTGATGTGATTTCCAAGTTGTCAAGTTGGCTATGAAAGACTATGGGAGGATAATGAGAATTGCTGACACTTTTAGAACAATGAATGAAATCTCCCATCGTCCATTTAGAATAGAGCCTATCTAGAGTCAGCCTGTTTGGACTGGGAGTTTCTTAAGCAGTGCTCTTCCATTGTACAGCTCCAAGGGACATCATTTGCATTGTAATAAATGTGAATGTCACTCCTGGGGTTGTGCAGTTGTGTAGTGCAAAGCCTGACATAGCCTTTAGTCCAATGCGTCATTTGTAGGTGAGTTATATGAGACTCAAGAGAGGGCAAGTCCCAGGCCAAGGTCATATAGGGTGTAGCAGAGTTGAAGAAGAAGCCAAATTTTTCTACTTTCAACTTGGTGATCTTTCAAATAAACTTGTGACTCCTAGCCTGTGGGTTACAGTTCTCTAAATACAGTGGAATTGTTACAAAGAATACGAGGAGTCCTATATGTGTGTGTGTTTTCTGATCAATATACACCAGAAGTACAAATATTATCATGTAGTAGTCTTTTACAATTTCTTGTATTAAAAAAGGATTCCTTATGTAAGATGAGGTTGGCAACTACTGCTCAAATCACTTTGCCTGTCAATCAAACTGCTAATGTATATATTGTTCAATTTGTTTTTTTTTTAACTAAAAAGAACATAAACAATAGTTTTGAAACATGAGACCTTGAGATGTACCTACCAGAGCTTGTCTAATGAAAGAATATCCAATGAGAATCTACTATTTTGTCTTGAAAATACATTACAGTGAGATCTGACCTGTTCATGGAAAAAGCTTTAGATTCACATCTAACTCTGTCACTAACTGCATGATCTTTGAAAGTCACTTATCCTCTCTCCTCTCATTTACTTTATAGGTAATTATTGAGTGCTCACCAGCTTCCAGCAATTTTCTGTAAAGAAACAGATAAAAGAATTCATCATAATCTTAAGGATCTCACAGTCTAATGAAAGAGAGATGAGAAAACAGTTGCTACACAGCACAGTAAGTTCTATGAACATTTTGTTGACTATTGACAACGGGAGCCTATAGAAGTGAAATCTACCCAGAATCTGGGGAGAGAAGGGGGTGTGAGGATATTTTTCTCAGAGGAACCCATGCTGAAACTGAATTATAAACTGAAACTCATCACCAGCAAGTGAAGAGGGAGGGAAAGTTAAACTTTCCAGATAGAAGGATTTCAAGTCTAATGGGATAGGAGAATGAAACACTATGTACTGTCTGGTTCTCAATTTCTTACCCTCAGTTCTTTGGAACCTGAAATTGCTATGGAGAAGCAATCTATGAACTATTTTCCATATTTTAAGAAACTTAAAATCACAAAATTTCCCACTTAAGTGCTGCCAAGGCTAACTAAAATGTCAAGTTGCTTAGCCTTTGATTTAAATCATATCAACTAAATTGACCTCTCTGTGTATGTCAGAAGTAGAATTTGAGAATTATATGTAGCATTAATTTATAATAATGGAAAACATAAACATTGTTACTTAGTAAGTATAATTTGGTAGATAAAGTTCTTTCAACTATAGGATGAAGGGGGGATGTAATTAAATACATGGGGGCCTAGAGTGCTGTTACATCCTTTTGAGAAGTAGGACATTTATCGATGTGTCTGGCTTATAGATATTACTCAGGAGCCACATGTTGAATTAATACATAAACAGATATCTGTTGTAGGCAGTCTTGCTTGGGGAGTCCCTTAATTCTTTTGTTGTTCATTAGCTTTCAAATCCAAGTTTCATTTACTCCTTCCTCTCTTTGAGATTCATGAATCAAGAAACAGATACCAAACATATGTATCAAAATGTCTGGATTGCCATCTCTCTCCTAAAGCAATTATATTTATAATAAAATCAATAAGAACTCAAAGTACCAAACTAAGTTACTAGACTTCTACCTGGAATAAGGATACTAGAATATCCTTACTAGGATAAGGCTTCTATCTATTGTGAATTGTAGTTAAATTTAATGATTATTTGTTTAGATTATAAATGCCTAAGAAGTTTAAGATACAGGGCATAACTTAAAGGTATTTGCAATTAAATTAGGTACAAATAAATACTGATGAAACATTTTAAGAAGTGAAACTAGATAGTCATGGTGCCCATCCCCCCATGCCTCTCCAGTTTCCCAGTTCTCTTCAAATAGATGCAATCTTCAGTTTTGGCCATAACTCCACCAAATATATCACTTTGCCATCTATATTATAGCCTCTGTAGTACTATTTGGGTTTCTTGCTGTAAAATAGGAATAGAAATGTAATACTAACTTTGTAAGATTTCCATGAGGATAAAATGAGGTTACATGTGTAAAATATCTAGCACACAAATCATATATTAAAACTGTTGTTGTTCCTTGGGGGAGGCAGCAAGGAATAGTGTGGATGGCTTGAATTTGAATGGAGAACAGCTAAATGTATACTTTCTCTCTGCTTGCTACCAGTTTTGTGATCTTAGGCAAGTTAACCTCTCAGAACTGCTTTTCTCAATGTGTCAAGTGAAAATAAAACCTATTTTCTGGAAGTTATGTGAAGATAAAAATTAATCTATGGTACATGCCTAGCACAGTGCTTGGAACATAGAAGATAATACTATACAGAAATTTTTTCTCTCCTATGCTGGACAATGAGAAACTTGGAAACAGAAGCTTTCATTGAACTATTCATCATTGTATCTTCAGTCTCCAGTATCTAGGACAAAGCTTGAAACCTAGGAATTTCTTAATAACTATGTGTTGAGCTGAACTGAATTTTTAAAACATCAATTTAGTTAGGCTTACTTAGTGCATAGTATATATTAATTAAATTCAAGATTTCTCAAATAAAGGTACACACAGATTAGGAACATAAGAATCTGGAAAATCAAGATCCAGAATCTTAAGGGTTAAGAAACTCATGTTTTGTATCTAAATCAGAGGTTGTTCTGTGTATATATATATCATGGGTCATTAGCAGCAGAAGTTTGAGAATCTTTGTCCTAGTGCTCAGACATTATAGGACTCAGCTGTGTTCCAAATGCCTGCTGATCTCTCTCTTTGCTCCCAAATAGTAAATTCTTATTCTTCCAGTTCAGTTTCTCATGAGTGGATAATGAGGTACTTCAACTCATCTTTGGGAACAGGCCATGAAATACTTTCCTACTCAGCCTATGAATTATCTGCTCCTTGGTCATATGGCTACTTTTGATGTACAGAGGCCATACCTACCTCCCAGAGCAGGAAGCCTGGGTACAGTTGCAGCTAGAAGAGGGAAGCTGGGCATGGCAGTCAATTTAATGGGCCTGTTCAGTATACTTCATCCTTTGACTTCCATCCTCTCACATCCTTCATTTCATAAAGTTTGTTTGTGATTATCTAAACTTGTTCAGATGCAGGAATAGTAAATGCAGTTATTACCCTGTCTGATGGGGATCTATTCATGGGATGCTTTTGTATTTCTCACCTATACCTCCTTGAAGAAGAGATGCATGGACTATTCTAATGCTCTTGTTTAAAATATACAGTGCATGGGGCACCTGGGTGGTTCAATCGGTTAAGCATCTGACTCTCGATTTTGGCTCAGGCCATGATCTCAAGGTTGTGAGATTGAGCCCCACATCAGGCTCTGTGCCTTCCACCTTGGGAGAAAGAGATAAGGAAGATGAGAAGTTAGCTTTGTCCTTGAGGGAAGGGGAAAGGGCACATTCAGAAAAGGCTGAGTCTAGGCCAGGTGTGGTTGCTGCAAGGCACATCTTAAGAGGAGGCTTTAAGATCCAAACTGGTCCCACTCCATTTCCTTCCTAAGAACAAGATAAGCAACTGGTAATAGGATCCAAGCAATAGTCATGTATTGGTTCTAGAGGGGTCATTGTCATTGCCATCAATTTGTTGCAGGCTGCATTCTGAGCAAGAATACTGAAATCAAGAAAATCTGTCTGGGGACCAAAGATATGGGGTTAAGAAAAGTACAACTGGTGCCTTTTCAATTTTTTTTTCCATTTTGCCCACTATACTCAAAAAATAAGCATTCTGATGCCTTCTTTTAAAAGATGTTTGATTTGGTTGATCCATGTAGGTTGTCTAGAGAGAATTGAAATAGAATATGTACAAATTAAGGTGGCTAAGAATTATTCCTAACTATCCTTTTTCCTAAAAGTTTTACAGATGCTATCACTTCACATGATCCAGCAATCAAGCATACAACTTTAATGTATTTACCTTGCCCACAGTAAGAAGCTCAAAATCATACAAAACCACTTCATTCAATGGTTATGATGTCATGAAGTCCCTTTAAAGACCTTGATCCTCATCACCCATAAACTCTAGGTGATGTTAATTCTTCCTTTAGATCTATCATAATGCCATCTGACTATTATTCCTCACTGTTTCACAACCTATAAACTAAATGGTAGCTATCAACACCAGTAAGCATACCCAATATATAATAGTTGAAAAGGAAAATTAAACTAGTAATGACTACCTTAATTGTTCTTGTGCTTAAAACAAAAAAGAGAGAAGGGACTAGTATTTTTCATTGCCACACATCCTATATTCCTTTAACTTTCAGACAACACTGCAGTTGGACAGGGATTTTACTTTAAGAGACGTGATCTTCATTCCTTTGGGGTCTAAGTCCTGGGTAGTCTTGCCAATATGAAACTGAGATCATTTTCTATTAACCTGCTCCATTGGGTGTGATGATACAAAGAGTTCCCCAGGAAGTCTCCCAGTTCCAGGGGTCTACCCATACATACTTCTTGCAAGCACAAAACACAGTAGAAGCCAATTACCTCTTTAGACTTAGTGTCAACAGTTTGGCTAATACTGGAACTATTTCCCAATAGTTACATCAGTAGTCCATGAAGCTAGAAATGCCCATGTGGCAATCTCAACTGCAATTTAATCTAAGCATTATTGTGCACCTAATTGGATATGTCATTTTCTTGGGAACTAAAAACTACAGGCTAGCAGAGTTCAGTTATTGGGATGGGAAACAAAATTTAAAAGTGATTGATTCTCAGACCTATATAATTTGGCTTTGGAGGAAGCAGCATCATTTATGGGTCACTGGTTCAAATCATGTGACTTCAAAGTTACAAAGCAATTCACAGGTTGATGTCATATAGTAGGAAAGTTTTAAATAGGTCTTTCCAACATTCAGTAAAGCTAGCTGTTTTTGTTTGTTTGTTTTTGCATGATAGGCTACTAATAATTCCGGTTATCTCAAAAGCATTAGCCATTGCCTCCCTACTTTCATGTGAAATGATGTCCTTTGGTTAGATACAAATGCTATTTTGAAGACAATAAATGCTTTGTCTTCAAAACATTTAACAAATTCATGGATGATAGTGTTCTCAAAAGCATGATGGGTAGGGAAAGCAAGTCCAGGACAAGAGTATATTCCAGTGGCAGGTGAAGTAGAAGGAGTTTGATGTAAATAAGATAGCAGCTAGTTGCTGAATCCTCTTGATTTGGGGTGCCAAATTGGGGTAGGGCTAGGGGTTGCTCTCTATCAATGGAAACTTGTATTAGTTGTGATGGTATCCAGGTTAGCCAAGATGAGGTGCCCATATAAATCTTTTGTTTTTTCTAATTTCAATTTATAATCCTAAATTAAGTTCAAATTTTGTTTATGGCTTTCCACTGGCTTTCTTTTCTTTCTTTCTTTCTTTCTTTCTTTCTTTCTTTCTTTCTTTCTTTCTTTCTTTCTTTTCTTTCTTTCTTTCTTTCTTTCTTTCTTTCTTTCTTTCTTTCTTTCTTTCTTTCTTTCTTTCCTTCCTTCCTTCCTTCTTTTTTTTAGGAAAGAGTCACTAAATGTAATTGTAAATAGAGATTATCATCTCTAGGGAACCATGCATGTGTTTTGAGTGGAAAAAAGTCACAGTAAATCCCATTTTTCTGGTTTCTAGTTCTGAATTATAGTGATGATACATATTCCTTGAGTTGTCAAAAAGAAACAATTTGGATGCCTTCAGAGGCTTAATTTAGTAAGGGTAAGAAATTATAGAAATCAGATTATAGGATTTAACAATGGAAGGAAGAAATCAAGATATGGATATGATTACCTTAGGGAAGTCTAGAAGTGGAAAGTTGAAAAATGGGGTGTTATTGAGCAAAAATGCAGGCTCAAGTTAAGACCTTTAAAAATGAGAAACAAACAATTGCATTTGTGGTCAGAGGCTAAGTAGCTGGAAAAGAAGGAATGGATCAAGAACCATGAATCGTAGTTACAGTTCTGAAATTACCTATGTGACCTTGAGCAATTTGCTGGGTGTCTCTCTGAGTCACATTGGTCATTTGATAATGGTAAATTAACTGCTTTCCCCAAAGCTTATCAGAGTAATCGCATCTGGTTTGGTCCCATATAAGTTATCTATGTAATTTGGAAGGGAGTTGGGATTATTATTCTTGTTGAAGATCCTGTTGTCCTTGATAACCCCTGGAATTCTGGCCATTTAGGATTAAAGTATATAAATAGCTATGAAAAACATCTCCTTGGCTCAGAAGGTAAATAATTGGTGGCCTTTTACAAACCTTAGCTAACATCCTACATAGAAAACATCGTACTGCTGCCAGCATTGCAAAGACAGCACCATGTGGCCGAACAAAATGCATTCTGTTCTGCGTCATGCATCATCAACAAAATTGCCACTTAAGCCCTGATTCCAGAATCTTTATTGTTGGTCCTAATTTATGAAGCAAACATCAGAACACAGCTTGATTTTTCAGATGCCAAGATGAGTTGGCAGTTGCTATAATCTTGTTTTGACTTGCAAACTGATTGTATTTGAGCTTAAAGCTAGGAGGCACAAATATGAGACACCAATGTCCTGTGAAAATTCCTAGATTTATTGTTCTAGCTTTTAAACTTCTGGAAATGGGATTCTTATTAGGAAGGGATAGTTATTGGAAAGTAGCCTTGTAGAATTCTTTTTTTTTTAAATTAGTTTAACATTTGACTGAATATGTAAGTAAATAAATAAATAAAAGTACTAGCACCTGAGTGTGCATTTAATTGACTCATTGTTCAGAATAGGAGGCTACTCTAGGGCTAGATGCTATTAGTTGTGTAGAAAATTAAGAACCTCTTTGGGTCAAACTGGCAGTATTGAGAAGGAGAATATCAGGGCATCCTTTGGATTGTGTTAAGAGAAAGCAGACACCTGTAAATTGTGATTTCAGAAGTTGGTTGAGACAGCTGCTGATCTTCCAACTGTTCATGAAAAGCTGGTATAAAGTGAGACTTGAGAAACAGTCTGAGGTAAAGGAAAAGGACTCTTCAAGAATAGGGCTCCCAAGATGTCGGGATGAGGGCTGTCTGAGGAAAGCCTTAAAGTTTGATTTTAGGTACTACATTACCTCTTTATCTGGTCATTCAAGGCCTTACATAACCTTGCCTCATCTCACTTTCCCACTCTAATGCCTCATGTTTTCTTTCATGTGTGTATCATGCTTATCAGTATAGCAATAATATATAGAATTCATTTAGTCTCTACTATATAGCCTGCAAGGGGCATTCCAAGTGTTACCTCAATCAATTTCTACAAGAAATCTACAAGGTAGGTATTATTATCTCTGTTTTACTGATGAGGAGAATTAAGACACGGGAAGGATAATTCATTTGCCAAAAGTCACACAGCATGTCCATGGAATGGGCAGGATTAAAAACTAAGACTAACTCCCCAGGTTACAATGGAAGATAAAAGTATTATAATACTTGTAGTAGTACTCCAAGAAACAGAGAGAATAAGGCAGCCTTGCATCAGCTTGATCAATATATGTGGTAACTTGGAGTCAGACCTCCTAGTGGGGGTAGCAGTGCATTAGTAGCAAGGCCAATGAGGTGGGGGGCGGGGGGACAAGAAACAAACCCAAAACCAACACACTAAGGTCATGCCAAGACTAGTTCACATCATTGCTCAATATAGTAAGGGAGCAGAATAGAGTAGTTTAAAGCCCTGTGTGGTAGGAGGTAGAAAGAATGTCTTCAGTTGCTACAGAGGAAACCATTTATGGCTATGGTAGACAGACCTATAGTCCCCCAAAGAGGTTAATGTCCTAATCTCTAGAATATATGAATATGTTATCTTACACAGTAAAAGTGACTTGGCAGATGTGGGTCAGTCATGAATCTCAAGACAGGGAGAGTATTCTGAATTACACAGGTATGCTCAATGTAATTACACGAGTCCTCAACAAGAGGGAATGTGATATGTCAATGAAAGCAGAATTGAGAGAGAGAGGGATGGACTGATTTGAAGAGCTGGCTTTGAAGATGGAAGAAGGGGCCATGAGCCAGGAAATTCAGCTGGCCTCTGGAAGCTGGAAAAGATAAAGAAATGAATTCTCTCAGGCCTTCAGAAGGAACACTGCACTGCCAACACCTTGGTTTTAACCCAGTGAGACCCATTTCAGACTCCTAACCTCCATAAATGTAAGAAAATAAATTTGTATTGTGTTATGCCACAAGTCTTATGGTAATTTGTCACTGCAGCAACATAGGAAACTAATACAGTGGTCAACAAGAAGACTGTGTGAAACTCTGAGAAGAGAACATTTGTCTGTGGGGTAGATACAACTAATGAGGATAGAGGGAAGGAAGAATGGGGGAAATGGCTTAATAAAAAGAGAAATTTCTGTGCCTTCCTCTGGAGTCACAGAAATGAGGTGTTGGTTCTTTGTTTGTTTTACATTCTCCTAATTCCTGAGAGAGCAGTTGTTTGCTGTAGAAATCATTCAAGTGTATACTACAATTAGAAACATTTAAAGGAATGGCTTCCTGTGGGCATATCTGATGTGTCAGAGGAAAGATTTCCCTGTGTGGCTCAGGCATGGAGTCTGAAATGATAGCTGCAATGCCTGTGGCTTCCACATACCAACATGGATGCATTTCAGAACTAGCATTGATCTTAGGAGACAGAGAAGGCTTTCCTGAGTCAGTGCTAAGAGGAAACCTGAAGGATTTATAGAACAAACTAGGTCAAATGTAAGGGTCTTGGTGTAAAGGGTATTGAAAAAGAGAATGCAAAACATGGAAAGCTCAGAGCAAGAAATTGCATGTGTGAGGCTCTGCAAGTCAGTACTCTTGCTTAGTCTGACTTGATGTGCTAAGTACTAAGAAGGTGATGGTCAGTGACTAGAGATAAGCCTGAGGGTAAAGCAGGTGTTTGGATGTGAAGAGCAGCTGTCCATTGAAGCCTTTGTGTTTTAGAAGGCTCATTCTTGCTAGAAAGTAAGATTCATAATGACAGTGGCTATGTTGGTCTTATTTGTTATTAGAGTCTTAGTGCATAGTACAGTTGTTGAAACATAGTGCAGTTCAGTAAATATTTGCTAAGATGAAAGTAAAGGATAAAGAAAGAGAGTGTGGAAGGGAACAAAGAGGAGGAAAGGAGGGAGTGAGGGGAAAGAAGGAGGGAGGGAAGCTAGGGAAGGGACAGGGCAAGGACAGATTCTAGCAAATGAAGCCCTGTAAAAATGGTAGCAGGAAGCACTTGCTGCGTGCTTTTGTCTCTGCCCTACATTTCTAGGGCTCAGTTTTATTAATCTGCTTTGTACAAAGAGCATTGAATATAGACTCCCAAGTTACAGTCCTAGCAAATTCTGTGGCCTATAAAGGGGGTACTGACCTTATTTCTCAGTGTTCTAGTACAAAGGGTAATGCCTCTGAGAAGAGTGTTGATTTACCTCCTTACTCTTCCCCACCTTCTAAAGCTTCAGTATTTTCACTGATGCTGATAGCATTTACTGTGATGGATACAAAGGACAAAACAATGTACGGGGCTAGACGGGGAAGACTTGTAGATACACAATAGGATCAGCTGGGATCCTATCTAATCTCTTTGCTCAGGAAAGTCTAGTTCTGCACTCCCATCAGGAAAGCTACAGAATGTGTGATTATCCCCAGCTTTGAACAGATGTGTGGTTAGTAAGTTTCTGGATTTGGTGTTTTATTTGGAGGACTTTGGTTGATACTGACACATACCATATGGCTGACTTTTGATGCATGTCTGAGATACTTGTCCTATCATAATGCCTGGTTGAATGAATGAAATGGAATGAACAGGATTTTAGAAACTTGAGACTTGAAATTAGGTACTTCAGTCACCATAGTACCTGTGTAGGAAAGTGTTAACTCAGCAGGCCTGGGTTGCTCAAATTCTGCAAATTCCCCAAAAAAGGCTGTTTTCAGGATTGGGTCTTGGCTAGTCCATGGGAGCTGAGCTCTGAACCTTTAAAATGTCTGCCTGATAAGTGTTTTTATATGCTTGAGGTTTTGGGACATGCTGTGACAGTTTGACCAGAGAGTTTATGTTAACAAAGTGATTAATGGTGAACACCTGTTTTTGCTTTGGGGGGTCTGGAGTATGAGTAGCTGAGCTAGTCATGCAGGTGCTACCTGCTGAAGTGGCTAACTAAACCCCAGTAAAAATTCTGGATTCAGGGAAGGGTGAGTTTCCATGGTTGGTGCTGTTTTACCTGTATTGTCATGCATCATTGCTGGGAGAATTAAGTGCATCCTGGTGTGACTACTAGGAGGCAACACTTGGAAGCTTGTGGCTAGCTTTTCCCAAACTTTGCCTCCTATGCCTTTTTCCTTTGCTGATTTTATCTGTATCCTTTCAGAGTAATAAACCGTAACCATGAGTATAACCATGAGTATATTATCTTCTGAGTCTTAGGATTCCTCCTAGTGATTTATCAAGTCTGAAGGTCATCTGATAGACCCCTGACACAGTACTTTTATACAAAATGTAACAAAAGTTTTTAGATAGCATGTAGTATAGTGCCAAAAGTATAGAAATCAGAAAGGGTGTTTATTCCTCATTCAGAAATATTAAATAATAAATGTTTTAATGTTTTCCCAGAATGAATTAATGTATCTCTATGTAGTAAAGATGCAAAATATATTTTCTTAATGGTTGGCACTAGAATTCCTTTTAGAAGATAGCCCTCTTTGTTAAGAGAAGGTCTTGAAAGCTGTTTGGGACACAAAGGTGACTGAGTATATGAATATAAAGGCAATGAATATAAAGAGATACTTATTGTCTATACAAGAGAATGGGAGGAATATGCTCCTGAGAGAGGGGTAAAAGAGGAAAGAAGAGAAATGAGTGGTAGTCAAAAACAAGAGGGGGAAAACAAATACCAGTAAAATGGCACAATCCTGCCATACTCCCTGGAATGAAATGGCCATGGAAAAAATATCCTGATGGGAAGGCCAGGAAAATCTAATATTCAATTGAAAATATTTGCTTTATTAAAATGTCAACTCTTCCTTGATGTCTTCAGATATTTAACAAAGTCTACTCATCAATGAGTGCTGTTTTTGTAAAATTTCAGGAAAATTTTGTCTAGAGTGATATAGTTCAAAATAAAGACTAAGCAGGACAGTAAAATATGCAAACTAATCAAATGGACAGTGAAAGCCTGTGAACATTACTATTGTATTCCTCAATAATTTATAAAACTATCAGACAGAGCTTTTGATTTTCAACTGGTATGGAACGAGGAGGGATTTAAAGTGATCTTATTTCGGGGCACCTGGGTGGCTCAGTCAGTTAAGCGTCTGCCTTCAGCTCAGGTCATGATCCCAGGGTCCTGGGATTGAGCCCCACATCAGGCTCCCTGATCAGCGGGGAATCTGCTTCTCCCTCAGCCTCTGCCTCTGCTCCTCCCCCAATTGTGCTCTCTCTCTCTCTCTCTCTCATTCCCTCAAATAAGTAAAATCTTAAAAAAAGTAAATAAATTGATCTTATCTCATCCTCAAAGGTCAGGTGGAACCTAGTTCATATCCGGGTTACAGCTATATCACAAATAACTGACTAGACTAATTGCCTGTGAGGAAGGAAGGGGTATTGAAGATTATTATTTTTTTTTTTAAGATTTTAGTTCTCATTAAAACTGTTAATAAAAATGATAGTGAATTTTAAAATATATGGGAGAGACTCATTTAGCTAGACTGAAGTGAGGGGAGATAGAGAAACTATGAGAGAATTAATGCTACCTAAGGATAGGTTTTCAGAATAAATACATTTTTCTTCTGTGTAGAAATTCCAGGAAAGGGTACTTCAGGTAGAGGAAATAGCATATGCAGTTCAGGAAATGTTCAGGGTATTTTCTTTGAGTGTGAAGGGTGGAAGGGATAAAGAGCAGTTGGCACATAATCAGTACTTGGAAGCCACTTCATGAAAGGTATTTTATGCATGGTAAAAAGTCTGAAATTTCTTAAGGTCTTTGCACAAGCCTGTTTTTATAACTTGATGCCCTTCCCGTGGTTTTGTTTGTTTCTTTTACTGTCTGGTTCTTTCTCATTCTTCAGGCCTTAGCTTAAAAATAACTTTTTCTGTCTTCCCTGGTCACTTTATGTCAAAAGGTTCTACTCTCTGCTCATTATTCTCCAACAAAAAAACACTATTTTCATTGGTTGTTTATATATTTTTGTTTACAGTCTTTCAGTGCCTCATCAGGCAGTAAGTGGGGATTAAGTCTGTTTTATTTACTGGAGCTAGGACACTAAAAACTAGACCCTGACTTTCCTACTTATAACTGTGTGACCTTGGAACATCTTAGTTGACTCACCAAATTTCAGGTTTTTCTTCTGTAAAATCTGTTGTATTTAACATCTATCTATTTTCTGGTCTTAAGGTGAAGATTAAGTGTTAGAATTGATATAAAAATGCTTTGTAAATGTTAAATTTTTCTGAAAATTTATTGAATTATTATAACTGAGCAATGAATAATATATTAATGTTATTACTAATTTATTAAAAATTAACTCTCCCTATAAATTTATTGAACCAGTATAATTTGTTATTATTAAGACATTATTAATAAATAATAACACACTAAAGTATTTAAGATTCAGGGTGTATTTTATGCACATCAGTTATTCCTGTGACTTGCATTTTACTAACATCCTCAGGTACATAGGAATTATATGCTCTCATATAAATAGTCCCAGTGAACTATAGTTTAGAGAGGTTTGTGTTTGCCTTTTGTATTTTCTGACTTAATGAATCCAAGAGATTCTCTTAATGAATAGAAAGAATTATTTAAAAAATATATTTATGTGTTAAAGCACTGCACAAGGTGTGTAAGACAAAAGTGACTCAGAAATGGATCCAATCTTTAAGGAGTTTGTATTCTAGAAGGAATGATAAGTAAAAAATTAGAATGCAAGGTAGAAATAAAACTACCAAATGAAAGATGCAAATATGTGTTTGGAAGAGGGAGAAAGTATCATCAAAGAGAGTGAACAGGGAGGGTTTCAGTTACATAACAGTGTTTGGAGTGACACTTTGATGATAGATTAGTTTTCCACCAGGCAGAGTGGCAGGGATGTGGTTCAATAGACATTCCAGGCAGTACAAAAAGCATAAACAAACCCAGAGATGTGGACAAAGTATGAGATCTCTGTCTGGATACATCTGTAGCCAGGTGGCTAGGAAAATAGCAGATAAAAATAAAGATAAATATTTAGGAATAAAAAGACATCAATGAATTGTTCTGCAAGGAGCCAGCTGATCACTTAGGGATAGCAGTTAAAATGGAGTGCTTCATTCACTTGACAAGCATGTATTGAGGGTCTGAATTATGCCATGTAGAAGCCAAATTGCACTGGTTGTATTAATTACATTGTATGAGCTCTGCAAAAGTTAAACAGCTTGAAAAATACACAGATGCTATGTATAAGATTAGACTTTTAAAAATGGGGAAACAGAATGGATAAACACATTTGCAAACACACAGGTACATCATTTGATTGAACAGCTCAGAGAAATACAAATACTTGAGAAGATGGAATGTTTGAAAGTCAATGCTACTCTCACAGAGTTTCATACCCTTTTTTGAAAAGCTAACAGTTCCTTCCTTCCTTCCTTCCTTCCTTCCTTCCTTCCTTCCTTCCTTCCTTCCTTCCTTCCTTCCTTCCTTTTTTTCTCTTTCTTTCACCATGGATCCACATCTGGCCATCTAGTATCTTTTAATAGTAAGAGTGGCCACTTTGAGTATTTTGAATTCATTAATAAAGAAAATTGAAGATTCCATTTGCGTACTATTTAAGAAAAACATAGGCTTTTGAAATTACATTAAAAATGGATTCATTTTAGGGAATGCTTTTAGGCTTTTTAACTCTAGCCTTTGCTAAATTTAGTTCAGAAGGAATGTTAGTATTTTTTTCAATTAGTATTTTAGAGTAAATACTGTTTCTACTTTTTACTAACTTCTGTCCCTTAGGGCAAAGGGCTTGTCCTGTTTCTGCCTTCTTATTTCCTTATCAGTACATAGCCAAAAGAACACTTAGTGCTAAATGTTATAGAGAGAATCAATTTTTATAAATTTATACAAACTGTTAACAAACATTAATATTTCACCATGTCTATTCACATCTGAAAAAAAGGTAAAAAATACAGTTCAGGACCTACTGGGTTAGGGGTGATCATGTAACATCTGAACAGAAATGTTTGGTAAGCAGCTGAATATTTAGGTCTGACAGGAGAATATAGGAAAATATTTGAGAATCATTGGTTTATGAAAGGAGCAGAAGCTGTGTGTGTTCATGGCTGGCTTGATGACTGGAAATATAGAGCATATGGAAGAATAAAACTCTAAGAATAACATACAGATATAGATTTAAATATGTAGATATATAGATATATGTTTCTTTGTAGACATAACAGAGGAAAAATAAGAGGAGGGGGTCAATCAAAGAGGATAACTAAATGTTTAGTTTTTAGGTCTCTGCCATGTATATTTCTGGGCTGATTTCATTAAAATCCATAGCTTTGGCCACCATTTACATACTGATAACTGAGCTCTGGTGGCCAATGACATGATTCCCATGTTATTGTTACAATACAAAATTTTTTAAAAAGTGGCCTAATAAAATGAAGCGACACCCAAGTCACACAGGTAAAACTGTGACATCTTTCCATTTTTTTTTTTCATTTTCACTGCCCATCCCCTACACAATATATTTAGGTTATGAGTTGCCTAGTCATAACTGGATTATTGTAGGAACCTTTCATCTGTGACCATTCTCCAGAAAGCTATTAGATTAATGTTTCTAAACAATAGTTTTTATTCTGTAGTTTCTTTGCTCAAATACATTTATTTGCTTTTCATTCCCTATGGAATCAAGTCCAAAATGTCTAAGCTGGCATTCACAGCCCCCTAGTATGACCTCAACTAGCATTTGTAACCTTGTTTTGCAATTAATTTAGTAAGTACTAAGCACTTATTTTTTTTTTAAAGATTTTTTATTTATTTGAGACAGAGAGAATGAGATACAGAGAGCCTGAGAGGAAGGAGGGTCAGAGGGAGAAGCAGACTCCCTGCCGAGCAGGGAGCCCGATGCGGGACTCGATCCCGGGACTCCAGGATCATGACCTGAGCCGAAGGCAGTCGCTTAACCAACTGAGCCACCCAGGCGCCCCAGTACTAAGCACTTATTATTTGTCAAATACTGCTAGACACTAGCTGTGGAGAGCTATATAAACCAGTTATATAACTACTCTCACAGATCTTAAAGACAGTAGAAAATATAGACATTGGACAAATAATCCTAATTGTGTTAAGTATTATGAAAGGGGAAATACAAGGTTAGATTTAGAAAAAAGTAGTGGAAGCTGAGGCTTTAGATAAAAGCGGTATTTGGAGCCAGGAGGGCCTCCAAAGCCACATTTAGGGTTTGGAACTTTAAGAACAATGGAGAATCACTGCAGATATTTAAGCTTTGCAAGCAGTTGATCAAAATTGCATTAAAAATAGTACTTTGGTTATAGTATGCAAAACTGGAAGAAGGCTGTCTGGAGGCATGTTTGTTAAGGGAATTTTAAAGGAATCCAGATATGATTCAATGTTGATACTCATTATGTTTTTGGAAGTTGATATGGAAAGAAGATAAACAGATAAAATATTGAAAGGAAAATTGGCAGGACTCTATTTATTAAATGTCTGTGTATTCCTTGAGTATGCTTTGTTTATTTACATTCCCTTATTTGGTCTCATACTCTTTATGCTGGCTAGAGAGAGATTTCTAGCATGACTGAGAAGATGGACTAAATAATCTATACTTCTCTTCATTTCAGTTTTGAGAATTCCTACCTTAATATTTAGATTCTAGGTTAATCATCTTGATTTGTCAGAATATCATGCTACTAGGCTGGGATCAAAAGGTAGACCTGCATCTACATTCTCAGGCATTTCTCAATTAAATCCATTTTGTGGTTTCAAAATGTACCTTAGCAAGTATCTAAAACTTTACAGTTTAATTTCAGGGGACACCAGATTAGAGCATAGGCAATCTGCTCCACCCCAGTTTTGCTGAATCAATATAAAACTGACATTTCAGGGACACCAAGTTAACAGTATTCTCTCTAGGAAAAATGGCTTCCAACAAAGAAGGATGACTACATCTCAAACATGATAAATACCTATTTTGGCTAAGTGATCTTTCATTTTGTTCTTCATGAATATGTTTCATATTATATACTGCCCAGATATTAACATAAAAGATCCATAACCTATGTGTACCACTGATGCATGGAAACCTATTAAGGCTTCTCATGAGCACAGGAAATACCATCAGCATCTTTCATTGTGAAAAATTGCATTTCCATTCTCAGAAGTGTTATATATTAGAGTAGATGTGTCTGGCACATTTCTGAGTAGGTTAGAGTGTTGTATCAAGTTTAGTAGGTTGTATCCTTGTGCTCACTCTGAATTCTGTGGGATTACCCTGAGACCTTCAGATTTTCTTTTCATATTTGCTCTGCAGTTCACTGACTTTTCATACAGTAGAAGTAGCTATTTAGAATGTGAGTGGTCCAGAGCCTACCTCTGAGAAGTTATCTGCATATTAACATAAATCTCTTTTCAGGAAAAAAATAACCTTGACCTTCTGAATCATACCTATTGGGGAAGGCTATGGATCATGAATTGCTGACCTATTCATATTAATAAAATGTGTGCTGGAGAAATCATGTTCATTTGCATAAAGCTGCTTCTTTCTGTAGCCCATGAAATTAACATTGTTTAATGGCTGGAAATAAGATCACCTTTGGCTGTACCAGTCATACTCTCATCTCCAAAGGAAAATATAAAAGGGTCTTGACTCAATAAGCAGAAAACTGCTTTAAATTACAAGTACTTTCATTAGACAACCAGTGTGAGCCCAAGTGGCAAAAGCACTGCCATCTCTAGATGAGTGGAGGATTCTAGGGCAAATGTTAGCATATAAAGCTCTTTTCTACTTAGCTTGCTTGACCACCATTTTATTCAACATATTTTTTTTAATTGAATGCCTACTGTGTGATAGATATCATGATAGCTCCCAGGCCCTCCCTTCAAAGACTTCACAGTTTATAGTGGGAAAGAAATACCCAACTTTGTCCTAGAGGTTTGGGAAATTTTTTTAAAAAGTTTCTTCCAGTCTCTCTCTTGACTTGTCATGGTGTTTTTTGTTTTTTGTTTTTTGTTTTTTTAATTTGGCTTTTACTGTTGTCCTAAGTGAAGATAAATTAAAATTTTAATATTATCATGAATTTTTCTATTCATCTTTATATTGTGCAATGCCAGCTTTAAATGCAAATATGACAGCATTTCACTCATGAAATCACCAAAATTACACAATTTTTTCAAGAACAAAGAATAAGAACATGTATATATATATATTTTTTACCGTAACAATGGAAATGCCACACAAAACTAACTCAGCTGTTTCTTTTTCACATCTTGATATGTGCACATTCTACCACCACTCTCAACTTTCAGTTTACTGCTGGGTAAGAAGGACTGAAAGGCAACTATAGGTTTTCCTATCTCTTCCTTCCTTCTATGTCATCACATTCAAGATGTAGCCAGTTAATAAAGGTACGTAACACAAATAAGAGAGGATGTGATAGAATTTCTTGGTCATTTGTGCTTTTCAGAATACCATTGTCTTCTTTTTTGCATTTAAAGTAAGTTCTTCTTCCAACACAAAGCATGCACTCTCAAAACTATCAGTGAACCTATTTACTTATTTTTTAGATGTAACACACATGCCTTGTAATTGCTTTGAGTCCTGTTGAACTCCTACCCATTGTGGATTCACTGGAATTCTGTGCTCATTGGGTCATCACAAATGCTAAGTGTGGATACAGTAGCAAAGAACTATAGACATATACAATGTGTGTCTCTTCTGTTCGTGTACATGCCCCATTGTTCCATTGGACTTATAAAACATAAGTTCAAAGATAAAATTATTAAGAATTTCAAGAAGGCAACAACAGTGCCTTCTTAACCAAGTGAAGGGCCCTTCTGGGGACAGGACCCTGTATTTCTCACTGAACAACCATGAAGCTGGTGTGGTATGGTAACTATAGGGTGCATGGGACAGAAAGAGGTTATGTGGGAAATAGATTGAGCCCAGTTTGTAAATGAACATATATGTAAAGCTATGAATTTTGGAATTGAAACTGTTTGATATAAGAAACCAAAACAGTTTTATGTATGGCAGTACTATATCATATTTAGACTTTACAAAGCTAACCCCAGAGGTGGTATGGAAAATGCATTGGAATGGTAATAGGGATAATGGGGAACTAAATGATACCACTGGCAGAAAGACTGTGTTGGAGATGTAAAGCTGTATATGAATGACAGCTCTGATAATATTTTTAGAATTTGGTACTTGAATTTAGGAAATGAGGTAGGGGAGAAGTATGTGAACAAAACTGGTTTCTGAAGTAAGCTTAGTACTTAATCTTCATCCTGCAAATCACACCTTCCAGCTCTAAGTCTCCTAAATTATAATCAGTAAATGTGTAGAATTATATGTATTTCCCTTCTTTCAATGTCTTGGAACATTGATGACAAGTGTGCTTAGATTATATAGCAAATCTCATTTGGCAAAAACCCCCTATGCTCTGATCATGTGTTGTTAACTTAGCTCATTGGAACCTCTTTAAAATAGGTGGACCAAAAATGTCATTGTGGCTCTGAGCTTATAGTAGGTGATAAATATTTTGAACACCAAAGGGCAATGACCTGTTCATATTCCAAAAGCCAGAAAATATACTACGTATGCAAAGCAACACTTGAAATCCCATGGTTTCATGTAGTTCACTGATAATTAGGGACTCAGTTATAAAGACTTTTCAAATAAAGAAAATCCATTTCATGTCTTGAGTCAGTGATTAAGAATGAGAAATATGAAAGATACTGCCTTTCCAACTGTCAGGATCAGCTCTCTCCTAGTTGGAATGGGTGAGATGTGTTAATCACTAAGCTGATAGTTTACTTCAAAGGTGTTAATTGAAAAGGTGGCATACTCAACTTTTCATTTTATTAGCCAAGATGCTTTCCTGAGACTTTTGTTGTTGTTGTTATTTTAAAGCATTCTTTAAAATGTCATCTTTTATTGTAAGGATATTTTTATTAACATTTTTTGGGGGGCAATCTCTTACCTCCTTAAAGGATGGTGGTTTTCAACCCTAGCTACATATTGGAATCACCTGAGAAGATGCATCACAATGTATATTTGCCCTACCCAGAACAATTAAATCAGAATTTCTGGGAGAGAGTCCTAGGCATCTGTATTTCTTTCTTTCTTTTTTTTTTTTTTAAGATTTTATTTATTTATTTGACAGAGAGAGTGAAAGAGCACAAGCAGGGGGAGCAGCAGAGGGAGGGAAAGAAGCAGGCCCCCCGCCGAGCAGGGAGCCTGATGTGGGACTCGATCCCAGGATCCTGGGATCATGACCTGAGTCGAAGGCAGATGCTTAACCATCTGAGCCACCCAGGTGCCTGGCATCTGTATTTCTTAAAAAGCTTCACAGGTGACTCTAAAGCATAGTTCAGGTTAAAAACAACTATGGTGGTTTTCCCTCAAATCCTCAGATACACAATTTTCATCTCAGTTCAAAGTATCTAATGAAAGTAAAAGAAGGAAAAATGGTTCAATCAATTGGAGGTAGAAATAATTCAGCCATTAAAGAAAACAAAGTTTTTTTTTTTTCGTTTCTCTTTTTTGTTTCTCTTTTTCAAATAAAAGAAACACAGATGTGTTTCTTTAATAATAGTCAACCTGGTCAAAGATCAGTAACAATGCTTGAATACCATGGTTTTAAAGGGCACTAATCACCTTATGTCTCAACTTCTTTGTATTCCTATTAAATGTTTTTTTCCCCTATTTTCTTTGCTTAGAGACTTATCTAATTGTTTTTAGGAGAGCTAGCTTACAAAATATAGGAACACCATTCTCCAATAGCATATAATCTCCTTACATAATTATTGAGCTGTTTCTGGGATTTTTCTCTGTTGTTCAGAAAAAATTTTCAAAGGCCTAAGCATGGAAATTACCATTTTTTCATGAAGATTATTGTAGTAGTGTAGTAGATATTGCTGCAGTAATACTACATGACAAGTAGCCTCCAAAATCTCAGTAGCTTATATCAACAAATACTTATTTTTCTCACTCATGGACCTGTGAGTCATCAGCAGTTTTGCTGATCTTGGCTGTATTAGGCTGGGGTTGGCTCTAGCCTGCAGGTGAGGTATGAATCAGCTTCACACGTCTCCTTCTGTGGCTGTCAGGAGCAGAAAAGAACTGGGCCATTGCCCCTATTGTATATAGCTCTTATTACCAGTCTTATTGTAAAATTTTCATTTTTATCCTAGAAGGTAAGGAGATGGATTAGGAGTAGGAATTACTGGGAACCTGAGTTCAGAAAACTTGATCAAGTTCCTTGGGAATATGGCTGGAGTATAGAAAATTAAAAGAAATAATTGCATATTCTGGAAAAGCTGTTTGTCTCTCTATGTCGATGTTATTCCACTGTCTGTCTTAGGACAGTTCTTCAGTCATGCTTTAGATGAGCTTCTTCTTGGACCTCAGAACTCACTGGCTTTTATTCTGACTAGTCCACCTCAACCTAGCTTCTCTTGCTGTTAAGAGTTTAGGTGATGTCATTGGAATGTAAATGTAGAAACTGCCTGACAGCTTTTGATCTTTTAGAGATAAGGTAGCACCAATTTATGGTATCTCTTAATATATTAAATTTAGCATCAGAAGTTACAGCTTCTTCCTGAAGGTCTCCATGAAATATTTGTTTCTGGTTTATAAGTTGTTTAATTTTGTCATCCATAAAAAAAGATAAGTATGCTATTTCATTTATGGGATAGAATATTTTTTCCCATGATCATCTTGTAGATTTTGTGCTTATGGCAGGAGGAATGAGTTTTTTTAAAAATGTCAATTTTATGATTCTTCAAATAGCCTATTTCTCTGAGTTTCCATTTTTAGATAGAGTAGAATGTGCCATTTAAACAGAATAGTCTGTTTTATGGTGGAAAAAACCCTGATGTTAGAGTGAAAAAGAGCAATAATTCAATAGTGTACCATGACGTGCACTTAGAGAAGATGGAATAGAGCAGTTTGGAGAACCTCAAAGCTATACCTATAGTCAGTTCTTCCTTCTATGCCTCAAACCCAGTTCCAAAACACTGCCAATTCACTTTCTTTAGTACTGTGCAGCCTCAAGGTACTGAGCTCTATCAGTCTTTGTAGGGGGAAACTAATTTGCAATATTTCTCAGTGAGCCCCATAGAGTATAAAACTTGGGATATTTCTTGAAAATTACAGTAAAGAAGCTGTGTGTTGTGATCTTTTTTGCACTGATTTAAAGTCTCTATAAGATCAATGAAATTAGCTGGCAGATTAAACCGACCACTTCTTTCTTTCTTCTTTTTTTTTTTTTTGCTTTTTTATTTTGTTTGTTTTGTTTTGTTTTTTAATAGTGGGTTTTGCAAAACTACAATAGGTGATGACAAAGATTTCCTACTGGGTTTCTTGCTCTGCCAGCACAACTTCTCACAACGTCCCATAGCTGGGACGGTTCTCCATATTACTGAAGTATCTCCATGCCATGTCATGTACCCACTACAAATCTGTGGGTACTTCATTATTTCCTCTTTTTCTCTGGTCCTTACTTCCTCTCTTCCCCACTTTCCCTCACAAGTTTCTTTGCCTCTCATTTACTTCTTGCATATTTTTAAAATTCATTTGGTTGTCACTGAACAACATCTAAAACAATTGAAAATGCAATAAAGGCCCAGGACCATTTAGGGAAGTAAAGGGAAAGAACACCCATCATTATGGAATGTCTTAACCAGGTTTTCTCATTTTCCTTCACAAACTTACATGACAGGTATTCTTATTGCTTTCATTTTTCCACGTGAAGAAATTGAGACCAACGCACCTTAAGTTGAAAGATTTAACTGTAGTATTTGTTTCTAGGTCTATTTTACATTAAATCTCCTTTTTTTTCCTCCCACCACCATGCTGAAAAGGAATTGGATGAAAAATTTTTGTTCTTTCCTGTGATTTTCCTTCCACCTTTTAAACCTACATTGCTCTCTCCTTTTTTAAAAAAGATTTATTCATTTTAAGAGAGAGAGAGTGAGCGAGTGCAGGGGGCGGGGATGGGCAGAGGGAGAGAGAAACTTAAGCAGACTCTGCACTGAGTGTGGAGCCTGAGGCAGGCACAGAGCCCCACGAGGGGCTACCCTGAGATCAGGTCCTGAGCAGAAACCAAGAGTTGGATGTTCAACTGACTGTGCCACTCAGGCACCCCTACATTTCTCTCTGTCTCTCTCTCTTTTAAAAAGATTTATTTATTTGAGAGAGATAGTGAGTGAGAGAGAGAGTGCATGAGTGGGGGAGGGAGAGGGAGAAGCAATCTCTATGCTGAGCAGGGAGCATGGTGTAGGGCTCGATCCCAGGACCCTGGGATCATGACCCGAGCTGAAGGCAGATGCTTAACCAACTGAGCCACCTAGGTGCCCCCCCCTTTTTAAAGACTTTATTTATTAGAGAGAGAGAGAGAGAAAGGGAAAGCATGAGTGTGTGGGGCGGTGGGAGGGTCAGAGGGAGAGGGACAAGCAGGCTTCCCGCTGAGCAGAGGGCTGATGTGCGACTCAATCCCAGGACCCTGAGATCATGACCCGAGCCAAAGCTAGATGCTTAACTGACTGAGCCACCCAGGTGCCCCCATTTCTCTATTTCTATTTGACCTTGCTTAACTCCTAGACTGAGTAGATAGGAAAATAAATTTTATAATTAGTAGGATGACAAGGAACCCAAATTTAGATATAAATTGAATGACCTATGGGATATTAGAATATTTAAATTCATTTTCATCAGAGTTATTTTGGGTCAATTTGTCAAGAAGGTGGCATTTGAAATTTTCCTTGAAAGATAAGAAATTTGATGGGAGGAGAAGATGCATATAAGCATCCCCAGTTGAGAATATAGCATGAAATAGAAAATATGAGATATTGTTTTGTTCTGGCTGGAGCATAGTAGGGTTCTTGAAGGACATAACAGAAGATAATAACTGGGAAAATGGATTGAGATTAGATTCTGAAGAGCCGTAGTAAGAATTTGGACTTTAATCAAGAGGCAATTAAGAATTATTGATATTTTTTACATTAGAAAATAACATGATTTGACTTGTGCCAAAATAATTCTGACTGCATGAAGGATGCACTAGGAGGAATCTATGGTCAGAAAGAAGTGTTCGAAGGCTATTGCAGTAATGTGGATGAGAGAGGAGAGGTGATATATTAGTTATCTATCACTGTGTAATAGATTACTCCTGAACTTATGGTTTGAAACAGCAAACATTTATTATCTCAAAGTTTCTATGGGTCAAAATCCCAGTAGCTTAACTGGGTGCCTCTAGCTCAAGGTCTTTAATGAGGCTGAAATGAAGTTGTTGGCCCTGGTTGCAGTCATCTGAAGGCTTGACTCAGCGTCAGTCTACTTCCATACTCATTCATATGACTGTTTTCAGGCCTTCGGTCTGTGCTGGCTGTGTTCTGAAAACATCAATTCCCTGATCCATGAGCTTCCATAGGGAAACTCACAAACAGCTACTAACTTCCCTCAGAACAAATAAGAGAGGATGCCCAAGACAGGAAACATAGTCTTTTTGTAACTTAATCTTGGAAGTGACAGCTCATCAATTTTGCCATGTTTTGTTCATTAGAAGCAAATTGTTAGATCCAGCCCAAATTGAAGAGAAGGGGATTATGTAAGGACACAGCCTTGATTATGGATTTCCAGGCTCTAGAAGTGTGAGGAAATAAGTTTCAGTTGTTTCAGACACCCGGTCTGTAGTACTTTGTTATGGCAGTCCTAGCAAACTAATGCAAAGATGAAGATCTAAATGGTAGTGGGGTAAGGGGGTAGGGGAGGACAGGGCGAGCAGAAAAGGGAGGGAAGGTTAGAAGCATTGTGCTTTGTTCAGCAATTGCACTGTTGGTTCTTAGGGAAAGAAATGGCAACTACCAGGTAACCAAAAGAGATTCTTAAGTAAAAATCAAGTTAAACAAAACTATTTGTCTTTGCTTGCTTACTTAGTTGCTTACTTTGTTACTTACTTGTGTGTGTGTGTGTGTGTACATTTTTTGTTTGTTTGTTTGATATGGGTAGAGAACTGATAGAGCATACACAATGTCACTTGATTCCAGCCACACATTCAATACCGTCTGTCACAGGTTGAGTTCTTCAGAAGCAGATGCTAAAACAAAGATTGAGATGCAAGATACAGGGATTGACACAAAAGAAAGACAAAGCAGAACCTGGCAAAGGGAGAAGTCAAACTGTAATGCAAACACTTCTCAGGAGCTCTGGAAAAAGTATTGTCTATTTAAGTTACATTGGAGATACATTTAGGATACACTGGACTGAAATGCCTGCATTTTAATAATCCCCCATACCCTGTCAGTTCATCCAGGCTGTCTTGGAAGGGCATAGCCCAAGGAAGGGTGGCTCTGTAGCTGAGGCAAAAAGCTGGAGATGTCTGCAGTTTGCTCATTGGTCTCTCTAAAATTAGGCAGAAAGTTTTTTCTTAAAGAGGATCAGGTGACATATCTACAGGTTTACCAAATCTTCCCTGTTACGGGGTGAAATAAATGTTATAAGTAGTGTGATTATCTGAACTAAAAACTAGGCTGTAAAAATATATGAAATGTAAAAATGTAAAAAAATGTATATATTGTCAATCAGTATAATAATACTTAACATTTAAAAAAAGCTGAATATGTGCCATCACAATACTGTTGTCTATAACATAATTTTTTTCATTTATTCTTCAATAAAGTTTTATGAGGATATCTTATTATTTTATGAGAATAACTTCTTTTTATTATTATTTAAGATGAAAGCCCTTAAGATTTAGACATGTTAAGTTATTCCTTCAAAGTCATGCCATAGGTGGCAGACCCAGGGATATAATCTAGGTCTCTTGACTCTAGAACCCCTGATTTTAACTATTAATCTATAGTCCATGTTGACTGATAGATGGTGTCAAACTTAAAGCATTTCTTAAATGACACACTACAGGATTTTGTTCATATATCTGTACTACTGGATAACACTTCATGACTGAATGGAGGCAAATCAGACGAGCTTGTCAGATCTGTAGATAACAAAAAGCTGGGAAGGATAAAAAAAATACTTTAGACATAAGAATCAAAGGTATTCCTAGACTGCAATTTTGTTCAAAATTGTCAAGATGAAATTTAGAAAGGGATACACATGAAATTTTACACTAAGGTTCAGCATTTTCCTATACAAATTCTGAATGAGGGGAAACTAACTTAAGAGCATTCATGTGAGGAAAAAAAGCCTTATGGGATTTAACTGACCCTAAGCCAACTCAGCAAAAAAGGAAAAAGACTAAGCTTGAGTATTAAGTAAACCTGAGTTTAGATCCTGGTTTCAGTACTTAAACTTGGCTAGATACTTTGACTTTTTGAGACTGTTTTTCTTCATCTAAAATAGGGATAGTAATAATATCTGCCTTGATTACTTCAGAGATTTCTCAAGAATATTTTGTTTAAAAAAACACAAGTTAAAAGAGCTCTATAGACTGTTATAGAGCATGTAAAAACCAAATATTTGCCATTATTTTATCCTCTCATGTCAGACACGTAGTAGGGAGGCAATGTGAAGAATGAGATTAGAGCAGGGCTGTCCTGAATATAACTAATTGTCACTGAGCTACATCCATTTCAGTACCTCTCCTATGTGATTTGAGGTCTAGCTATGGTTGAAGGCATAGTTTCACATAGGTAGACTTGGAAAAAATGGTTGTAGTTAGATAACTTTTTGTGGAAATCTAATAAGGAGAGAGCTGCAGATTCCAGGAGGACTGAGTGGGTGGGTGGTGGGGGGGGTAAGGGAGGGAAGGAAGGAAGGAAGGAAGAAAGAAAGAAAGAAAGAAAGAAAGAAAGAAAGAAAGAAAGAAAGAAAGAAAGAAAGAAAGAAAGAAAGAAAGAAAGAAAAAGAAAGAAAGAAAGAAAAAGAAAGAAAGAAAAAAGAGGGCGCCTGGGTGGCTCAGTCGTTAAGCGTCTGCCTTCGGCTCAGGTCATGGTCCCAGGGTCCTGGGATCGAGTCCCACATCGGGCTCCCTGCTCCACGGGAAGCCTGCTTCTCCCTCTCCCACTCCCCCTGCTTCTGTTCCTGCTCTCGCTATCTCTCTCTCTGTCAAATAAATAAATAAATTCTTTAAAAAAAAAAGAAAGAAAAAGTTATAACCAAATTTCATACTCTGAAAGTCTGTAGGTAATTTCTACCAAAGTCTTTCTGGGAATGAAATTTTGTTATAACTAATTTTTCTTTGTACTTTTCAGTCCTCTTGGAATCTGTAGCGCTATATCTATATCTATATCTATATCTATATCTATATCTATATATACATCCACTGTCTCAATCAGACCAGGCTATCGTAACAAAATGCCATATGCTATATATATATATATATATATATACATATTCGGTTTTTGATGTCCACAAAAAGTTATCTAAATAGAAAAAGAATAAAGAGAAAAATAGTATTGAGTATCAATTTATAGTAATTATAGTGCTAGATCTTCTACAAATATTTTGTCTCACTATTGTCTTCACTTTGTAGCTAGAAAAACTGAGGCTCTTTTTTTTAAAGATTTATTTATGTATTTATTTATTTGAGATAGAGTGAGAGAGAGCAGGGGGGAGGAGCAGAGGGAGAGGGAGAAGCAGGCTCTCTGCTGAGCAGGAAGCCCGACGTGGGGCTTGATCCCAGGATCCCAAGATCATGACCTGAGCCTAAGGCAGATGCTTAACTGACTGAGCCCCCAGGTGCCCTGAGGCTTGGTTTAAATAAATATTTTAGAAATAGATAAATAAATTATTCAATTGTTAATTAGGAAGTTGGATCGGAATCTAGATTTCTGACCCCAAAACTACATTGAACATCTTTCTACCTCTACCATGGAGACTGAAACACTGAACAAAGTATGCTTTTAATTCATCACTTTCTGTCTTAGTGTCACTTTTGCCACTCTGTGAGGGAAAAAAAACCCGACAGTTACTCATAGAAGGATTGTCAAAGGTAGTGACAACAGTTCTTGTTTTGAACAATAACCTCTTATATGGAATGAGATAAGGTGTTTTTTTTTTTAAAGATTTTGTTTATTTATTTGACAGAGAGTGACACAGCGAGAGAGAGAACACAAGCAGGGGGAGTGGGAGAGGGAGAAGCAGGCTTTCCGCGGAGTAGGGAGCCTAATGTGGGGCTCAGTCCCAGGACCCTGGGATCATGACCTGAGCCGAAGGCAGACGCTTAATGACTGAGCCACCCACCACCTGGAATGAGATAAGATTTTAATGGCATGTGAATCTTCCTACTTCTATCCTTCTTATAGATGTGATCTCCGTGGGATTCCAGAGACCAATCAGGCTTAAAAGTTCTTAAAAACATTTTATGGAGACTCCGAATCATTCAAATAAGTGATGTAGTATCTCAAGCCCAGACTCAAGGAGTCAACTATGATAACATTGACATAAGTTATAGGACCTCTGGGACCCTCCAGATTGTAACAACATTCATTATACCCTCTCAGTTCAGTGTCTTACTTATACCATAATGATCCATGTTCCAGAACAAAATACTGGGGTTAGTTTGGGGTCAGGGCTGAGAAACAAAGATGGAGGAACTTGCCTGCATGTTTGACTTGCATTCATAGTTCAGAGGCACAGGGTCTCTTTGGGTAACATGGTAGGCCTTTAGATTATGGGTCAATCAGTAAGTCTAACACCCTCACATGGTGCTGGACACTACTGACATCCACTGTCTCAATCAGACCAGGCTACCGTAACAAAATGCCATAAGCTATTTAAAAATTTGGAGGTCTTATTATTTTCATTATCATATCTTTGGCCAGGAGCATAGTGATACGGTATTAGAGTTGGAACCCACCAAGAAAAAGAGAACATTCTTCTCTGATTGATTCAAAAAGTCCTCTGAAACAGAAATTAATCCTGGTAGTGAATACCAGGTGTCATTATTCCACACACCAGAAGCATTCTTGGCATATCATATAAATGAATTGTGGGGATCAAAAACAGAGGAAGAACACAAATCTTCTCTTCTGCTTCCAAGGAATTTAATGCTCACAAATGTAGCTGATTAAAATGAACAAACCAATTGAAAGTTGTTTTGATTCTAAATTATTACTTGATACATCAGCATAGACTGTGCTTTTGAGCTCATGTTTGGAAAAAAAAACATATACAGCAGAATATATTTGACAGAATGAACCCTTGGCATCTGGAAAGCATAAGGTAAATTAGGGATTAACCTTATCAAACCTGAAAGTGAGCCAGCATGAAGTTACCTCAGTAGCTCATAAGAGGCCTTTGAAATTTGTCCTATTTTCTCTGTAAGATAAAGTAATTAATCAGGGAATTTGATTTTTTTTTTTTTTTAGATTCCACATATAAGTGATACCATGCAGTATTTGTCTTTCTCTGGTTGCTGGGGGAAATAGAGAAAGATTGGTAAAAGGGTACAAACTTTACAAGATGAGTAAGTTCTTAGGATCTAATGTATAAAATGGTAACTGTAATTGGTAGTACTGTATTATATAATTATAATCTGCTAAGAGAATAAAAATTAAATGTTCTCACACACGCACACAAAACCCACAACCAGGCCAACAAAACAAAATAGGAATAACAGAAAGAAAAAAAAAAGAAAAGAGAGGGTAAAAATATGAGGGGATGGATGTGTTAATTAACTTGATGCAAGGGAGTCCTTTCACAATGTATATGTATATCAAATCACATTGTACACTTTAAATATCTTACTATTTTATTTGTTAATTATATCTCAGTGAAGCTGAAAATAATCAGAACCCAATCAACTGGAATGTTTGAGTAAACAGAATATCTTATATATTTCCTTATAGTCTTCACTTTTGTTGATTAAAAGATGAGTTATCTGGTTATTTTAAAGTTTCCTTCTATAATTGTCCTAATAATAAAGTAAGAATTTCAGAATAAGAAAGGAATTAATGACATAGTAATTGTCCAAACTCTGTTCTTAATCATAAAATCAGTATTAACTGAGGTAGCCCATTCAACATTTAGGCTGTTAGAAATGACATTAAATGCTAAAATAAAATCTATATACTTATAAACTTCTCTTTAGTGGACATATTTTACCTTCCTTCCTCTGGCGTCATAAATACTGGTCAGACTTTGGTGCCCATTTGTCTATTGATGCTGCTCATTTCAGTGTCACAAATGACCTCCACATCACTAACTACAATGGCCAATTGTGTTATTTGGCTAGAGCTGCCACAACAAAGTCCACAGGTTGGAGCCTTAGATAACAGATATTTATTTTCTCACAGTTCTGGGCTAGAAATTTGAGATCAAAATATTGGCAGGGTTGTTTTCTCCTGAGGCCTTTCTCCTTGGCTTGTAGATGGCCATCTTCTTATGTTTTCACATGGTCTTCCCTCTGTGCCTGCCTATGTTAACATTTCCTCTTCTAATAAGGGCACCAATCATATTAGATTAAGGCCTACATTAATGACTTCATTTTAACTTAATTACCTTTTAAAAGACCCTACCTCCAAATAGAGTTACATTCTGAGGTACTAGGTGGGGGTTAACTTCAACATCTGAATGAATTGTGGGGGACATAATTCAGTCTGTAACATCAACTTTTTCAAATATCATTTTACTTGATTTTTAAAAAACTTATTTGAATTTTCTAACTTGACTGCCTACATATCATATTCTCCTAGCCTTTCTTGTATTTTGTTAGTGGTTCTTTTTTGTTTTAATCTGAATCCCCCATCTTTGGAATTTCCAAACTTTTGAGTGTCCTAGGATACCAGTCACTTTTGTCTATACTCACACCTTAGATAATGCCATCCTGTCCCAGAGATTAAAAACTATCTCTATATGCTGATGGCTCTTAAATGTATTACTCCAGACTGAGACTTTTCCCTTGATACCCACACATAGAAGTCATATATCTAACTGCCTTCTTAGCTCATTTGGAATTAAATTCCTGATCTAACGCCTACCTTGATTCTATTCCTTATGCCACTTCCCCACCCAGTTGCTTATGCAAAATTTTGGAAATTCCTCAACTCAGTTTTTTTTTTCATGTTCCACATCTATTCTAACAACAAATTCTGTTTGCTTCACTTTTAAAGTATATCCAGAATGCTTCTGCTTCTCAATGCCTCTACCATTACTCCTTATGCAAGCATCTCTCAGCTGGAAAATAGCTTTAGCCTTCTACCTCATCACCTTGCTCCCACTATATGCTTCCCTTATAGGCTATTCTCCACATAGAGACCATAGTGATTCTTTTCAAGCCTGTTGGATATTATGATTTGTCTTTTCAAACTTTCCAATGGCTTCTTTTCCTACAGAATAAAGTCTAAAGCCTAAAGTAAACATGGTGTACAGTTCCTCAATTATTTTCCCCCTAACTTTTTCTAATCTAGCTTCACTGTGCTGTTCAAAATGTTTCTTAACCTCTGAACCTCTGAGCTGTTTCTTGAACATACCAAGAGTACTGCTATGTCAGGGTCTTTCCTTTTGTTCTTTTCTGTCTGAAAAGCTTTTACCCTAGTTATCCACATGGTTCCCTTTTTTACTTTATGTCTTTGCTCAGAAATCATCTTAACAGATACCCTCCATGACCTCATATTTAAACTGAGGATCTTCATTACTCTTTTTCTTTATACTCTGCTCTATTTTTGTTTATAGCTCTTATCACTTTATTTGCATTTGCATTTATTTGTTTACTGTCTGTCACCCACACCTAGAATGTCAGCTCTAGGGGTCAAGATATTCACTCATTTATTCATCTCTTCAGCACATAATATATATTGGACAATCTGGAGACAGAACAGAGTCCATTATTAAGCACTAGTTCTATAAATATGCATGGTTCTAGATGTTGTAGACTCATTAGTGAATCAAAGACTGAGTCCATGATGGCCGTTTAGGTATATTCTTTGAAGATTATCATCTGCCTGCATTTATGACCCAAAGTAATTCTTACATAGGTCCATAAGGGACAGAGAAAAGAATATTAACTCCAGGTCATTTATGATAGCAAAGAGTTGGAGGAACTTCAGAGGCCTACAACATGGAGAATAGATAGATAAAATACAGTGGATGGACATTATGAAGACGTATGCCATATTTAGAAACAGATTAGTAGTCGGTGGAGGAAAAGATGGCAGAGGAGTAGGGGACCCTATTCCAACCAGTCCTGGAATTGAGCTGGATATCTACCAGACTACTCTGAACATTCACAAAATCAGCCTGAGATGTAAGAAGATAGATCTGGATCTCTACAAATAGAATATCACAGGCAGTTGGTTTCAAGGTATGAAGTGGGGAGCCATGATTCTGCGGGCAGATATTGGAAGATAAACAGCAGGGGGAGGGAACTGTGGTAATCCTACACCACTGGTGAGCAAAAGCCGCCCATGCTGGGGACCGGGCACAGACTCGCAGACTGGTAGCTATGGGGAAAGGACTTTAGCGCAGCCCCTGGACTGAAACTGGAGCGGCGGGGCCATGCAAGGGAACTGGGGATGGCTGGCAGTTTTAGAAGCACAAAGGGCAGAGATGGGCCCTGACCTGGAGGTGAGGACTGGGAGTACTGCTGAGGGGCACACAACCTAGAACACTGCAGTTTATAGCAGCACAGACAGAAATGGAAATAGTGTGGCCTGGAGAGCTCACTGAAGAGCAGACTGTGATCTCTCTGCTCTGAGGCAGAGGGTTGGAAATGATCTCTTCTGCTCTGACTCTCAGAAGAGACATGGAAAGCCACCAGGGCAAGCCTCCAGAAAACAAAAGCCCCCAAAACCGGTTTTCACTGAGCCCATCCCCTGCCACAGGGGGCAGGGCAACTCTGCCCAAACAGGGTTGCCTGAGTAACAGCAGAGCAGGCCCTCCCCCAGAAGACAGGCTGGGATAAAAAGAGGCCGGCAACCCTAAGGTCCCTATAAAACAGGTGCATCTTGCTTGGGTTGTAGTCAATAATTTGAACTCTCTCCATTCTCTCAACCACACCTCAACAGAATGACTAGGAGGAGGAACCCCCAAAATAGGAAAGACTCAGAGACTGTGACTTAGGCCACAGATTTACAAGTGGATACAGATATAACCAAGATGTCAGAGATGGAATTCAGCGTAGCAATTGTGAAGACAATAGATAGAATGAAGAAATCGATTAATGGCAACATAGAGTCTCAAAGGGCAGAAATGAAAGCTAAACTGGCAGAACTTAAAAATGCTGTCAGTGAGATCCAATCTAATCTAGATACTCAAACAGCTAGGGTAAGTGAGGCAGAAAAACGAATTACTGATCTAGAAGACCAATTAATAGACAAGAAGGAAAAGGAGGAGGCCAGGGAAAAACAACCCAAAGTCCATGAACATAGAATCAGAGAAATAAGTGACACCATGAAACGTTCCAATGTCAGAATTATTGGGATCCCTGAGGGGGTGGAGAGAGAACGGGGACTAGAAGATGTATTTGAGCAAATCGTAGCTGAGAACTTCCCTAATCTGGGGAATGAAACAAACATTTGTGTCCTAGAGGCAGAGAGGACCCCTCCCAAGATCAAGGAAAACAGCCAATGTCCCGGCATGTAATAGTAAAACTTGCAAACCTTAGAACCAAGGAAACCATCTTAAGGGCAGTTAGGGGGAAGAGATTCCTTACGGACAGAGGGAGGAACATCAGAATAACATCAGACCTATCCACAGAGACTGGGCAAGCCAGAAAGGACTGGGAAGACATATTCAGGGCACTGAATGAGAAGAACATACAGCCAAGAATACTTTATCCGGCAAGGCTTTCATTTAGAATGGATGGAGAGATGCAGAGCTTCCACGACCGGCAGAAACTGAAAGAATATGTGACCACTAAGTCAGACCTGTGAGAAATATTAAGGGGGGTTCTATAAAAGGAGAAAGAATGATATAGAACAGAAATTTACAGAGAATCTATAAAAACAAGGTCTTCACAGACAACATGATGACAATAAATTCATATCTTTCAATAACCACTCTCAACGTGAACAGCCTAAATGCTCCCATAAAACAGCACAGGGTTGCAGATTGGATAAAAAGACAGGACCCATCCATATGCCGTCTACAAGAGACTCATTTTGAACTGAAAGATACAACCAGACTGAAAGTGAAGGGTTGGAGATCCATCTTCCATGCCAACGGACCTCGAAAGAAAGCTGGGGTAGCAATTCTTATATCAGACAAATTAGATTTTAAGCTAAAGACTGTAATTAGAGACACAGAAGGACATTATATCATTCTTAAATGGTTTATCTAACAAAAAGATCTAACAATTGTAAATATCTATGCCCCCAACATGGGAGCAGCCATCTACATAAGCCAACTGTTAACCAAAATAAAGAGTCATATTGATAACAATACCTTAATTGTAGGAGACCTCAATACTCCACTCTCAGCAATAGA
>NC_138372.1:51900350-51986606 GCF_054177405.1 Leptonychotes weddellii
GAGTGGATGAAGAAGATGTGGTCCATATATACAATGGAATATTACTCAGCCATCAGAAAGGATGAATACCCAACTTTTGCATCAACATGGATGGGACTGGAGGAGATTATGCTAAGTGAAAGAAGTCAAGCAGAGAAAGTCAATTATCATATGGTTTCACTTACTTGTGGAACATAAGGTATAGCATGGAGGACATTAGGAGAAGGAAGGGAAAAACGAAGGGGGGGAAATCGGAGGGAGACGAACCATGAGAGACCATGGACTCTGATAAACAAACTGAGGGTTTTAGAAGGGAGGGCGTGGGGAGATGGGTTAGCCCAGTGATGGGTATTAAGGAGGGCACGTACTGCATGGAGCACTGGTTGTTATAGGAAAATAATGAATCATGGATCACTACATCAAAAACTAATGATGTATTGTATGGTGACTAACATAACATAATAAAATAAAATTAAAAAATAAAAACTAGATTTCCAGTTTTCAGACTTTAAAAAAAAGAAACAGATTAGTATATAGAGCGATATAAATAGATCTCAATGGCATAGTGCTGAGTGAAAAGAGCAAGATATTTATAAAATACCTTTTATGTAAATTTGAAATATATGTGCATAAAACACCAATATTTTTTTTGTAAGAGGATATAAAAAGAAAAAGATATATATTAAATTCATTAGAATGTTGCCATGAGGGGAAGGGAATGAGTTTGGAGGCTGAAGCAAAAAAGCAATGAAATGAATCAGTGAATGGGTAAGTGAGCAGGTGAAACCTAAAAGAGCAGCAGTGAGTGGACCAATGATGCTACTATGTCATGATTAACTTAATTGACAACCCAAGTCTTCTCATTTCCAGGGAAAGTAGGGCTCTTTGAGCAGTTCCTCATGTGTCACAGGTTTCAGATCCCGTAGCATTCTGGATCATCTCTTCTGAATCATTTCATTCTGTCTCCAGTTTATCTAATATCGAGACAATTTTCCAGATTTCCTACAGCCATGTGTGGAACAATAATTACTAAGATTTAAAATTATGTCCTTGGGAACCTAGAAGATTTTAAATTTGAAAAGAAGGATTCCATTGTATTCTGTATTCTAATTACTAAGGCAGGGTGATGGATACTAAAATGTTAATAAAAAAAATTCAATTAGCTAGATGCTACGAGCTTTCTAGCTGACTGGTATTTTATGGCATGTGACTTAAATAAAAATCACAGAGTACACTCAACAATCATGAGCAGCAGTAAAAATGAATCATATAGTAATCTGGACCACTGAATATTGATGTCTTAGAAGACAGTATGGTAAAGTGGTTAGGAGCAGTGATTGTAGATTCCACCTGCTAATGTCTGAATTCTCTTTCTCCTACTTGTTGACCGTGTGATTAAGCCACTGTCCCTTTATTTTTAAAAGAGGGATAATATCCTAGTTTATAGGTTGCTGTAAGGATTAAGTAAAATATTTCATGTAAAGCCCCTAGAACAGTGGTTAGTACCCAATGCATACTCAATAAATGTCAGCTTTTTCTATCTTAGTAAAGTAGCACATTCCTTTATCTAAGATATATTCAGATTCCACTACCATGTCAATTGTTATGTTTGATGCTGAGAGAAAAGACCAAGAGCTAGATTTTTTCTTTGATACACTAATACTCTAGTGGATATGGTAAATACATACACACGCAAATTTCTGCTCTACAATTTGTTAAGAACTCACTATGTACAAACTTCTGGACATAATGGATTAATTCTGTGTGAAGGAGTCACAGAAACTTAGGGGTGTTGACACTTAGAGATAAGACATTCAGCCTTTCATTCAGCAATCATTTGTTAAAAGTCTACTTTGTGACAGAGCTTGTAGTAAAGGCAAGGAATATAAAATTAATATGCATAGTTCCTTCATAACATTTCAATTTAGTGAGAGAGGTAGACATGTAGAGGTAGACATATATATATATGTAGTGATATAAATCATAATATTCCATGGTAAATATTTTGATAAAAGTATGAGTAAAATACTATAGGGTGTCATGTCATGTCATGTCACAGCAGGCATCTTCAGAGATGAGGTAATAGGTTAGCTGCATATGGAACAACGAGCAGGGGTATGACAAATAGAGAAAAGCGAGAAGAGACTTCCAGGCTAAAGAAACAATGCCTGACAAAGAACCATCAGAAAGAGATTTGCAAGGGGTAGATCTATGAAGCATACAAGGCTTACATTTCAGGACCTCTTGTTTGAGTGTGCCTTTTCTATTTTTCCATGTGTTTTTCTCTGAGAAGGTAGGAATCAATGGATCAGTGGAAAAATAGGGTATTGAAGGCATGGAAATCTGCCCCTGATGGTGGTCCTGGGACTGGTCTCCCTCAGCACCCTGCCCCCAGTATGCTCCACTGATCATCCAAACCCTATCTTAGATCCCAGGAAGAAAGATCTGAATAAGATGCTGCTATGCATCCTGTTTAGGGTCACTGTGATCCAAATTATGGCAACCTGGTCCCCCCTATTTCCAGGATCATCAGGATAGGACATTAGGGGCTTAAGGGAGGGGTGCTGAGGTAAGTGAGGAGCTGCCTGGGTTGTGCTGGACCTAGGGAGAGCAAAGGGCTGGAGTTCTCAGTGGGCTTGTTGCTGAGCCAGAAGTGGCACCAGAGCAGAACCACGAAGTTATAGATGCAAAGAAAAGAAGCATTTCTAAACTATTAGTAATAATAATAATAATAATAAATCCAGATCAACCATGTGGAATTTCTATTCAGAAAACCTTTCCATTCTGCAGAAAGTATTAAAATCATTGCATGTGTAGAGGCAGTCAAAGAATTTGCAGCCTCCAGATATAGAAAAACAGGTATTAACTATGTCAGGACATTAGTTAATAAAGAATGTTAATTTTCTGGATTGTCTTTTATATTTATATTTTTCAGCTATCTAAAATTTATAATTTATCATGATTTTGTATTTATAATTATGTAAATTTTTCTTAACAAAGACCCCCAAATTTGCATAAATGTCTGGCCTCACAAAAAATAGATTCCTTCTTGATTTATGGTGCTAAGAATGAGAGGTAAAATATTTTTTCTATTGCAGTTTCCTCCCTTTGCTCCATGTCATTTTTAACCGAAAGGACTATATGAAGGACAATAGCTGTATGTATTTATATATGAACACATACACAAATACATATATACTCTTAAAATTTATTAATAGCTGGGCAAAGACTGACATCCTTTAGGGTACTACTTAAATACTCTCTTGCAAAATCTCATTTGGGGAACATTGCATAGGCTAGTAGGTTAAGGCCCCCTGCTTGGTTTTTTTTGTGGTTGTTGTTGTTTATTTGTTTTTGTTTTTTCCTTTTTGAATCTGACATGGTTGTTTCTATAAACCAGTGTCCAACTTAGCTTACCTGTTTAATTGCCAGTTCAGAGAAAGTGAAGCACAGGACCTTGCTGGGTCTGAAGGCTGAGTAGCAAGAGAATAACCATTATATATAATGAATTCACTCACTAGTAAATATGGCCCAATCACTATTCTAGACTCTGATTAGTCCAAATTGCCCAAGCTTCTCTTCCCATGGCCAGTGGTGTTGGATGAAGGAAGATGGGCAGGGGCAGACAGTCCTTATTCAGTAAAAGGCAATTGTGAAGGACCCTGTATGATAAACCTGATTTTATATTATTCACAATTAAGAGTAACTGTAGGTTTTTAAAAGATCAAACTCAGCTGCCCAGACTAATTTTTGAGGAAAGTAACTTTGAAATAGGTGAATAAATATAAATAAGTGAGAGGTTCTATTCAGAGGCATAGTTGCCACATTTCAGGTAAAATATTGTGAAGACCTGGGCAAAGACAATGCCACAGTGAATGGAGAAGTGTCTAGATTTCAAAGATATTCTTAAGGGATATTTGAAGGTAGTAGATGACTTGCTTGATTCTGGGACTGAAGAATTAACATTGGTTTGGTTTTTCTTCTAGGCTTCTGGTTTTGGAGAATAGATAAATTGTAATATTGTTTGGAGCGAATGATAATTCAGAAAATTGGGTTTTATGGGAAAAATAATGAACTTAGTAGGTAGATAGAAATTCTGATCTAGAGCTTGGGTGAGATGTCAGAGCTGGAAATAAAGATGTAGGTGTTGTTCACAGATGTAGTTGAATCCATGTAAAAGGAGAAGATATATAAGGAGAAGAATATAGAACAAACAGGGAAATTTCTGAAAGAAAGAAAGAACAATTAAAGTGGGAAAGGAAATAAAGCCAATGAATAAAAATGAGGAGGAGCTGTTACAGAAGTTGGAACCAAGAAATGTGTAACCTGAAGGCTAAGGGAAAAGAAAATCTCATAAGGTAGAGAATGGCCAATTTGAAGAGTTCTAAACAGGGATGGAATATAATCAATTTTGCTTTTAGAAAAATTGAACTAAGTGGAACAAAACTTGAAGCAGGAAAATCAGCTTGAAGTTATCATCATACTCTGAGAGAAAGGAAGATGACCTCAACCAAACAATAAAAGTAGAGATACAAAGAGAAAAAAGAAACATTTAGAAGTCACTTTGGCAGAAATTGGTATGAGTGGACATGAAGAGTGGAGGAGGCAAGAGTCATGACTGATTTTGAGGTTTCTGTTTTTATGAATGGTGGTGTTATTACCTGAGATGGAGAATGACAGAGAAGCTGGTTTCGGGAAATTTGGGGGAGAGTAATGAATTTTGTTTGAATTTGTTGAATGTGACATGCCTTAAGACACTCAGGTGGAGATGTCCTGAATGGGTCTATAACTTAGGAAGGAGTTTTAAATAGGAGTTATAGTTGAGAGTGGGAGGAGCATAGGTTCTAAAACCCTGGGAGAGACTGAGATTGCATAGAAAGTGTACATGAGTATGTGAGAAAAGTGCTTAGAACAGATGACTGATGAGGTTGTGACAGAAGTAAAGCCAATAAGTATCCTAAATAAAAATTTTGCTCAATATCTTCATGAAGGTAACCAGCAAAGTTACAGTGAAGAAGTAAATTCACACTAAGCATTTGGCCTGGGATGTGTGATGTTTATTAATAACATGTAAACTAGATGGGAAGATAAAAAAGAACGTAGGTGTAACAGTGTTCCAGAGTTGGATTCAAATCCTGGTCCTGCCAGTTACATCTTATGGGACTTTGCACAAAGTAGGTACTCAATAATGCAAATTATCCAACTATCCCATCTCTCACTCTCTCATCCTTCTCTTGCTCTCTTCCTTCTCTCCATTCTTTCCCTATTGTGGGTTCAATCATTTGAAATAAAACCTCTGGCTTTAAAAATTCATACTCAAAATAAAAGGATTGTATATTGTATTGATAAGAAATGATATCTTAGGGGATATACTCATAATTTAAAATAACTGTCCTGGTACCCAGGTAAACAGCATTCATTTGAGGATATCAATTGAGCAGGTTCTCTTTCTAAGATGAGTCACCTACACACAAAGGAGTAACTCAAAAGAGAAAGAGAAGAGAGAGTGGGAGGGAGAGGGTGGTGCCTAACAATATTAAGACAGGCTAAATAATTTCTATTTTTTTCTTTCAAAATAAAGACAAGAAATACTTTATAGACATAGAGTCATTGAAGGAGCTGGTGAGGATTTTAGAGATTATGGAATATGGTATTTACCCTTTCTTTTCCAGGAGAATCTTCCTCCCACAAACGATACTTTATACAAATAATGTTATTTGTTAACAAAGTTAACAGAGTTTCTCAGATTGATGCAGGTGTAGGATTCCCTGAGCCCTGCTTTCTCAGTCTCTCCTAATCCCCTATTTCAGTTGGTCCCTGAGGTATCACGGTACCACTCTGAAACTCTAGGGCTTTATAGAAGAGTTTCTAATTATAGCTTTAGTCCAACTGCCTCATTTAATGAAGGGGAAACTAAGTCATATGGTGAGGAGGGGTGGAGGGTAAGTACGTTGCTCCATTTCCTGGTAGTGGAATGGCAGTGTTGTCTTGACTTCTCTTCCAGGGCTTTTTTTGGAGGGGCCTTTTTTAAAGCCAGCATTTTGAGCAAATCATCATCTTCCCACTTTATTTTTGCATCTATTATCCCATAAAAATAAGGAAATATTCAGAGTGTTACTCCAACCTATCCATCTCCAGGCAGAGACCCAGGAGGTTGACAGCCGTATGAGAAAATATATAAAGCTTTTCATTCTGAGGATTGACTAGCTGCCTGCCAAATTTGATTAAGTGGGAATGGTAGTTGGCCAGGGAGATGGGACTGAATGAATGGATTCCTTAAGGGCAGCCAAGAAACAGAAGTCTCCCATGTGGACATGTAGCATGGAATCCCACTGGGACTGAAATGCACATCTGGGAGCCAGGACCTGATGACCACACATTAATCTCTGGTGCTTAGATGAGGCCTATGAGTGCTTTCTGAAGACCATGTAGGAATTTATATGGGAGGAGGACTGAGCTCTATCATGGCCAGGAGGGCATCAAAAACAATTAGGGGACGTTGAAGAGGGCATTTATTAGTTTTAGGAGGAGGCAAATCTAATCAGTGCCTTTTCTGAGTTAAAGTCTTACTTAGGCTTTATTTTGGTGGAATAGTCAACTGATTTAAAATCATTTTCATAAACATTTTCTGAGCCCCTACTATGTCCAAAAGGTTGTTTGGTGAGCTTTGGATAATCAAAATAAGTTACTTTCCTCAAGAATTTTATATCAAAATGACATGAAATCACTATCTCTATTAGAGAGATATCTACTTTTCCATGTTCATTGCAGCACTAGTCACAAAGGGCAAGGTAAGGAAACATATCTTGTATCTCTAAATGGGTGAATGGATAAAGGAAATGTGATACTTGTGTGTGTATACACACACAAAACAGAGTATTACTCAACCATTAAAAGGAAATCCTGCCATTTGGAACAAAATAGATGAACCTTGAAGGCATTATGCTAAGTGAAATAAGATGAAGAAAGACAAATACTGTATGATTTTAATTATATATGAATACTAAAAACATTGAACTCATAGAAACAGAGAGTAGAGCAGTGGTTGCCAGGAGTTGAGCGGTGGGGGAAATGGGGAGATGCTGGCAGAAGGTATAAACTTTCAGTTATCAGAAGAGTAAGTTCTGGGGATCTAAGGTACAGACAGTGTGGTGACTATAGATAACAATCCTGCACTGTATACTTGAAAGTTGCTATGGGAGTAGAGCTTTAATGTTCTCACCATAACAACAACAAAATGATAATTATGTGAGGTGAAACATGTATTGAATTAACCTTATTGTGGTAAACATTCTGATATATATGTGTGTGTGTGTGTGTGTATCAAATCATTACATTGTACACTTTAAAATTACATAATATTGTATGTCAAATATATCTCAATAAATCTGGAAAAAAAGAATCACAGTAGTGAGATAAATAGGCGTGTGTGTGTGTGTGTGTGTGTGTATAACTTAACTGAACAGTATTCATCCTCATAGTCTAGCGAGGTACTTAGCTTAGTGTATGTATTTGCTGAATGCATTTATAGTCTATCTATCTATGAAAAGGATTTAAAGCAATTGCAAAATGCTTAATAAGCATATTAGTAGGAAGGGAAATCAGGACTAAAATGGAAAGAATAATTTTATAATTTTAGTCTGCAAAGGAGAATTGCAATAAGTTGATTCAAGTTATGGGTCTACCACTTATTACTTGTGTGAATGTTTGTAAGTAATTTAACCTCTTTATGCTTCAGTCTTCTCATCTATAAAATGGTGATAATAACAGTGTCTAGCTCCTGGCTTATTATGAGGATTTAAATGACTTAATGCATATCAAAATAATAACTGGTCAATAAAGTTTTGATATTTTGCTTTGCTTTTTGGGAAATTTCTTTCACATTATTTTCCTACTGTTTTATGGAGTTTTAAGTTATTATTGTATCTTAATAGTACTGTTTAACTTCCAGGGACTCTTTTTGGTCTATTAGTGTTTCTTTTGCTTTTTTGTAACTTACTTCATTAATGCAATTATAATTTCTCTGCATATAGTAAGGGTTTTTTATTCATAATCCATTTTAGTTTCCTTCTACTTGCATGGATTCTGATTCTTCCAGGTTGGGGTGTTTTTTTTAATCATTTTTTTCTAGTTATTATCATTCACATTAGAGTATTAACTTTCAAAAATGTTTGACTATGACTCTCAATAAAAGTACTTTTTATATCAGGATCCAATACATATCATACAGACACAGACAACAAATACGTTCATTAACACATCGTCCAGGATTAGCAATTTATGTAATAGTCCTTAATCTTACTGCGGGAACTATTGTACATCTGATAATCTATGATTTAAAGAGCAGATTGAGGGCTCTAAGAGTGCACATAGGCATTATTCACTGTGGCTTTCACTAAATTGGCCTAGCTAGCCCATTCAGTTGATGATACTTCAATATTAATATTGTTAAGTCTTTCTTCTTAGGCTGGGCACATTCCTAGAAGTTTGCTAACAGTTTCCTGTCTGGAGGATCAAGGTGTAGGCACTTCTGCCAGCATGGGGAGGGGTGCTCAGGGTCTCAACATCCAAATGCATGTTCATTTCTTCTGTTCAGTGCAATACATCAAGCCCCAATTCTATCTGCTTAGACATTACAAAGATTCTGTAGTTACATTTCTAGAAAATAAACCTTCAGTTTTTTGCCAGGGGAAGGGAGGAGTAGTTGCCTGATTGCATGGAGTGCTGTAAGGAATCTGATTTTTATCATTGATTCCTAAACAGACTTTCAACCAATCATCCTAATTTAGCCCCTGTTTACCCCCTCTTTTAGAGTACTGAAGCTGCCAATTTCTGAGTCTTTTGAAAATTCTGCAGCCCCAAGTTGATTAGGTTCTCAGTTCATCCCTGTCAGCCTGTTACTCAGCATTCCCAAATCTCCTAAATTATTTACCCTTCATTCATCTACTTACTGTTTAAATTCTATAATTTTGGGGGTACCTGGGTGGCTCAGTTGGTTGATTATCTGACACTCGGTTTCAGCTCAGGTCATGATCTCCTGGATCGTGAGATTGAGGCCCGAGTGGAGCTCCGCACTCCTCTCCCTCTGCCCCTCCCCTACTTGCTCTCTTTTGCTATATCTCTAAAGTAAATTAAATCTTTAAAAAAATAAATTCTATAATTTTGTTGCTGATGTTCTCTCTACTTTTCTCCCCTTTCTTTGTATTTATGCCTAAAAAATCCTTTATTGTGGGTTCAGTGGAGTTTTGGAAGGGGGTAAAAGAACTTGTACATTGAATTCATCATCTTTACTTGAAAATCCTGGATTCATTTTCCATCTCTATACTTTAGTAGCTATGTGTCTTTGAGCAAGAACATGACAATATTAAGAACCTATAAAATAATAATTTTTTTTTGTATATGCAGTTCCTGGAACCTGAAAAGGAGAGATGATATTCAAAATATTAAACAAATGTTACAGCATGGACACTGACCACCTAGGTTCTCCATGAATTTTGTTTCCTTTATTTCCAGATTGTTAGGGTCTTAGGAGTAAGAATATTTCATGTTTCGTATTGCTTCCCTTTTATGCATAGTCCAATGTTAGGAGTCAATCAATACTTGCATGAATCTTACAGATACATGGCTTTTCACTAACACTTCTTGATAATTCCTATAAATTTATAGTTTAAAAAATTATTCTTTTTTGAATTAATTAATTATTTTGGAGAGAGAAAGAGCAAAGAGGGGGGGTGGTGGTGGAGAGGCAGAGGGAGAGGGACAGAGAGAATCTTAAGCAGGTTCCATGCCCAGTGCAAGCCAAAGTTGGGGCTTGATCTTCTAAGGGGAGATCATGACCTGAGCCAAAATCAAGAGCTGGAGGCTTAACCAACTGAGCCACCCATGTTCCCCTAAAAAAAAAATTATTCTAATTCAGTTTGTATTCTGTTACCATGGTTGTGATTTTTTAAATGCCAGTATCCTCCCCTGCTACCTGATTAGGTTGGGGTAACTCAGCTGGAAAGCAAAGCAAACATTTTGGGATCATTGATCTTTCTTCTCCCCAACCAGAGATCTGAGAGTAAGAATTTCTGTTGGTTGGGGCACATGAACATCACTCTTTCTCCAGACGAAGTGATGTGGGTGAATTTGACCAGGAGGAAATGTGGCCAATTCACTGCTTTTCCATAAAGAGTGTAAGGTTGAGTGTATTACCATATGATTTCACTCACATTTGGAATTTAAGAAACAAAACAGATGAACATGGGGGGAAAAAAAAGAGGGAGAGGCAAACCATAAAACAGACTTAACTATAAAGAACAAACTGAGGGTTGCTGGAGGGGAGGTGGGTGGGAGGATGGGCTATAAATGGGTAATAGGCATTAAGGAGGGCACTTGTGGACGAGCACTGGGTGTTATATGTAATGATGAATCTCTAAATTCTGCTCCTGAAAATAATATTACATTATGTGTTAACTAACTGGATTTTAAATAAAAACTTGAAACAAACAAAAAAGGGTGTAAGCTTTGAAAAGGTATTAATGAGAAATAAGAAAGAAAACTATCTCAGTCAATGCAATCTTCTACACTATGGCTTTGAGCTTTTCCTCACAATCTTTTTCTGGGTAGAGCAGAACACTATATCCCCCTTAAGAGGTACTTTCTGCTCTAGTTATGTTTTTCTTTTTCTTCACCACACTCACAGTTGTACAAGTACCTTACGCAATTTCAGTGAATTGTTGCCCAGTGTAGTTCAATACCAGTTCCAGTACTGACAATTTCTCAAAGCGCATACCCCTTTAAAGCCACCATGTGAACAATTCCATACAAGCCTTTTTTAAGGCTCTCTTGAAACTTAAGTACTCTGCAGGGATGGTGTCTAATCGATTTTCGACAGCAAATTGACCCCCTCAGACCTTGAGCAAGTGTTAGAGCTTGCCATAATAAGGTGAAATGGGAGCCCTTAGGATAAATGGTTGTGGGTGGAGGATAAGGTTCAGAGGTGATGATCTAAACTGGAAAATGCTAATTCATCCTTCCCAATAGAATGTTAGCATGGGGGCGCCTGGGTGGCTCAGTCGTTAGGCATCTGCCTTCGGCTCAGGTCATGATCCCAGAGTCCTGGAATCGAGCCCCACATTGGGCTCCCTGATCTGCGGGAAGCCTGCTTCTCCCTCTCCCACTCCCCCTGCTTGTGTTCCCTCTCTCGCTGTCTCTCTGTCAAATAAATAAAATCTTTAAAAAAAAAAAAAAGAATGTTAGCATGGAAACTTTCTTAGTGGTGAAAGAGATTACCAAAATGCCTGAATTCCTTCTTTTGCTGAAAACTCCAGAGCCTTTAACTCACATTTTCTTGATATTTTCCCCTCAAGAAAGAAAAACAGTCTCCCTAGATATGCTGATCATATTTTTAAAGAAAATGTGAGTTTCTTTTTTTTTATTATAAGAAGAATACATGCTCATAAAAAAATTGTAAAGCCCAAAAGAAGCAGGGACATCCCCATCCTTCCATATTCTTAACTTATAGAAATAATCGTTGTTTTTATCTATGTGGTATTTTTTTTTTTGGTCTTTTTCTCCCCAGATATGAATTTGTGAATATTTGAAAAGAATATAGTTGTAATCCTATAGTTTCTAGAATTTAATTGCTTGCTTGCTCCCCACTTATCACATGGTAAAAACATTTTAATAATATTGTAGATTAATTATGAATGTCATATTTAATTACAGCTCAATATTCTATTGAGTAGATAATTTAATTATCTTTTACTGTAGGACATTTAAGTTATTTCCAATTATTTCAAAGTTAGAATACAATAAAGTAGCATTTCATAATTGTGTGGAATAAAAAGGCCATCCCAACACCATCCCCCCAAGATGGATAATTATAAGTTAGAGCCCACTTCTAAACTTATTCCTAAATAAATTCCAGATGGATTAATAATTTAATATATAAAATGGTATCATAAAGGGCTTAGAGAATCTTAGGGTGAATATTTATATAATCTTGACATAGAATGGTCTTTCTAAGCAAGAAAATAAAGCAGAAACCACAAGGGAAATAATTGGTAGATTTAAAGGAAAAATGACAAAACTACCTAAAAATCTCTTTAGAAATCAATAGTAAGGCAAAAAAAGGTATACAAATGGTGTACATTTGATGTATAGATGATTCATAAAAAATATGACAGACTTATTTGAAATATTTATATGCTCTAGTAATAAAAGATTTGTAAATTAAAGTAATGATATATCATTTCTCCTATCATAACCACAAAGTCTAAAATAGTTAGAACACCCTATGTTGTCATGACTATGGGAAATAGGCACTTCCAAACACAGAGTGGAATTGTAAATTAGTACAACTTCCTTGGAAGATATTTTGATATTTTGATTATACATATCAAAGACCTTAAATATTCAGCACTTTCAAGAAATTCTTGGAAATTTTTGAGCCTTGTCCTCTGGGCAGTATAATTCAAGGAATTTTGGGAGTAAAGATGTAATTAAATAGGTATCCATAGATGTGTGTGCATAGATATTCATCTCAGTGTTCTATATAGTCATGAACAACTGAAAGCAACCTAATTGTCCAACAACACTGGGTTGTTTAAAACATTTTGGCTTGATCATACAATAGAAAACCACATGGTTCCTAAATAAAATGATGTAAATTTATATATAGTGTTATAGAGTTGAGGGCAATCATTGTCTACTAAATGGAAAAAGTTCACTGAAGAAAATGTATGGTATTCTATTTTTTTTTTGCATATATTTATGTTTCTGATTACTTGGGGAGGAAATCTGGAAGACAAAGCAAGAAAATGTTAACAGTGATTATTGCTGGAGAATGAGATTTTGGTTGATGCAAATTCACACAACTCCCCCAATCTATATTTCTTATTATTTGTCTTATTAGAATCATGTACTTCTTAGTCTGTACTTTTTTTTTTAAAGATTTTATTTATTTATTTGAGAGAGAGAATGAGATAGAGAGAGCATGAGACAGGGGAGGGTCAGAGGGAGAAGCAGACTCCCTGCCGAGCAGGGAGCCCGATGCGGGACTCGATCCCGGGACTCCAGGATCATGACCTGAGCCGAAGGCAGTCGCTTAACCAACTGAGCCACCCAGGCGCCCTTAGTCTGTACTTTTTTAATAATAAAAATATATAAGAAATATTTTGATAAATACTTAAGTCCATAAGTCCTTAAGTGCATTTATTATTTTACCTTAGGATAAGTAAGGTAAAATGGAGGTCATTCCAAAGGATGTGAATATTTTTGAAACTCTTGACATATCTTGCAAATTGCCCCTTATCAACATAACACCCATGGGCATTAACATCCCAGTGCCATTTTCACCATACTCTTACCACCATTGGCAAAGTGATTACTTGTAGGAGTACTTTAAAATTTAAATAGTTCCTGATCAATTGAATTTTCACTGTTGAAATTCTTTTCTTTGGGGACATATTTTAAAAACCATAACAACAAAGCTTATCCTACCCTATCCAATTTCCAAACCAGAATGATCTTCCAAAAATGCAAATAGTGTCATTTCCCTGTTTAAAACTCTTCAGTTGTTCACCAGTGCCCTCACTTTAGCACAATCCAACATCCTTGGCCAGACACATGAAGTCCTTTAGGAACTGGTCTCTCCATCCCTCTCCAACTAATCCCCTAACCATCCTGCCCCCTACATTTTCTGCTCCAGTCACATTCCATGCTGTCACTTTCCTCTGGGACTTAGTGCTTTCCATCTTCTCTTTCTGGTAGAAAGTTTTATTCTCTTTACTTCCATACTTATCCTCAAAATTCAAACAACGAACTTCTTTTCACCCTTCAAAGTTCAGTGTAGATGCCCCTTCCCTGAAAAGCCTTCCCTAATGCCTATGACTTAATTAAATGCTTTTCCCAAGGGTTCCCACAGCAATCTTCTCTGGCATTTTCATTTTACAAAGCAAAGGAATTTTCTGTTATTTTCTGGTTTGTCCTCCTCATTTGATTTTGGAACCATAAGGGCAGAGACGTTGCTTATATGTGTGTCTGTGACACTTAAGAGAGTGCTTAATACTTTTGTACAGCAAAGGAAACAGTCAACAAAACCAAAAGACAACTGACAGAATAGGAGAAGATATTTGCAAATGACATATCAGATAAAGATCACAATCTATAAAGAACTTATCAAACTCAACACCCAAAGAACAAAGAATCCAATCAAGAAATGGCCAGAAGACATGAACAGACATTTTTCCAAAGAAAACATCCAAATGGGCAACAAACTCATGAAAAGGTGCTCAATATCACTTGGCATCAGGGAAATCCAAATCAAAACCTCAATGAGATACCACCTCACACCAGTCAGAATGGCTAAAATTAACAAGTCCGGAAATGACAGATGTTGGCCAGGATGTGGAGAAAGGGGAACCCTCCTACACTCTTGGTGGGAATGCAAGCTGGTGCAGCCATTCTGGAAACAGTATGGAGATTCCTCAAAAAGTTGAAAATAGAGCTACCCTATGACCCTATGACCCAGCAATTGCACTACTGGGTATTTACCCCAAAGATACAAATGTAGTGATCCGAAGGGGTATATGCACCCCAATGTTTATAGCAGCAATGTCCACAATAGCCAAACTATGGAAAGAGCCAAGATGTCCCTCAACAAATGAATGGATAAAGAAGATGTGGTATATATACACAATGGAATATTATGGAACCATCAAAAAAACCCCCGAAATCTTGCCATTTGAACGATGTGGATGGAACTAGAGGGTATTATGCTAAGTGAAATAAGTCAATCAGAGAAAGACAAGTATCATATGATCTCACTGATATGAGGAATTCTTAATCTCAGGAAACAAACTGAGGGTTGCTGGAGTGGTGGGGGGTGGGAGGGTAAGGTGGCTGGGTGATGGACATTGGGGAGGGTTGTGCTATGGTGAGCGCTGTGAATTGTGTAAGACTGATGAATCACAGACCTGTACCTCTGAAACAAATAATATATTATATGTTAAAAAAAGTAGGAGAAGATAGTAGGAAGGGAAAAATGAAGGGGGTGGGAATTGGAGGGGGAGATGAACCATGAGAGACTATGGACTCTGAGAAACAAACTGAGGGTTTCAGAGGGGAAGGGGGTGGGGGGATGGGTTAGGCTGGTGATGGGTATTAAAGAGGGCACATACTGAATGGAGCACTGGGTGTTATATGCAAACAATGAATCATGGAACACTACATCAAAAACTAATGATGTAATGTATGGTGATTAACATAGCATAATAAAAAAAAACTAATGATGTAATGTATGGTGACTAACATAACAGAATAAAATAAAGTAAAATAAAATAAAATAAAATAAAATAAAATAAAAGAGAGTGCTTAATATATAATGGAACCTCAATAGGTGATTGAGTGCATAAATGAAAACTGTATGTGGAATTTCTTACAAAAGTCCAAAACATGAAACAAGGGAAAATGGTATTACTGGTCTCCAAACAAATGAGTTGCTAGAGAAAAATACAACTATTTCTGATACTGAGACCAAAAGGGAAGTTTCTCTCTTGAGTCTTCATAGGAAATGCACTAACAGTACAATGGGTTTAGATCCTATGTAAAAAGAAGTAGATAAATTGGTTAGTATAAATTGGTGCTACTAATCTTTAACTTACTGAAATTAGGGAGGCTGGACATGATGATGTCTTCAGTTCTTTTCTAGTTTTAAGCAGTTTTTAAACGGTGATAATCATTCCAGTGCAATTCTCTGCAAAAAGTTCACATATTCATTTGTAGGTGATTTACTAAAAGACAAATATGTGCTAAAAATGTTAAAACATAGCATTTGTCTAATTCAACACTATTTTATATCAATAATTCTTCACTGTAAAATAGAGATTTATTACATGCTGTTGTCTAAAGCTAGGTAATTTTAAGAATAGTAAAAGATGCAAACAATGAATCATGGAACACTACATCAAAAACTAATGACATAATGTATGGTGATTAACATAACATAATAAAAGAATAAAATACAGGAGCCACACACACACAAAAAGAACAGTAAAAGAAATAGTTCATGATTATGAAAATGCAGTGCAAAAAGCCCAGTTGAAAATAAGCATAATATTAAGTCGTAATATTTTTTCAAGGTCATTATATAATAAAAATGTTTTTCAATTAAGTGATAGACTCTTTAGTTCTAAAAAATGAAAATTAAAATAGTCACTGGTTTCTTTTTATGTTTTTAAAAACTTTATTTGAAAATAGCAATCATAGGTCAACTAATTTTTTTTTCTTTTGTGGGTTCAGAATAAATGATTTAGTTACATCAGGTTTCCATTAAATTTTTAGGGTTTAATTGCATTTTTCTTTCAAGCCTTGGGACTTCTTATCCAGTGTGATGCCAGTGTGCCTTCATGACCTATTCCTGTACTCTCTGGGCTCTATGGGGGAACTTTCTGAACTCATGGTGGCTCCCTTCTAAGATCTCTGCCTTTGTAAAAAAAAAGAGTGAACTGCAATTCCATTTCTGTTTATTTATCTGGAGAAAATTAAATCACTATCTCAAAAAGGTACTTTGATCCCCATGTTCATTGCAGCATTATTTACAATGGCAAGACTTGGAAACCACCTAAGTGTTCATTGATGGATTAATGGATAAAGACAGTGTGATGCATATACATGCATGTGTGCACGTGTGTGTGTGTGCGTGCGTGCACACACACACACACACACTGGGATATTATTCAGACATAAAAAAGGTAATCCAGTCATTTATGACAACATGGGTAGGCCTTGACAGCATATGCCAAATGAAATGTCAGGCAGAGAAAGACAAATACTATATGATCTCACTTACACATGGAATCAAAAACTTAAAAAATGAAAAAAACTCATAGATACAGAGAACAGGTTATCAAAAGTGAGGGTTGTGAGGGTGAACAAAATGGGTGATGGGGATTAAAAGGTATAGACTTATATTTGTTAGATAAATAAGTCATGGGGATATAATATATGTTGTGATGACCATAGTTAGCAATACTGTATTGCATATTTGAATGTTGCTAAGAGAGTAGATCTTAAAAGTTCTCATCACAAGAAAAAAAGTATAGCTATTTATGGTAATTCATGTTAATTAAACTGTTGTAATAATTTCATAACATATATAGATATCAAATCATTATGTTGTATACGTAAAATTAATACAATGTTATATGTCAATTATATCTCAATTAAAAATAGTTAAAATGTTAAAAAAATAAAAGAGTAAACTGAACACTGCATTTGGAATCATTCAACAGATATGAGTTTTAAGACCAAATTATTCTCTAAATTGCTGTTTAAATTTGGGCAAGTCACATCATGCCTCTAGGTCTATAAAAGGAGATGTTTAAATTAGATGTTCCCCAAATTTCATTCCATCTTTACTGTCCTAAGTTATGTGACTTTATGATTTGTACAAGAAACTTCAATTCTTTCTACAAATCTTCTAGCTGGTCAGGTACTGAACTAGATGCCTTGAGCATGTGTACTTCTCTGATTCCTTAAGACCAATGAGTACTGATATCTGATATTACTGGTGCTTAGATCCCCTTTTTAGGACTAGGCAAACATGGTGTAAAAGGATAAAATAAAAGAGGATACACACCTTTCAGACATCAAACTTTATTTATTTATTAGTCATCAAACTCTTTACTGTCTAATATCATCCACTATAATGGAAGTTAGGTTATGCCTTTTAAATTATCATTTAAATCTGTTTGAATTTGTAGATATGAGATAACAGGGATGGGATGGATTTAACATTTTTCTGCTATTTACTCTCATTCTGACCATGAAGTTGCTCTCTAAGTGCAGAAACTCTAATTAATTGAATATATTTCTTCTGTAGCAATAGGTTCCATGACCTGAAGTATATTATTCTTCAAAAGCTACCAAGTGTGGTATACTTGATGCTGAATTTGTTTTCAGCCTGACCTTCTGAAACAAAACTTTCTGTATCACATCTGTATTATCAACTCTGGGTTCATTTATTTTGAGAATTTCCCTCTTCTGAATTTAGCACAACAAATTTGGAGTGGTTTTAGAATTTAAAGACATGAAGATTTCTGGATCAAGGAGAAATTGTTTCCCATTAGGTATTTAAAAAACCCATTAAGTTTATCAAAAGCAGATCATGGTGACTAAATTTGTTTCCTTACTCCAAACATTGATTTGATGAAGATACTGAATTATTATGGAATGCACTGAATAATATAGACAAGCTAATTTAGCAATGAAGGGATTGATAGTCATCTAACCTAGTAAGTTCCTCAGGTGGTAAGACTCCCTAAATCTTGATGTGTATATATCTACACATCAGTAACATTAGCCTTAGATTTTACTGATATGACAAGATAAAATTCATGTAATCAAATAAATAATAAATTCATAATCTTAGAGTGAATTACCTTATATCGATGCTCCAGGGAGAAGGAGAAGAAAGAGGAAGGAAGAGTGCCTTTATAAAGCAAAGGCCTTCCCAGAGGTTTTCACATCACTTCCCAAAGGAAAAATCTCAGAGGGTAAGGTGGGGGTGTGCATGGGGAAGAAGGCATCAGGAGACATAAGTGCCATTCTCATGCATTAGGATTTACTCTGGACCTGTAGACATTGATTCAAGACTTTTGGGATTCTACTTGTATTAACACTAGGCTAGTTTTATAAAATGAATCAGAGACATTTCTATGTCCATAGATGGCCTGGAATAATTCCTATACCATCGGATTTACCTATTCTTTAAGGGCTGACTTCAACCCATCTTTCAAACCCAGTGTTTCTGATACCATATTTAAGCTATTACAAGAGAGTGTTTGGTACAGTGAATATAAGCACGGAGGAAAAACATCAGCTATCTAACCCTCATGGTCCTGTAAACCCTGATTCTGGCTGTGTTTGAGATCAGAAAGCATAACTACATCCAGAAATCTCACATGGAGATTGAAATGGTAGTTGGAGATGATATAATTTATGGTTAGACTGGTTGTATGATGTGTGAGAGAGAAAATAGGAATTACTTCAAGATTTCTGACCTGAGCAACTAGAATGGAATTATCATCAACTGTGATGAGGAGGACTATAGAAGAGATAGTGGGTGTTAATGCTAGGTCTCATGAGACGAATTGTACATCATTCCATGCCCATCCATAGCTTGGGATAGATGCAACACCATCAGATTCGTGTCTTCTTTACATTCCCTCCAAATCGGCTTTCAAAACCCGTTCCTGGTGCCATTTATAAATGATAAACCTCTCTTGGAAGTATGGAAACATCTAAACCATTTGAAGTAAGGGACTTCCATCTCAAGAAAAACATTCAAGTACAAATCGTGGATGAGGAATTTAAGAATAATGACAAAGGTTGCTACTATGAAAATTCAACAAATCTTCCTCCTTAAAGTAACCCGCAGTTTGATTACTTATCCAAAAGAACCATGAAATTTTGCAGACATTTATGCATTCTATAAGACAATAGTTTGGTTCTGTGAAATTTGGTTATAACCTGTTCCAGAAATAAAGAGTACACTAAATAGATTACAGTGTCTATGGAAATTGTTCAGTGCAGTGGTCTTGATTTGATCATCATCCTGCTTTGACTTAGAAGAGCTGTGGAGAGAGTAAATTGTGAGCCTGTGCAGGTAGTGATTGTAATGAAGAGCCCAGTGTGGATACCTTACTTAAAATCTTGACTAAAAGAGTAGATGGATGCGTCTCTTATTACACACTTTTCAGACTCTGAAAACACTCTTCCCTTGCTTTGGAATTGGAGGGCCCAGGGTTCTAACCCCAGCACCATCACATGGTCACTGTGTGACCTTGGACAAGATACTTTACCTTCTAAATCTATAAATTCATCTGTAAAATGGAGTTATACCCTTATCTACTGATTAGAAGGTTTTAAAGATTAAATAGGAAAATTATGTTAAAAGCCCCTTGTGTGGAATTAAATAAGCACTTGCTAAAAAACAAAAAACAAACAAAACAGGGGCGCCTGGATGGCTCAGTTGGTTGGGCGACTGCCTTCAGCTCAGGTCATGATCCTGGAGTCCCTGGATCGAGTCCCGCATCGGGCTCCCTGCTCAGCAGGGAGTCTGCTTCTCCCTCTGACCCTCCTCCCTCTCATGCTGTCTCTCATTCTCTCTCTCAAATAAATAAATAAAATCTTAAAAAACAAACAAACAAACAAAACAAAACAAAACAATAAAAGAGTAGGTGAATAAAAAGTTAAAAAAAATTATAAAACTCTCTAGAAGATTCCCATTAATTCCCCTCTTTGACCAGAACTACTATGTAACATGGACATCCTAAGCTATAAGGAAAACCAGGACTTGTTTTTGTCTGTTTGTTTGTTTGGTTTTTTTTGTAAGCTGGGCACATTGATGCTCCATACAGATGACTCAGTAACAGAGAGGAGAATGGATAATTTGGTGAGCAACTAGCACTAAAGTATGCCACACATACAGCTAAACTAAAGTTTGCCAATCATACCACTTTCTTGCATTATGTAAATGAACTTGGTCAACCATTTGTCTTCTTTGCAAAAAAAGCATTCAGATACCAGCAAAGAATTCCAGTTAGTATTTGAGAAGTTTCCCAATAATGACACATTTCGATATACAATTCATTTTGTTGCAGTGAGGTGATACAGACTTGCAAAATTGTGATAGTTGCAATAGGCAATGGACTGTGAGAACTTTTTGATATCCCCTTAGAATAAATGTCTTATCCTTAACTTTGATTTTACAAGTTCACTCATTGGGAGTGACTCATGCTGAACCAACTCAAAGAATCACATATTTAAACATATTAAGTTTTTTTTATTAATATAAAATGGAGAATGCATTCTAGTGACCAAAATTACCATTATCCAAGGTACCTTTAAACATGGTAATATATGCAAAATACTTAAAACAGTATTTTGGTTTTGTTAGTCTCTCAATAATGTTTCTTCCCTTTTCCATCCTCACCAAGTCCTAGGATGCCTGGAAAGCCAAATTAGAAATAAGATTGTTTAGGGGCACCTGGGTGGCTCAGTCGATTAAGCATCTGCCCTCAGCTCAGGTCATGATCCCAGGGTCCTGCGATGAAGCCTCTCAGTGGAGAGCCTGCTTTTCCCTTTCCCCATCTCCAGTGGCCCCCATCCTGCTCTCTCTTGCTATCTCTCAAATAAATAAAATCTTTAAAAAAAATAAGATTGTTTACAAATATGGAATCACAGCAAAAGGAAATAGTTGGAGATGGATGTTATAGGCCATGTGGAGTTTAGAGAATGGTCATTATTCCAGAGTACATCAATTTGATGAGCAAAATGCATATTTTCCATATAATCTGTTTCCCCTCTGCCTCTTGTCCCGCTCCCTTCTCCCTCTTGCTATCTTTCTTCTTCTCTTTCCATTTGAAGATAAACTTTGACAAATGATGCTTTCTGGTCTCTGATTTCTAAAAACACATGCTAATCAATGTCTTATATCTAGTTACAAAATTTCTTTATGATTTATAATTTCAGGCTTCATACTTGTTTCTTTTTCAATGAATCCCTTTCTTTTCTGGGACACTTATTTATCTCCTTGCCAATTTGGAGAAAACATCCCAACCTGTTGGCAGCACACTTATAATCATATATATATTTTTTTTTTGTAAAAATCTAATATTATGTCCTGGGAGAATCAATGCTACCTACTTTTTCTTTCATTATATCATCTTACATTCAGAAAATGATATTTTCTATCCTGGCTTTTGATTCCAGAAATTTTCCTGATTAGAGCTTAAAAATCTCTATTCTTTGGAAACCATCTAATGTTTAATCTTAGAAAAGTTCCACTAATGAGCTAAAGGTTGACATAGTAATTGTTGTTTCAATGGGAAAAACACTCAAGGGGGGGAGGGCATGAATTTCTCTTGTTTCATTTCAATAGTAGCAATCAAACTTCTAATTAAAATTAGTCACTCAATTGCTTTCTAAATGATTCTGGTGACTTCATTAATCTGCAGTGATGAGCTACCTCTGTAATATTTAATATCCTGACAAGACAAGCCACATATCAAGCATGAGTCAAATTTCTGACATGGTTCAAGTCCTACATATACTGAACACTAGTCTAACAAACTCCCACAGAGCAGACACCAGTGGCAGTTATAATGCATTTTAGCTCACCCAAAGGAGCACTAAGAGGAGGTGACAAAGCTGCTCAACTCTCTCAGTCACTTTGCTGAAATTCCTTGGTTTTGAGGGTGAAGAGGCTGCCCTCAGAGGCAAGTAGGATCTCTTTAATCTCTGAGGTGAGCGTTGCCCTCTTGTAGGCATCATGTCTCTTAAGGACAATTTTCTTGTAACTTTGTCCAGAAGTTGCTTTTCTCACACAACCCTGTCCTTGGTGGATCCCACTGTGATCCCATCATGCTCCCAATCTTTATTTTGAGTCCCATCTCTTGTGATCCTGATTCAACTATTCCTATATATCACTTAAATAATTAAGAGTCAGAGCCAACTTAACATTGTTCAAAAGTCAACTCTATTTTTATTTCAAAATATGCTTGTGCTCCAGGGATCCCAGTTATCCATGTCAGAAAGTTGAAAATGCTTCCTCAGTTCCTTTCTTTCTGCACCACCCACATTCAATCAATGACCAAGTCTTAATCTTTCTATCTTTATAACATTTCTCTGTCCTTTCCTTTATTTATTCTTGACACTTTTATTCAAGCCATCACCATCAAAGATGGATCTTGCTGGCTGCTCCTTAAATACCCTCTTCCCCTTCCTAATAGTAATCTAAATCTTGTTCATATATATACCCAGCCTCTATATGACCTGGGTGAATCAGGGAAAGGTCGTTCAGTTCTCAGCTTCAGGGGTAGGTCTGACCAGTCCAATATCTATAGTCCTTACCCCAGTGATTGGTTCAGGAACCTAGTTTCCACATTCTGGAAAAAAAGACTGGATCAAGAACGTGTGATCCATTTTGCCAGTGAAATGTGAGGGAATGATTTCGGGGGTGTTATAGTGATGATATAAAGCGTGGATCCACTTACCACCATGAGGTAAGCCAGTCAGAGGGTGAAGCATAGCCAAGGGAAGAGAAGAAAAGTAGATCTGGGATACTGCATTAAGCCATATTTGAAGTTCACCCTACTTCACTCCTTTCTTTTTTTTTTTTTTTTAAAGATTTTATTTATTTATTTGAGAGACAGAGAGCATGAGAAGGAGGAAGGTCAGAGGGAGAAACAGACTCCCTGCTGAGCAGGGAGCCCTATGCAGGACTTCACTCCTTTCATTACATGAGACAGTAAGTTTATGTATTGATTAACTGAATTTGACCAGGAGTTTCTCTCACTTACAACATAGACATTCTAACTGCTAACACTTTCTCTTGCCAGAGTTATTGCAATGATCTGGCAACTTATTTCTCTATCTGTGGTATAGACCCTTTCAGTTGACTACCCACTCTCCTGACAGGGTGATCTTTCAGAAAACCCCACAGATCTATTCATGTGCTTCCTACTTAATCCCCTACCATGGTAACCTATTATCTTCAGAATAAATTAAACCACATTAGCATGACACACAAGGTCCCACATTATTGGATTTTTTTTCTGCCTCCTTAGCCTCATATCTCATTTCTTCCCAATGTGAATTCTGTGTACAACCATGCTTAAATACTTCTGGCTCCTGGAATAGAAACTCTTTTTCACTCACCTCTCTGTTTATATACATGCAGCTTCCTTATCTTAACAATCAGCTAATTCCATTCTATTCAGCAACTACCTACTTTGAACCTACATTGTACCCAAATATGTATAATGTACTGGCAAAACTCCTCCCCTCACTGTTTACCTGGCGTTGTTCTACTGTAAAACCCATCTGCTCCTCAGAAGACTTTGTGCTTTCTCCCTTGCTTCATGTCTCCCTTTCTGTTGGCACTTACCACATTCTGTTTCAATGGTTTGTTATAATTGTTCTCAGTTCCTCCCTGGAAGGCAAGAACTATTTCTCATTCATCTCCGTATTCTCAATTCCAGCATTGATGTTATTCATGGACTTAAATAAGCAGAAAGCCAGATTATTTTTTTTTTTTAAGATTTTATTTATTTATTTGAGACAGAGAGAATGAGAGAGACAGAGAGCACATGAGAGGGGGGAGGGTCAGAGGGAGAAGCAGGCTCCCTGCCGAGCAGGGAGCCCGATGTGGGACTCGATCCCGGGACTCCAGGATCATGACCTGAGCCGAAGGCAGTCACTTAACCAACTGAGCCACCCAGGTGCCCAGAAAGCCAGATTATTAAAATTGTGAGGTACATTAGATACCAGCTAATCCTAAAGTTCAGTGAGGGAGGTGACCTACTACCTGATGAAAAATGGCATCTAATATTTGGTTTCCATGTAAGAGAGGTCACAGCAAGTAAAATGGCGTGAGTGACTGGAGGGTTTGTGCAGACACAAGGGATGTTCATATCTCAGCCCTGCAGTTCACTGTTAGAGGGAGAAGTGTTACCAACACTTCTGATATTTATTCAAGAAAACAAGCAAACCTACTGTGCAAGTCAATAAAGTAGGTGGATCTCACATCCGTAGAATGGATATGTTCATGACCTTAATAACATGCTTGGATTTATTCCAACCCTTTCATATTTTTAAAATTTTATTATGTTATGTTAATCACCATATATTACATCATTAGTTTTTGATGTAGTGTTCCATGATTCACTGTTTGCATATAACACCCAGTGCTCCATTCAGTACATGCCCTCTTTAATACCCATCACCAGGCTAACCCATGCCCCCACCCCCCTCCCCTCTAGAACCCTCAGTTTGTTTCTCAGAGTCCATAGTCTCTCATTGCCCAATCCTTTCATTTTAAGGTAAGGAAGAAACATCAAGACCAAAACAAAGTTTCCCCTAAGAAACCCCTCAATCCAGGGTACATGCTTCTTCTATATGGTTTTATGGCCCCTGTGCCCTTAACTCAGTGTTTTAAAGCAGTCTTGTCTCCCTCCTCCATTACAGTGTATGTTCTCTGAGTACTGGGAGTACTTGTCTTTCATCTTTCATAAGACCAGATACTGAATAATTGCTTAGTAGATACTCCTTGAATGAACACTGAATGGAAATCATGCTCCTGGAAGACAGTGTTTGACTCTCGATATCACCATCACTTTTAATGTGTAAATTTGTAGATATACCTCACAGGGCATTTAATAAAGCTTTCTGTGCTGAGTCCTTAGAAGTTGGAAGTGGGATAGATGGGGGCTACTAAAATACTGGGAGAGTTATGTAGACCACAATCTCTACTACCAGGCATTAAGGTGAAGTAGAACAATGGTGTGTTGTGTTAGGCAAAGAGGAAAGAACATTAGTTATGGAGGGGAGTGTGGAAAGCTTTCTAAACCGAATGACCAAGGATATGTAGGATTTTGACAGGTAGAGAATTAGCTGTTGGTTTGGGTAGTTGGTGTACAGTCTCCAGTGAGCCCTGTCATGCACTGCCAGTGTCTTGCTGCTTTCATTTTTCGCTTCCATGAGCATCCTTGTATTGATTAGCCTTGATGCAGAGTCCTTCTCCAGGGTTTAATGCAAGATCCTAAAGCAAAACATCCTCCAGATAGAGCCATTTTCTTTCCAGTCTATGGACTTGGGAGAATGCAGTCAACAAATAAAACACAAAAACACAAGATAAACAAAAATACCATCAACAAAATGAAAGTCCCAGAGATTCTAGGGACTCTTGCTGATGGTCTATAACCCAAAGTCCACCTTCAGGTGAATTCCAGAATGTCAAAAAAGGAGGCTGCTCCTCTCTTCAGGAGCAGATTCTTGCCATTGGATGGAGAATTCTGCCTATCCTGAATACTGAGGAAGCTGACTCTAGTTGAACATTTATTGAAAACTTCCTTAATAGTAAGACTTGATTGCCATCCTTAGAGAGGTTGTGAGGCCAGCTAGTGTCTTATACAATACTAACCAGGTATCATCATTGCACACCTATTGTGAGCCAGGCTGCTTCTATTATTATTATTTCACCTAATAGGCGTTTAGAGTAGGTGTTTTTGTTTGCCATTTAAAGATGAAGAAATAAAGGCACAGAGAGGTTGAGGCGCTTAAGAAGTGCCACAGAGCCAGAATATGGAGGAATTGAAAATTGAGTCCAGCTGTAAATGACTTTTTAAAACTGAAGTTCTTTCTATTTCACCTGGCATAGGAGGAGGTGCATAAAGACTCCAGATCAAAAGCTCAGGGTTTGAGATGGCTGTGTTCTTTGTTAAAAGTGAAACTCTCCACATAACACTTGTTTTCTCTGATCCAATACCTGAAGTGGGGATAATAATAACCCTTCCCCTCCCTACTTTGCTGTTACTCTGGTTGTGCTCAAATAAGATCATATAGTGCCAGATTAATAACATAAATATTAATCATCGAGTTGTTTGGGAGAATGAAACTGGTGGGAATCATGAGACTCATTCTCATTCTCTTTTGAAGATGATGTTTTTACAATAGTTTAGTATAGTGTGATTGATGGTTAAGAGCACAGCCTTCAGAATCGGGTATATTTGGATTCCAATCCTGGCTTTACCTACTTTATATTAGCTGGGAAAGGCAGAATGATTGTCCTTCAATGTTAAGCCCCAGAACCTAGAATATGTTAGGTTACATGGCAAAGGGGATGTAAAGCTGCATAATTATGGTTGCTAATTGGCTGATTTTAAGATGGGGGGATTATCCTGGATAATCTAGGTAGAACCAATGTAATCATAAGGATTCTTTTAAGTGGAAGGAGGCAGAAGAGCCAGAGTTGAGAAAAAGATGTGACCATGAAAGGAAAGGTCAGAATGATGAGGTTGCTGGCTTTGAAGATAAAGGAAAAAGGCCATGAGCCAGGATATGTAGGCAGCCTCAAAAAGCTGGGAAAGGCAAAGAAATGGATTCCCAGGGCTTCCAGAAAGAAGTGCAGCAGCCCTGTTGACTCCTTGATTTTAGTCCCTTGAGATGTGGACTTATCCAGAACTATAAGAAAATAAATTAGTATTGTTTTAAGCAACTAAGTTTATGGTAATTTGTCCAAGTAGCCACAGAAAACTATACACTAGCTCTGTGACCTTGGACAAATTACCAAACCTCTCTGAGCCCTACCTATATGCCTTCATAAGTGACAAACCGTAAAAAGCTTTACGATTATGATTAATATCATTAGACAATACTACTGGACTATCAATAGTTTTAATGGGCAATAGGACCCTGTCTTTATCATAATTAGGATCGACCTTGATTTTCATATTTATGTGGTGATATTAACCCTGAGAAGCTCCAGGTAGAGAAATCTGGCTGATTCATTGCAGGCATAGCTGAACACCCACTGCACGTTGCCACGTTAACTGACTGAGGTTTCTGCCGGAAATATCTGTTGCCTGGTTAAGGGAGTGTTCCCTGCTTTGGAAGCCTAGGCAACTGCATATGTGAAAGTATCTGGTTTCCTGGGATTGCAAATTAAATGTCAGGGAAAATAGAAATGCTGTAAAAGGATTCCAAGAAGCAGTGCAATGAATTAGATAAGGAGAAAGATCCTTCTTTGGCTTGGGAAGCCCTTTCATAGGAACCATTAATGGATAAGCCTTAGATGATAGCATCCACCTCATCCAGAGTTCCTTATGTATCGTGATGAAATTGGAAGTCATTGATGCATGCTGGATACGAGCCATGCACACCTTCTCTCCTGCATAAGATTCAGGGGTCAGAATAACCTGAGTTTGTGCCATTGACAAGTTATTTAATTTCTCTTTAGATTCTATTTCCCCTTCTCTACTGTGGCACAAGTAGGGTAATAAAAAGCACTGTGAAAGTTAAATATGATCATGATAACTAATATTTATTGGTTGCTTATATTCTATATATAGAAGGAATTATTCTGAGTACTTTGTATGTTACATCACATTTAGTCTTCATAGCAACACTATGAGACTTTCCAGTTTTACAAATGAGAAAACTGAGACATAGGGAGATTCATTTCCCAAAGTCACACAGCTGGTAAGTGGTAAAAGTACTTAATCAACATGCTCAAATGTCTTTCTAAGAATTGTTATGTGGCATGGTAATGGCTCAGTAAATGTGAGCTGTTAATATATACCTACTCTGTAGTGTAGTTATTAGGATTAACTAGGAAGTCTTTGGAAATTAAAAACAAACATTTAAATATGTCTTATAAGTGAAATGCTGTTGTTTCTTCCTCTTTCATGTACTTTTAGCTTGCCTGGGTTTTGCCAATGGTCTAACTCTTCTTCCTCCAGCATTCCTCCATTGTTCCCTGACCTCACAATGCTATGAGAGTGGTCCTTTAAAAATATAAACCAGAGGATGATGTTCCCTGACTGGAAGCATATATATAATACATTCAAGTCCTATGTAGTACATCATAAAAGCCTTCCAACATGATGTGGTTAACAGCCATCTTTCCAATCCTATCTGGAGTCCCATGTCCATTAATTGAGGCTCTATTAAAATACTTGCTGGTCCCTTGTCATGTCTTATTATTCTTTAGCTAGGCATATTTGCACAGGTTATACCCAGAATACCCCTATTCCCTTTTCCTGCCAGGTGAACTCACATCCACCTTCAAAACTTAGTACCTGGACTGATACAGTTTTAATGACCATTCTGTACATCATGTGAAGTGCCTGGTCTGCAAAAAACATCTTTGCAAAAAGGAAGCATCTCAACTTTTGTTAATGTTCCTATTTAGTTTCCTGGATCATCCAAATTCCCTCACTCTTCTCCTTGTCCTTTGCTTTATTCATGTAAGGCCCCTTGGCCATTCCCTTCCCTATACCATCTTAATCCTTTTGCTTGGTACACAGTTCAGGTTCTCCTTACTCCAGGGTTCAGCTTCCTTCCCAGCCACATCATTGCTCCACTTATTCATGGACAATATCATGGTACATCCTCTGCTTTCAGGACCTTCCTTTATCAAATACTGGAAGTTAGGACCTAGCATCAAGTGTCACCTTCTTTGGATAAGCCTTTTCTAACCTCTCCAAGAATAGCTGTACTCCCTTCTCCTAGTTCCTATAATGTCAGTTCACTATTATGATGTCTATCTTGTTGGGGTGACTATTATACACTATTTTTTTTTAAATGACAGTAGACTAGGCCTCTGGAAAGCAGGAATAATGTTTTATTTAATCCTGTCCCAGGCCTTGCCACTTAGTCTTGAAATCTTGAGTGAACCACTTAACCTTCTCTTAACTTCACTTTCCTAAACTAAAAAACTCCAGTTGATACCTGATCTGGACATTGCCAACTTTTTTCTCTGAGGGCCAGATATGATCTTTTCTGGGTCTTGGCTAAAGTTTCTCAAAAGCCTGTTTTTGTTCTACCCCTTGGGCACCACTGATTGGACTACTGCCTAGGGAGAACACGGCCCTACAGCCCTAACCCTGACTTCCTTCCACTGCTCACCTATTGGCACTTCTAAGATTCAGTATTTCTTCTAACTCAGAGTTCATATGAGTTATGTGAGAAGGGATGACTCATGATTTTGCAAGGGTAGAAAAACTGATGACAAGTAGCTAGATACTGATGTTCTATTCCTTTCCTTCCAAGCCAATTTATAAATTCTGGCTATGCACTTATTGGCAAAAGTTCTCCCTTTGCTTTAATAAGCCCTGTTTCTAAGTGCTCAGAGATCGTCACTACATCTAAAAGAAGGCAAGTTGTTTGATTATGCCCTTCAGATTGCTTGGTTCCTTCAAATACCTTTAAAAAAATTCAGAGAGGAAAATGTGTTTTCTTTGAGACCTAGATATTGATATAGGCTATTAATTTGAAAATAACTTATACTAAGTATTGTTCATCAACACTATCCTTAAGTCCACCTGGTACCTAAATTCCTACTGTTAAATGAGGTTTTGTGGCAGACAAATTTCTAGAAGAGCCTTTATGTGATAGAAAGGGGTGTAACTATTAAAAGCAGAGAGTATTCACTCAGGCCCACCTTTCCTTTTCTTTCTACAGATATCTTTGAATGAAGCAGTGGAATTCATCTTTTGGCATACCTTTCATGCATAGATTGCCTCTTTCCACTGTGCCAAAAATCAAACTTCAAGTCAGGGACCAGATCTCGTCTGTAGAAATTACATTCCTCCTTCATTTGTAAGGCAGTTGAGAATTCAAAGGAAGTTTTTCCTCTAAGCGCTGAATTCACAAAAGATCTTAAAAGGTAGATTCTTGAAAGTTTTTCTAGAGAATTAAATTGTGAACTGGACTATGTGACTTATCATTGCTTGCACACTTTAACCTGTGTCCCTCTTGATAAGAACTGAGGGAAACTATGGATCACCCCCCCACCCCCCAAAAAACCCAGCAGACTTAAGTAGCCAAGTATAAGAATAAGGATGGGTAATAATGTAGTTCACAACAGATTTATAAGACTATGTCAGGGAACTCTCCCTCTGTATGTTGTTCTTTTTACTCATTTTGGGCTTTAGAGATCACTAGATGCGATTTTCCACCTGAAACTTACTTCTTCTTAGGCTTTTGAATTAATATTATCATTCCTCACCTTTAAACTAGTTCATCTTCCTTGACATCCTTGATTTTTTGATGGCAGGGAAATCAGGATTATCTTCAACTCTTCCTTTTCCCATGCTTTATAATCAGTCAACAAGTGCTGCCATGTTTGCATTTGAAATGTTTCTCTAGTTCATACCCACTACTACCACTGCAAGACACATACTCTTCCAATTGCATTGACAGTAATCTAATTCAGGGGTCAGTAAACAACTGCCCATGGGCCATATCTAGCCTGCCAACTATTTTGGTTTATGTAAGTTTTATTGGAACACAGCCATGTTCATTTGTTTATGTATTATCTGTGGCTGCTTGGGTGTACAATGGCAGAGTTGAGTAGTTTCAAAGCCTAAAATACTTACTGTCTGGCCCTTTACAGAAACCATTTGCTGGCCCCTGTTCTAGTTCATGCTCACATCATCTCTCCTCTGGGTAATTATAAACAGCCTTCCAATTAGTTTTTAAGGGAAAAAGCTATACTTATATTTTCATCTTTATGTTTCCAGCACTAATAATGATAGTTGTTATTGATAATGAAGCTTTTTATGCATTCTGACCCAGGGTTTTAGCACAAATGTTTAGAGGTAAAAACTGAACAGCTGAGAGATACCAGCTGATTTCACAAATATTTAGTCCAAGCAAGCCTAGAAAAATATCCAGGTTTTATACTTGCTTCTTTTCATTTCATCCAACAAATATTTATTGTCTATTATGTAATGGATACTGGGCAAGATATCAGGAAATTTTCTTTGGATAAGACATGCCCAGCCCTTGCCGTCTTAGAGCATACAATCTAATACAATGTGATCGTCAAGCATATCAAGCATTTTGTCCTAGACCATTTTTTTGAGAGAATGTATGTTGGTGAGAAGCTGTGTACATCTCCTACATAAAAGTTAGTGACCTCTTTCTAAGTGTTTTTAATTGAGGAGGTACTAGATGGGGCCAGATGTGCCATGTTTTATTTAACTGGGCCAATAAGAGTGAATGTTTGTTTTGTTTTTTTGCAGCTTTTTTCCTGCATATATTCCCAGGAGCAGCCCATTCTAATATAGTAATTACTCTCCTCTAGCACCATTCCCACCGACTAACCTTACTGAAGGCACCATTCCTTCCCATGCATAGATTTCTATTTCTTTTTGCCACCTCCTTCTCACTTTTCTCTACATCTAATAATATGACAACCAACTAATCAATAAATGTTTATCACTTGGCTAGTATGTGCTCTGGAAAAAGAAGGCAAAGATCAAAGAAGACAGCATATTATAAATTAAGATTGACGTTCTACCATGATCTAGGCATTTTATATGATATCTAGTTCTCACAACAAATGATACAAAGTAGGGATTACTAAATTCATTTTGTAAGTGAAAAACTAAGACTCAGAGAAGTTAAGGTATCTGACCTAACTCATTCACTTGGTAAGTGACTACACTGGGATACTTATGTAGATCCACCTGACATTAAAGCCCACATACTTTCCAAGGTACAATACCTTATGTGGGAGGCAGAATAATGCCCCCTCCCCCATAGGTCCACATCCTAATTCCCAGAACTTGTAAATTTAAAGGAGAATTAATTTTTCAGATGGAATTATCCTGGATTATCTGGGTAGCCCAGTGTATTCATAAAGTCCTTTAAAGTGAATGAGGTAGACAGAATAGTAGATTAGAGTAATGTGTGTGATGTGAGAAGGACTCAACCCAATTTTGTTGGCTTTGAAGATGGAGGAAGAGACCACAAGCCAAGGAATACAGGTAGCCTCTAGAAGTTGAAAAAGAAAAGGAAGCAGATTCCTTTCTATAGCCTCCTCAAAAGAACACAATGCTTGATTTTACCAGTGAAATCCATGTCAGGTATCTGGCCTATAGATAATATAAGATAGTAAATTTATATTGTCAAAACCACTGAACAATATTACATTATGACAGTGATAGAAAACTAATATACTACTTCTCTAGGCACAAATGATTTGAAAATTTATGCAAGGGAATGATTAAAGGCTACAATTTTTTTTCTTTTTTTTTTTTTTTTAGGAGAGGGAGGGGTGGGGAGGAAGGGCAGAGGGAGAGCGAGAGAGAATCTTAAGCAGGCTCCACACCCGGCATGGATACCGACATGCGGCTCAATCCCACAACTCTGAGATCATGACCTGAGCTGAAATCAAGAGTTGGGCTGAGCCACCCAGGAGCCCCTAAAGGCAACATTTTATCATTCTACTGGAAAGGACTTTAGATCAGAATTCAGAACAAGATACATTTAGTGTCAATTTCAGTCTCTGAATAGGACATTAGAAGTAAAGAATTATAAGGGTAAGTTTAAAGCAGGGCTTATTAAAATAGCAAGTGATTGTATATTTTGGCTGGGAATTACTCATGACTGAAAGGAAAAAAGAAAGGGGAGGAGGAAAGAAAGGAAAGGAAAAGGAAGGAAAAACCTTCATATTGTACTGTAAAAAAAGAAAGAATAGATTTAAATATTTTAGGGTTTTTTTTTTTAATTATTGAGAAGGAAGCAGTCTGAAAATAAAAAATAACCAAATAAGAAACAGCTTTTATCATTCCTTTCAGTTCTTGATCTTTGTGTTAAGTTAATCCAATGGGGAAGATTTTCTTCCCTCTATGCCTTACCTAAGCAATCATTTCATCTTTTTTAAAAATAAATAATACAAATAGGCTTCATGGAAATCTTGCATTCATTCATGAAAATAATAGAACTGAATTATTTATAAAGCCAATTATTTTTACGAAGACAGTGACTGACAAGTAATGGTGAAGGAGTGCTTTGCTGGTAATTTAATTTAAAAAAATTGTGAAGAAATCTGTGCCAGGTCTTAAAATTTAACAGTAAATCTGCAGTAGATTAATAGATAGAAAATCTTAGAAAGAGGCCTGTCTGGTTATAACTTTGATTAAACTGGAAAGTTGCAAGCAAATGTAATAATACGATATTGTCTGCATAAGACCCTAAGTATTTTATAATTTTCAATGGTAATTTGGTTTTATAGCTTAGAAATTTCAGGCAAAGACTTATATCCTTTTCCAGTAACAGTGCATGACAACAGACAAAAGCAAAGAAATGCTTCTTTTGGTTTGGTTCTGGCCCACATTAACCAGGTTAACACTAATGTGTAGAAAAAAGTCAAAGTAGCTAATTTATAATGACTTCTTGCTATTTATCTTCCTTCTTTTCTTTACTGAAACAAAAAAATTCAAAGACTTACTTAATAATTGTTCTCAAAATATACATCTTCTGTATAAGACCATTTACAATTTAAATAGTTCCAGATGAAGGGCTGAAGGTAGTAGAGCATTTTCATGTTCAGTGAATACATTTTCTTGCCCATACTGATTCAAACCAATGTAAAGGTACGTGATGATATCCATATTACTCAGAATATCTTCCAAGAGAAAAGCTGAGTCCCAAAGGCTAAGAGCTAAAAGATCTGGCATAAGTTCACTAAACTCTTAAGCTTTACTAATTTTCCAGAATTCCAAAAAGATACAATTTCTTCTCAGTCAAAACATTCCTTAGGTTGTCTATTCTTTGTTAGAGAGTTTAAGGATACAGAGCTAGGATTACATTTTTGTGATAAGGGTTTTTTTTTTCACTCTTCCATATAAATTGAAAACTTTGATTGTATGCTAGTTTTTTTTAACTCAATGTAAAACAAGCATAGGGGGGCAAAGAAGTTAACAGTACAAAAACATATTCAGTGGAAAGTAAATCTCCATCATGCCAGACCCCTAAACCCCCTTCCAGTGACAACCATTATTACCAGCTTCTTAATCAGCCTCCTAGAAGTAGTGTATTTATACATGAACCACATATCCATTTCTTAGACATTCTTTTACAATGAGCAGTATTCTGCATCTTGATTTTTCTTGTTTAACAATGCACTTCAGAGATAGTTTAATATCAGCACGTATAGATTTATATCTCATTATTGTCAACAGAAGCAAATTATTCCATTAAATAGACATTATCATAATCTATTTAATTGACATCCTGTTGATGGACATTTATATATCATATGAGATTCATGTGTGGTTTCTGGGATTAGGGGAATATTTTCTTGAGGAAGTAAAATTTGAAATGATATCAGAAAAAAGGAGAAGTAAGTGGGGTAAAGAGCACCAATGTAGGGAATGGGAATGTAAGCAGATGGTGGAGTAGGGATAGAGAGAAGCAATAGATAGGGCATATATTTCAGGAAAAGGCCAGAACATTTACAAATTCCTTGGCATGGAAGGAAATATGATGGCTCAAGGACCCAAAACAAAGCCATACAGCTACAGAGCAGAGAGCTAGGAAAGAAGGCACAAAATGAGGCTGAATCATAGTCTTTCTAATGGGGCATATTAAGGATTTGATTTTTTTATCCTGAGATAAGTAGGTAATAAATAACTTGAAAATGCCTCCAACTCTAGGCTTCAGGTTCATCACTGTGTCCACTTTGAACCCCCAAACTTTCTATAAATTAAGCAGTAGACTAGAGAGGGGGAGCAAGAGAGACATTATCCCAGGAGCCTGGACCCTAGATTGAATCTGGGGAGCTGGAAACCTAGTCTGGGGGTTTGAAAGAAAATATTTTAGTTTTGAAAGGTTTCACTTTCAAATGGTGAACGTATAGGAGTTAGTGCAGGAAAGACAAATAATTCTATGTTTTTGTAGAAGGAAGGGATTTCATTTAAGAAATTAGGTGTTACAGAATGATTGTAAGGGTTTAGAGGAGTAGAAGTCATGAGTTCTCCTATTGATTTCAACTTCCGTAGTTGGAACCAGACATGAGGATGATACTGTTGCTATGACCACAGTCACTACTGTCTCACACCCATGTAGCTGGTGATTGTGCACTGGACCAAGGAGACCAGCCACCTCAAGCACTGACATCTGTTGGAGCTTGGGAAAATTGGCCCCCACCTCCTTTTTACCTCCCAAGTTTTGAATGAATTCATCTTGTTGACAGAAATCAAACTGTGTACATATCCCAACTTACAATAGAGCTTGGGCTAAGTTGTTTTCAGGCTTGCTGCAGCATATAAAAGGCAGTGGGAATAGATGCTGAGAGCCGATAGATGATATCCAGTACACTAACCAAACCTTCCTTTCCTGAAAAAAAAAACAAAACATTGACAAATAAGCCAGAAATGAGAGGTGAAGACTAAGACATAGCAAACTCTCAGTGATTGCCAACAAAAATTGATGGCTGTGATCTGAGGGGAAAAAAATTCAAATGCCTGATCCTGTGTTGGCCATTAAATATATTCTTCTTGGATGGGTGCCCCCAGTAGACATTATCTTGTTTTCTTAATGTATTTGTGAAGAACTTGAAAAAACTTACAGAGTAAATATGGAGGTCAAAGTGTTTCACTCCCAGTTCACTAAAAGGTGAACTTCTTTTTTTTTTGAGATTTTTAACCTTTTTTTTTTGTTAGCTGATTTTTATTATATCAATAAAATAAGAAAGACAACAGAAAAAAATGGACAGAAGATACATAATTCATAGAAAGGGAAATACAAATGGCTAATAAGTATATGAAGATATTCCAAACTTATTAGTAATCAGAAATGTTCTAATTAGAGCAACTTTATCACCACTAATTTGGCCAAAACAAAATAAAACAAAACAAAACTAGAAAAATGGATAAAACCAAATATCGGTATATTCTGTGTTGATGAGAATATGTGGAGAAAGGGAATTTTATTTTTTTATGCTTTTTTTCCCTATTTATTTATTTTTGATGTAGTGTTCCATGATTCATTGTTTGCGTATAAAACCCAGTGCTCCATTCAATACGTGCCCTCTTTAATACCCATCACCAGGCTAACCCATCCCCCATCCCCCCAGAACCCTCAGTTTGTTTCTCAGAGTCCATAGTCTCTCATGGTTTGTCTCCCCCTCCAATTTCCCCCCTTCATTTTTCCCTTCCTACTGTCTTCTTCTTCTGCTTTTTTTTAGTTGAAATGCTGCATGTATACAGAAAGTTCATAAAACACAGAGGTACTAAATAACAAATAATTATAAAGTTTGACACCTGAGTCAAAAGCTAGATGATGGCAGGACCCCCAGAAGCTCCCCTGTGTCTTTTTTTAAAATTAACATATAATGTATTATTTGTTTCAGGGGTACAGATCTGTGATTCATCAGTCTTACACAATTCACAGTGCTCAAAAAGGTGAACTATTAAGTGTAGGATTTTTAACAGGTGAAAGTGTTTTGGGTGTGACAGTTCTTTTAGTTATGACCAGAGTTTTCATTACTATCCTAAAAGGGGTATATCTAATTGTCTTACTTGATTTTAAGAAATAGTGTAAATTGCCTGCAACTGGTTATATCATAGTGGACAAAATGTAATTAGCATTAGAAAAATGTGTGTTTTCGGGCACCTGGGTGTCTCAGTCCGTTAAACGTCTGTCTTCGGCTCAGGTCATGATCCCAGGGTCCTGGAATTGAGCGCCATGTCAGGCTCCCTGCTCAAAAGGGAGTCTGCTTCTCCCTCTCTCAGCTCATGCTCTCTCTCTCTGTCTCTCTCAGATAAATAAATAAAATCTTAAAAAAAAAAAAAAAGAAAAGTGTGTTTTAGTTCTTGGCCACTTCCCTGGAAAAGTTACAATTTCTTGGTGTCTCAGTTTCTTCATATATAAAATTAGGAGCTCTAGATTTAAAAATTTCCCAGTGCCTTGTGCTCTAAAATTCTAGTTGTATGCAAGCATAGCCACTGACACTCAAAAAGATGACGTGTCAAATGACTTAGACACTCTTCCATTTGGTTTGAAGTCTAGAGATTGCTTAGAGACTTTGATCTATTCTTTTTTTTTTCAAGATTTTATTTATTTATTTGACAGAGACCGAGACAGCGAGAGCAGGAACACAAGCAGGGGGAGTGGGAGAGGGAGAAGCAGGCTTCCTGCTGAGCCGGGAGCCCGATGTGGGACTCGATCCCAGGACCCTGGGATCATGACCTGAGCCGAAGGCAGTCGCTTAACCAACGGAGCCACCCAGGCGCCCGATCTATTCTTTTCTTGTTGCTTTAAAGAAAACAAGCATTTATGGGGCTGCTTTTCTCTCCACATCTCACTATACATATTTCTTTCCATTTCTGAGGTAAAAAACATTTAACACTATATATCTATTTTTCCAGAAGAAAGTTTGCAGTCATGGAAACATCCCTCTAAATCACACTGTGTGACCTTCCACAAAGAGCAGAATGTTCAATTTCATGTCCATAGAACAGTCTGTATAAAATCGGTCACTGGTAGTTGGCAAATGCTGTGGGAGCAGTTGAGGGCCAGGTCCTCATTTAAGACAATGCAACCATCTTGACCTACAGAGGACTCCATCTGCATCCATCCATTCAACTCTCTCAGAAGTCTCTTGTGCTGCTGCCAAACAAGCAAACTCCTCTCTGAGATGTGAGGCTTCTTATTTGAAAAACCAGTTTCATAAACAATAAAATTTCACATTTTAGTCCTTACCGATTGCAATTGCTTGAGATTGATGCAAGGTTTTCATGGGCTGCTTTCTGAAATATGAAGAACAAAAGCCTCCCAGGCTTTGCCGGAGGTGCCAGCTGCTGCGCTGCTATGAGAACTTGTGTAAAGCTGTGTTGTTCCATAAAAGAAAGTAAAAATTTGAATATGTATTGGGCAGTTTTCCCTTCCAGCTGCAGAGTTATCTTATTTTTTTTTTCCTAATGCAAAGATACTTTACTTATGCTGATGATGCTTCTATCCTTATTTGGCCATTGGAATAATTTATTGAACACCATCTTTCTAGAAAGATCTTAGTCCCTCCAGGATTAACATGCTGAGTCAGAAGCTGCTCCATAAATCCACCAAGCAAAAGCATCAAGACACCTGACTACCTGAAGCTTACCCTGTAAGAGGAAGATATGGTCTCAGAATGCCTACCAACATTTTTTATTCCCTTCAAAGAAACTAATTGGATATCTTATTTTTCTGCTTGATATAGCATTATTGAAGAGAGGAAGCACAATAGGATTCAGGACTTAAAAGGATTGAAGAGAGACTGCTACAGTTAAAGGAGTAAAAGTAATAGGAGGGAACAGAATCACAGTGGCCATAGGGAACAAGAGAGTTTCCTGTAGCAAGATATGAAAGGGTGCATATTTCCCCTCCATGTCACTCCTTCTACCTCCTCCAAACCCAATCCATATTTGGCTCAATACTTCTACATTATCCTGATTAAACCCCCTTCTCATATGTTTCAAGTTGTATGGCATTACTAATCCTACCTTTAAAAAAGTTTCAAAAGTAACTTACTGGGAGAGTGAAGGAGAACCTGAAGGAGTCCTGCAGAGTGATGACTACCGAAAATATTCCCTAGAGACTGTTCCTTTATTGAGCCCATGCTCCATAACATGCACTAAAGTAGAAGATGACATACAAAGATAAAGTGGAAGCTCACCCTGTAGAGGGCAAGGGGACAGACCACTTACAAGAGAATGAAACAAGTGCTAAATTGGAGGGATATAACAAGTGTTTGAGAAGTGAGGAATAGTTGGCTTAAGGAATAAACAGGTGACATTTGTGTTGAATATTTGAAGGAGTAGTGGTAGTTTATCAAGAGGTCAAAAGCATAACAAAGGAAAAATGAAATGGGACCTAGGGTAGAGAATTCTGCTCAGGGGAATAGTATATACAAAACTATGGAGAAGCATATCCTCAGAAAACTATTAGTGATTTAACATGGTGGATACCATTTGGAGAGATGAGTGGTAATTATAGGATAATTTATAGAATGAAATGGAATTTTCCCCCTTTGCTTCAATAACTGTACTGATTCTTTTCTAAGTAATGGCTTACCCTTTCTTCTTCTACTTGTTCTCCTTCCCAGATCAGTGATACAATCATTAGGTCCCTAGAACTCTTCATGTCTAACTTTGATTTTCAAGTAGATCTTTAAAACCTTGGTTTATTAAGGTGGAGGTAGAGATGATAGGTGCTTTTTAGGGAAATACAACACATGTAATTGTGACAGGCCATGTGGAGAGAGGCCCAGGGGCTGGAATGGGGTGGGTATTGAGAAAGAGTAGCCCAAACACCACCAGAAGTAACTCTTCATGGAGAGTATGGAGGTGACCTGGAGCTGCCTAAAGTGAGGATAAAAACTAATAGGAAAAGAACTGAGATCTTCTTTTCCTAATGGATGGTGATATTCTACAGCTGGAGCTGTAGAGAAACAATAGGGAAAGTATGTGAGGATTGCATATCTACAGATTCATGGAATAAAGCAGAAGTTAATGTCTTAATGGAATCAGGGACAGGGGGAAATAGGAGAGGATTAGGGCCAGAGTAATGGATAAGGCTTAAGGAGAAGTTGAAGCTCAGGAAGAGGTAAAGGTTGGAGTAAGGTCCAAAGTTGGTCAAGTCTTCAGAGATGGGGTGAAGAATTGGAATAGAAATCAGGGATGTCTATTGATCTCCTATCATGGTAATTATATGGTTATTGTAAAGAGTTACTATCAAAATTGCTGCCTCCAAACATTGCAGTGGGATGTTTTTTGAGCTAAGAAGTTATTGGTGGTGAGGCAGGGGAGGTTGTTGGGATCAGAGAGGACTTTCTGTCTAGGATCAAAATTCAGTATATGTTTTCTGTGGGAAAGGGATATATACCTCAGAAAAGATGTTCTCAGAAATCTGGTAAAGGAAAGTATTTAGCATTTGTACTGCATCCCTGGGAAACTAAAGGAAGTAGATTTCTAATTTTTAGTCAGGAAAGCATAAGTATTTTCAGGTTAGGTGATTAGTTTTACACTCGGGATCATCAGAAATGCTTAACATCTGAATGCAATCTACATAGTGAGCATTGATAAATGTGCTTTATGAATTTCTGTTAATTGTACTTTTTAATATAAATTTATGTTAAGAGTGCTTACCTAGGGGTGCCTGCGTGGCTCAGTCGGTTAAGCGTCTGCCTTCGGCTCAGGTCATGATCCCAGGGTTCTGGGATTGAGCCCCATGTCCCTGCTCAGTGGGGAACCTGCTTCTCCCTCTCCCTCTGCCTGCTGCTCCCCCCTGCTCGTGCTCTCTCTGTTAAACCTCTCTCTCTCTGTAAAATAAATAAATAAAATCTTAAAAAAAAGCATGCTTACCTAGTGTTTCAGATATTCTCAAGAGTTCTGGCAAATGATAAGAAGGAATACTATTTTCATTTTTTTGTGAAAATACTTTCATAGAGAATTCATAAAGAATTTTATTCTTGTAAATACTATATAATTTTAGTTCCATTGTGAACAAGTATACTGTGTTGATATGGTTGTGAGCAGACAAGCATTTTGCATAAATAAGTAGGAACTCATGCATTAAGAGTTACAGAAAATTTATATTTTAGTTCTAAGAGGTTTACTAGAGTTCAAAGGTAATGGGTCAGTAATGGGAAATCTATAGAGGAGTTAGCACAATACGTTATAGGAGGGTAACATGGCAACCAACGTTCTGGGCAGAACTGCTCATAACCCAGCAGGGCAAGGAAGTATCTGAAGGGAAGGAAACCTGGCCAGAAATCTGAAAGCAGTTGGCATGGTGGTTGACATATTTAAGACTCAAAGATAATAAAATTGAAACCATAAACAACAGTCATTGTAGAGAAGAATAGGACATGAAGGATGAGCTCTGATGCATTCCTGCAAATTTGCTATTATGAGCCTAGCTTGATTTTAATGCCTCTGAGAGCAACTGAAATGTATCATAGAGCTTTATACCCAAAACTATTCATTCATTTATGCAGCCTTCTTGAAGGCTTCTTGTTCATTCAACAAAGAAAACTAACCTTAAGCATGTTCTCCATTGATATTCCTTCAGGTATTTCCATGGGCAACATGGAGGCAAGGCAAATGATCTCTTGATCATAAGGCTATAGAAGACCAATCAAATGGGCCAGGTGGCCTGGGACATGGGCATCTTGATTCTTACTGCAATCTGTCAATGACAGATGTGCATGGATGAACTGAGAATTTCCATTTAAAATTTCATGGAGAACATAATGTGCAGCAATGCACATTTTATCTATTTTTGAAATGTTATTGCATCACATTCATAAGAAGGACAAATATTTTAAATGTAGTAAACAGTAAAAGCATGACAGGCTCTTGAAAACATTTACCCGTCTCATATAGCAATAACTCTTAAATGTTAGCACTGAAAATGCCTGGTCAGAAAGTACTTCATCACCTGGAGGAGGATTTTAAGCTGGGCACCTCCACTGACACTTTGCTTTGATTAGGGCTCCTGCCAATAGATTTGATCAATGTTCTGCTTGCCTAGTGGAACCTCCTAAATTCTCATTTGCAGCTGCCACTTTTCAGGGACTTGCAAACTCTCAGATCATTAAAGTGGCATGCCATGTGACTTAGATTTGACAGACAATCACTTACTAAAAATATCTGTCCCAAACAGTGCTGATGTTCTAAAGGGATATTTTCAGCTTCTTGTTCTATCTCCCTCTCTCTGATGACACTGTACCCAGTGAGTTGAAAGCAGCAGAAGAAATAGCATTATTAAAGGCAGCAGGTTATCGCAGTGCACAGCCTGTCAATGGGGATTTGGGTCAGAAGCAGGAATCCACGCAGTCCTGTGAAGGTCTAATCTCTGTTGATCCTTGTAGCCCATGGACCTGTCACTGCATACTCCCATGCTTCTCGAATAGTCATAAGTCTTCTCTCCAAATGGCCTTTAATTATAACTGCTGTCACTGTTGCTTGGTTGGGTAGGTTTGATCTGACTTTGTTCGAGGCCATTATAATCTCTCCTGGTTCATGCTCAATTGGTGTGTCAGAGATTAACGCCTTGCATGATTTCTCAAATTGACAAGTAGTGATGGTTACAGGCTGGGAAGGCTAGATACATTGTGAGAATTGGATCTCAAAAAACACCATCGCAAGGTTAATCTATGGTCTCCTCAGCTCCTCTATTGCATATGTCGAGTTTTTAAGCAGGGCAGTATACAGCAAAGTAGAAACTCACCTTTTAAACTGCATTCTTTTGTGAATTTTACTTACACTCTGGGCTTTGGAATTATAACTGCAATTGATATTGGGATTTATCCCTTCCAGTGTATATCTTTATTCCTGAAGTGGTTGTTTTATAAACATTCTTGGCATTTCTGTTGAAAAATACCTATTTCCAAACTGAGTACCACCTCCATAAAGACTCCCCCACGAATAGAATGTTATTTCTCCCTACGTCATATTTTCAAAGGTTCTTTCTTTTACTCCAAATCTAGAAGTCCAGGGTTGTACTGTTTAAATATTTCACCCTTGTTATGTGCACAATGTTGTTTAACCAAATATTTTATTGTAAGTAAATACAATGAAAATGTAATATTTTTTTTTCTTTCTGCCTGTGACTTCTCCAGTGTTTTAGAATTAGATTGAATGATGAGCTCTGTCAGTAAGCCAGAGCCCACAGGCTACCCAGATTTCTGAGCTAATTGAGGCAGGGACTGAGAAGGTATAATTGGTATCAATTTTACAATATGATTGGTTTTGGATTGAAGGTTTCTTTTTAATTGACCCACTCCCTCTCTTCTGGCTGGTGTCACAGGAGTGTAATTTTAAATCGGATTCCTTGCCCGGCACTCCATGTAAACTGGAACACTTCCTGAAATCTTGTGTTTTCACATGGGAACTCTGACCTTTGTGTGACTCCTGTCTACTCCCTCCTTTTAGTATCTATATTCTGCTCATGGTTACTCTGTGACTAGCTGGAATCTTTCTACAAATAGTCTGAAAGTTCTTCCCACAGTATCCTCTACTGGAATTAAGTTCCGCCGACTCTCTCCTGCCAATGATGAAGGCGCAACCACACTTAGGTTTCTGAAGCTGCTGTTCTCCCTGGCCAGCCTCACAGCCTATTTTCTCCAGCTCATCCAATAATCTGTAGTGACTGAGGCTGTATCTAGTCCTAGAGTCCTCTGTTCCCCATTGCCTAGTTGTGCTAAGGTTCTAAAAGACTTCATACCTAAGCCTGCTCTCATTATAATCCACTACTGGTAACACCAGAATTCTTAAAGGATTTGGGAGAAAGGAAAGGGTAATTTGGTGCTCTTCTGGAAAGGCTGTTTAAAATTTTTCTGAAGAACTGTATTAAAATCACAATATGTCTTTTTGTTGTTGCTGGTTTTCAAAGTTTTTAATTTAATTTTTATCTAAGTAATGAATGTATACTATTAAGATTTTTAAAAAAGATTTTATTTATTTGTCAGAGAAAGAGAGAGCAAGCATACACAAGCAGGGGAAGCTGCAGGCAGAGGGAGAAGCAGACTCCCCACTGAGCTGGGAGCCCGATGCAGGATTGGATCCCAGGACTCTGGGATCATGACCTGAGTTGAAGGTGAACGGTTAACCAACTGAGCCACCCAGGAGTCCCTTGTTAAGAGATGTTAATACTTTAAGGCTTATAATAGAAAATCAGGAGTTTCTTTCTTCAATTTTTATTTCCCCTGATTCTCACTCCACAGTGACAATTAAATACATTTAGCTGTTTCTTCTGGTATATAATAATACCATATTTTTAAAATAATGTGTATGTTATTTATTTTTCAGTTTTCGAAATTATCTTTTTATTTTGAACTCATATAAGATAAGGCTTATAATTCTCACTGTCCTCCTGTTGCCATATACCCAAGCAAGTTTCCTTCTACCCATCCTCTGAATATATCTATATTACCATTTAGATTGGATACAAATTTAGTATTTATATTATTCTATTGACTCTGTTCATAGCTCTGCTATGGGGTATACTATGATTATGTTTTCCTTCTTTGACTTTTAATTTTTCTTGAGGTTAATTATCCTATTTTTCATTTGCTCGGTTTTCTGCATATATATAACTACCTCATCTGCAAACTCTCTAACACAGCAGTGAAACTCCCCTCAATATTATCTAAATGGTTGACTAATCTATTGTTCTCTCTCTCTCTCTTTGTTGTCTTTTCATAGTGATATCTCCCCAGGATCCTTCTCTTCTCTTCTTTCAGTTCAGACCATTTGCAATCTGAGTTTGCTACATAGCTGTGTCACCCTGACATTTCCTTTCACCTTCCTTCTAGGATTCCCCTAACTTATCTCCTGATCCAGGATCCTATATTTTTATCTTTAATCCATCTATTTTGGTAAAACATATCTGTAGCGGAGGGATTCATGATCCCCTTGTCCTGGTATTTATGCCTCTGTGTGTGAGGTACCTAGTGACTTGCTTCTAGGCAACAGAATATGGTAAGGGTGAGAAGTTATCAGTTGTATGATTACATTACATAAGATTGTAATGCTGGTCTTGCTAGAAGGTTCTCTACCTTACTGGAATTGAAAACAAACAAACAACACACATACACAAAACAAGTTGACATAGTGTATGGAGAAGGCCTCATGAAAAGGGACTGAAGACAATTTTGGCTGACAGTCAGCAAGAAACTAAAGTCCTTAGTCTTGCATCTGCAAGACATCTGAATGCTGCCTACAAACAAGTGAGCTTGGAAGGAAATCCTTCCCTAATCAGACTTTCAGAAGAGAGTGCTGCTCATCATCTTGATTGTAGCCTTGCGGAGGACATAGCCAAGTCATACCCCAAGATTTCTGTTCCACAGAACATGTGAGATAATAAATATATGTAGTTTTAAGCCACAAGATGTGTGATAATATTATTGCACAGCAATTTAAAATGAATATTGTACTAAGTTTGATGATATCATTATGCAGCAAAGGGAACCAATGCATTATCTTTCAAAAGGGTATACCTTTTGCCTATGTGAGCATGCTTTTCTCCTATCCTCAACCTTGACTGATAAGTTTTGTTCTGTATAAAATTGCAGGTTAGAAATAATTTTTTATTCAGAATTTTAAAAGCTACATCTAATCCATAATGCTGCTATTCAGAAATCTTATGGTTATAATTTTTTAACCCATGTGTCTGACTCCTGTTTTTTTTTTTTCCTTTCCACAAGTATATAAGATCTTTGTGTTATGCTAAATGTTTTAAAAGATAGTGTTGATGTGCATTGATGCAGGTTTTTTGGGTGGTCCCTGCCAACTTGAAAATAGGTGTCCATCAATTCTGGGAAATTTTTTGAGATTTTTAAAGTTAATTTCATCTGTTTTTTTACCCTGTTTTCTTTTTTTGGATCTCCTAATAACCATATTCCTGAATTGATCTTCCACATTTCTTATTTTTTCTCCAGTTTCCCAGACCTTTAATTTTTAAAAAAATTTTCTTGGGACATTTTCTCAACTTTACCTGTCAACCCATCTTTTCATATATTTATTTATTTATTTGTTATTTTTTAATATCACTCAACCTACATTTCTAGTCTTACCTCTCAAAACTTCCCAGAATAAACTTCTCTTTTTTAGTCAATACATGGAATCTCCCATTACCTTACTTTTACCGTCCTCTCTTGCTTTTTGTTTACTCATCTAGTCTGCTCACCTCTATATCTCACTTACTTAACCTTTAAGTCTAAACTCAAACTTCAACCATTATGTAGTTTTCCTGGATCACTTTAGCTGTATATGATGTTTCTTTGAATTCTCATAACATTAATTTTCCATAATACTCATTTTCCTTTTTCTTGGTCTGTTTTATATTGTGCTTATTTACATGTAAGTTCTGCCTAGCTAGATTGTGAGTTTACTGGAAGATCAAGTCTCTAAGTCTTACTACTTATTCATTGTGCTGACCCCTTTACTATATCATTGCATCTCCTCAGTAGTCTTTGGAATGAATGAATGAATCAATCAATCAATCAATTAATGAAGCCAGTTTACTATTACATTCTTTGACAACTTTTATTGCTAAACTTTAAAGTATAATCTCCTTACAGACCCAACTGAACTTTCTATGGGAGTATGCTCAGAAGTGAATTTTTCATTTTGATGGGATGGTAATGTACTGTCTGGATATGGGGTGTGATTTTGCTCTTTTGTGAAACTTTCATCAGCAGCACAGTGTTGTTGTTATTGTTTTTCTGTCAGAATATAAAAATCAACATATTCTGTCAACTGGGTTTGTAATTTCTTTAGAAGCTCTTTGTTTCCCTTAAAATGACATGTGAAAAAAAGAAAACCATAGAATTTAGCAGAGCATAAATCAGTGCCATGCAGAATTTTACCTTTTGTTTTCTCCTTAATCAGTTAGATTTGCATGTATAATGTGCTTTGAAAATATCAACCCACATATCACATTTCGTACTCATATCTCTAATATACTGAAGCATAAAGAAGTCACCACTGAGAGGAAGACTCATAAATCTGTGGAGAGATATCACTTTAGAGTTTGGCAATAGAACTCATAAAAGAACATGAGGGGAAGACCTTATGTCTTTTCATTCATGTATTTCAGTGCCTAATACAGTATCTGTATTACACTAATGCTCAACAAATAATTATTAAATTAGTGAATTAATGAATGAATGGATCCTTAAATGAAGTTTACATTTTGTGAGCTAAAATTTTTTCTTGACTAAGAAAAAAAAATTGACTAATTTTTGCTCTGTGTTACATCCACAGTTGCCTCTGAGATGATAGATGCATTGTTGATATAAATAGCTTTTAGCAGCTTAATATGCTATAAGCCACAAGAGATATAGCACTGAAACCAAATTGCATACGTGCACAAATTTTACTGAAAGATTTGTCCAACTCAAGGACATAATTTTCTTCTATTTTTCGGATATAAAAAGATGTAAAAGAAGCACCAAAATAACCCTTTATGTTAAAAAATAATCATTCTTTTAGACCTAACTACAGTCCTACCTTTCTCAAAAAGATTTTCTTGGCAAAGCTGAATTACATTTACAAAAGCCGAATAGATTTCCTTTCCTCCTTCCATCTCTCTGTCCTTTCCTTGCTTTCATCCTTCCTTCACATATATTTATTGTGTACTTATCCACAGGATGCCAGGCATTATGGCAAGTGCTAGATATTAAATCATAAACTTGAGATAGACATGATTTCTGCCCTCAAGGAAGTCACCTTCTGTTGGAGGGCTGACAAGTATTTGCATGTGGGTCAGACTGATAGACAAGCATTTAGGTAGACCATGACACTCACTGGGGTTGTTGCTGTGCTCCAGGGAGACCAGCTTCCTGACTGTCAGAGAGTGTTTGTGGATACTGAGAAAGATGCTCATTTTTTAATTTACATAGGACCCCAAAGGCCTAAGAGACAGAACATGAATCTGGCCATAACTGAGGCTCAAGCATATATATATATAGAGAGAGATAATGGTGAGGGAAACTCACATTAGAAAAAATACCCATTAAACAGGGCCTTCCCTGTCCTCCCCCATGCCCTCTCCTTGCTGGAGCCCCAGAAAAGCAAGTCCTGGAGTGAGGCTGATGGTCTTCTGAAACTCTCTTCTTCAGTATCCAGGTGTTCTGTGAAGGAGAGAGCAGTAGTATAAGACCAGCACCATATCACTAGTTGCCTGAAGGAGCTGGTCTCCAGAAGCAGAGGACATTTGCTGCTTGCTAGCAAGGGAGAAGCACACCAGAAGCCAGCAGTCCAGACCAGGCCCATGGAGGACCAGCATTAGCCACTAGTTAGGAATAAGCCAAGAGGGACCTTGGAAGCAGCAGCCATCAGAGCAGAAGGGCCACAAAACCACTAATAGCAACCCTGATTGTTTGTGGAGAATCACATCTTTCCCCATGCTCAGAGATTCCTGATGGGGATAGTTAGGAAGAGAGATTCTGGAAAAGGTGAGAGTCCCTTTATCAAAAGATTGAGGTCTCAGATCATTGCCTTGTACTCATTCTGTATCAATCCCCAAGGAACCTAACAGGGTACTGGGCTTTGGGTGTCCCCTGGGCAAGACATCCAATAGGTAACTTGCACTCTATCACCCTAATATGCTATACCAGCTATGCTCCTCTTTCACTCCCCAGATATTCTCATTCAAGCATCTCAGACATCTGATGGTTATGTTACCTAGGACTTCTCCAAACTACTTCTCCTAGGTAGTTATCTACCCAGACCAATTCCAATTGTCTCATATTTGAATGTGTTCTTTCTTCTCCCCAAAGAAGGTTCCATTTCTTTAATACAACAGATCTTGGTCAAGTGTATGGATTAACCTGCTCCAATTAAGATAATTCAAGTAAGACTGAAATCATTCAACAATCATTGATTGAATGTTTATTTTGTTCCAAGTACTATCATAGATAATGTGTAAGACACGGTTTTTACTTTAATAACTTTATAAACTAGTCTAGGAGATGCAGCATTTGTAAAGAGAACTATAAAATTAGGCAGAATGGATTAAGTATCCAGTTTGTGGTATGACAGGAGAATTTAGAACATGGAGAAATCACTTTGGATTTGGGATAACAAGGCTACATGAAAGTGGTATTTGAAATGATTCTTGAGATAGGTAAAGGAAAGGACTTTTGGAAAGATGGCAGATTAGGAAAATTTTAAGCTTACCTCATCCCAGAGCCACCCCTAGATAACAGCCACATCAGTATAACTAACCCAGAAAATGACCTAAAGACTAGCAGAACAGACTTTCCACAGTTAGTCATAAAGAAGAGGCCATATTGAAAACAGTAGGAGGGGCACAGATGTAGTTGGGGATCAAATGCCTGCACACCAATCACCCCAGACATAGGGTACCTACACTGAGAAGACAAGTCCCTATAACATTTGGCTTTGAAAACCAGCAGGGCTTAACTTTGCAAGTTTTTACAAGAAGTGGGGCTTAACTTTAGTCACTTTAAAAGCCAGTGGGCTCCTGAATGCCCATCACCCAGCTACCCCATCGCTCCCACCCCCCTCCCCTCCAGCAACCCTCAGTTTGTTTCCTGAGATTAAGAGTGTCTTATGGTTTGTCTCCCTCTCTGGTTTCATCTTCTTTCATTTGGGGAGGGTAAGTACTATGGTGAGCACTGTGAACTGGGTAAGACTGATGAATCACAGACCTGTCCCCCTGAAACAAATAATACATTATATGTTAATAAATAAATTAGAAAAATAAATAAATAAAAGCCAGTCGGCTTAGCTCTGGAAGAGCTGGAGGGTAATAGGAAACAGTCCCAACTTTAGAGCCAAAATAATAAAACAACCCCGCTGAGATATAGCATAGAAGCAGCAGTTTGAAAAGCACATGGGTTTTCTCCCCTTCATTTTTCCCTTCCTGCTATCTTCTTTTTTTTTTTTAACATATAATGTATTATTTGTTTCAGAGGTACCATGAGAAACTATGGATGCTGAGAAACAAACTGAGGGTTCTAGAGGGGAGGGGGGTGGGAGATTGGGTTAGCCTGGTGATGGGTATTAAAGAGGGCATGTACTGAATGGAGCACTGGGTGTTATATGCAAACAATGAACCATGGAACACTACATCAAAAACTAATGATGTGATGTATGGTGATTAACATAACAATAAAATACAAAAAAATCTTCTAAATGTAAAAGAAAATAAAAATAAAAATAAAATTAAATAAAAAAAAAAAAGAAAAGCACCTGGGATATACGGGAAGAGGATTTATTTACTATCTTAGAACATGTGCTGGAGGGGCAGGGATATTTAGAAGACTTTTCCAAGAACAAAAGAGCAAGCAGGTGCCATTTCTCTCCCACCATTCCCCAGTCTAGATAGCCAGACACTTTCTAGGACTAGCACCAACACACTCTACCTACCTTGCTAACACCACATGCCCTGCCATGTGCTCTGCCTGTTTATTCTCCTGCCATCTGCCCCATCCAACCCACCCCACTCCACAGGAGTCCCTCCAAAGCAGTTCCTGCTGGTCACATCTTGCAAGCAGCCCCTGCTAGGACTGGCACCCTTCTGAAGTGACTCCTGCCCTGCAGAGAGGGGAAGGTAAACAACCACACATACCAGTTTGACTGCAGATGGCCTGGGGGCAGATATCTAATTTATTTGCTGGCCCTACACACCAACAAAAATATTTTAAGGGGCAGCACATGTGGGGGAGCCCTGTAGTGCAGGGTCACTGCAGCCCCAGCAGATGGATTGGGGGTAGGCATCTGGTCTGACTCAAGTCCCTGCTAACCAACAAAGCTTCTCTGGGCACAAGGCAGGGAGAGCACTTTGCAGGTTGGTGCTACTGAAGCCCCAACAGCTGGACTGGCAGTAGGCATTTGATTTGACTGCTGACACCGACCAACTACAAGCCCACAGCAGCCCAGAGTGGTCCCTAAACAGCATGGGGAGAAAACCTTGCCCACAACAGGCAAAATAAGCTATTGCAGCCATCTGAATTGGAGACAAACATGGCTCAGCCACAACAGTAGGGTGCATGCAACCCACATAGGGGACATCCCTGAAGTGCCTGATTCTGGTGAACAGGAGACATTGTGCTACATGGTACTACAGAACTTTTTCTTCATAAGGTCTCCACTTTCAAGAACAAAAGATGTAGCTGACTTTCCTAATACATAAAAACAAACACAGAGAGTTAGAGAAAATGAGGAGATAGAGGAGTATGTCCCAAATGAAAGGACAGGACAAAACCAAAACAAAAGAGCTAAATGAAATGGAGATAAGTAATATGCCTGATAGAGAACTCAAAATAATGGACATAAAGAAACTTACTGGACTTGAAAAAAGAGTGGAGGATCTCAGTGAGACTTTCAACAAAAAGTTAGAAAATACAAAAAAGAACCAATCAGAGATGAAGAACTTAGTAACTGAAATAAAAAAAAATACACTAAGGGAAATCAATAGCAGATTAGAGGAGGAAGAAGAATGGATCAGTGATCTGGAAGGCAAAGTAATGGAAAGAAACCAAGCTGAACAGCAAAAAGAAAAGAAAGAATAATAAAAAATGAGAATGGGTTAAGGGAACTCAGTGACATCATTAAGCATAATAACATTTGCATTATAGGGATCCCAGAAGGAGAAGAGAGAGGAAAGGGAGCAGAAAATTTATTTGAAGAAATAATAGCTGAAAACTTCCCAATCTGGGAAAGAAAACGCATCCAGGTCTAGGAGGTACAGAAAGCTCCCAACAAAATCAATCCAAGGAGGCCCACAACAAGACACATAATAATTAAAATGGCAAAAGGTAGTGATAAAGAGAGAATTTTAAAAGCATCAGTATAAAAGAAAACAATTATATTTCAGGGAAACCCCATAAGGCTATCAGCTGATTTTTCAGCAGAAACGTTGCAGAGTCACATGATATATTCAAAGTACTGAAAGGAAAAAACCTGCAATCAAGGATACTCTATCCAGCAAGGCTACCATTCAGAATAGAAAGAGAAATGAAGAGTTTCCCAGACAAACAAGAGTTAAAGGATTTCATCACCACGAAACCAGCCTTATAAGAAACATGAAAGGACATTTTCTGAGTGGAAAGAAAAGGCCATAATCAGGAGTAAGGAAATTATGAAAGGGAAAAAATATTGCAGGTAAACATAAGCATAATTAAAGTAGATGAATTACTCATAAAACCATTATGGAAGCTAAGCACAAAAACAATAATATCAATTATATATATAAAAATCAGTCAAAGGATTCACAAAATAAAAGGATGTACAGTATGACATCATATACATAAAACATGGTGGTTGGGGAGTAAAAATGTAATGTTTTTAGAATGGGTTCAAACTTAAGTGACTATCAATATAGACTGCTATTTGCATAGGATGTTATATATGAACCTCATGGTAACCACAAATCAAAAACCTGTAATAGATATGCTTGGATTCCATTCTCTTTATTTTTTGCATATCACTAAAGAAGGGCATCATCAAACCACAAGGGCAGAAAGCAGCAAGGCAAGAAAGGAATAGAGAAGAACTACGGAAACAACTGTAAAAAAAGTAACACAATGGCAATAAATACATACCTATCAGTAATTACTTTGAATAGTAGTTGCACTAAAAGCTGCAATCAAAAGACACAGGGTACCAAATGATTAAAAAACCAAGACCCATCTATATGCTGCCTACAAGAGACTCATTCAGACCTAAAGACACATGCAGATTGAACGTGAAGGGATGGAAAAACATGTACCATGCAAGCGGGACCGAAAATAAACGTGGAGTAACAATAATTATTTTGGACAAAATAGATTTTAAGACAAACACTGCAATAAGGAACAAAGATGGACACTACATAATGAGAAGGGGAACAGTCTAATAAGATGATATAACAATTGCAAATATTTATGCACCCAACATGGGAGCACCTTAATACATAAAGCAAAAATTAACAGACATAAAGGAAGAAATTGACAGTAATACAATAATAGTAGGGGAGTTTAACACACCACTTATACCAATGTATAGATCAGACAGAAAATCAACAAAGAAACAGTGGTTTTGAATGACATATTGGGCTAAATGGATCTAGCATATAGTCAGAATATTCCACCTCAAAACAGCAGACTACACATTATTTTTGAGTGCACATGGAACATTATTCAGACAGTTCACAAGTTAGACCACAAAATGAGTCTCAGCAAATTAAAAATGATTGAAATCATATCATGTATCTTTTGTGACCACAATGGTATGAAATTAGAAATCAATAACAAGAAAGTCTGGAAAGAACACAAATTCATGGAGGCTAAATAACATGCTACTAAACCATGAATGTGTCAACCAGTAAATCAAAGAGGAAATTAAAAAAACACATGGAGACAAGTGAAAATGAAAACACAATCGTTCAAATAAAAATCTTTGTGATGCATCAAAAACTGTTCTAAGAGGAAAGATTATAGCCATATACAGGCCCACCTCAAGAAGCAAGAAAGAGATCAAATAAACAACCTAACCTTACACCTAAAGGAGAGGGGGGGCGGGGGAAAAGAACAAAGTACAAAGCTAGCAGAAGGAAGGAAATAATAAAGGTTAGAGCAGAAATAAATGAAAAAAAGTTTAAAAAATTAGAACAGATCAATGAAACCAGGAGCTGGATCTTGGAAAAGATCAATGAAATTGATAAACCTTTAGCCAGAATCATCAAAAAAAGAAGAGAGAGGACTCAAATAAAATCATAAGTAACAGAAGAGAAATAACAACTGACACCACAGAAATACAAAGGATTATAGGAGAATATTATGAAAAAGTATATGCTAACAATTTGGACAACACAGAAGAAATGGATAGATTCCTAGAAACATATAACTTTCCAAAACTGAATCAGGAAGAAATAGAAAATTTGAACAGATTGGTTACTAGCATTGAAACTAAATTAGTATTAAAAAAATCTCCCACCAAACAAAAATTCAGGACCAGATGGCTTCACAAGTTAATTCTACCAAACCTTTAAAGAAGAGTTGACACCTATTTTCTCAAACTATTCCAACAAATAGAAGAGGAATGAAAGCTTCCAAATTCATCCCACAAAGCCAGCATTACTTTGATACCAAAACCAGATAGACACTACAAAAAGAAAACTACACACCAATATCTTTGGTGATTATAGATGCAGAAATTCTCAATGAAATCTTATCAAACCAAACCCAACAATACATTGAGAAAAATCATTCACCATAGGGATACAAGAGTGGCTCAATATTTGCAAATCAATCAATGTAATGTATCACATTAACCAAGAGAAAGGATAAAAACCATTTGATCATCTCAATAGATGCAGAGAAAATATTTGACAAAATACAAAATCCATTCATGATAAAAACTCAACAAAGTAGGTTTAGAGAGAACATACTTCAGCATAATAAAGGCCATATATGAAAAGCTCACAGCTAACAACACACTCAATGGTTAAAAACTGAGAGCTTTTCCCCGAAGATCAGGAACAAGAAAAGGATGTCCACTCTCACTACCTTTATTTGATGTAGTACCGGAAGTCTTAGCCACAGCAATAAAACAGGAGAAAGAAATAAAATGCATCCAAATTTGTAAGGTAGAAGTTAAACTATTTGCAGACAACATGATACTGTATATAAAAAACCCTAAAGACCACCAAAAAACTGCTAGAACTGATAAATAAATTCAGTAAAATTGCAGTGTACAAAATATACAGAAATCGGTTGCATTTATATAACACTAATAAGAAATAGAAAGAGAAATTAAGAAAACAATCCCATTTACAATTGCACCAAAAATAATAAGATGCCTAGGAATAAATCTACCCAAAGATGAAAGACCTGTACTCTGAAAACTATAAAACATTGAAGGAAGAAATTGGAGACAACACAAACAAATGAATTTATTCCATGCTCACATATTGAAAGAACCAATATTGTTAAAATGGCCATACTACCCAAAGGAATCTACAGATTTAATGCAACTCCTGTCAAAATACCAACAGCAGTTTTTCACAGGACTAGAACAAACAATCCTAAAATTTGTATGGAATCATAAAAGACCCCAAATAGCCAACACAATCTTGGAAAAAATAAAAGAACAAAGGTGGAGGTATCACAATTCCAGATTTCAAGATCTACCACAAAGCCATAGTAATCAAAACAGTATGGTACTGGCACAAAAATATACACATAGATCACTAGAACAGAATAGAGAGTCCAGAAATAAACCCATGCTTATATGGTCAATTAATCTATGACAAAAAACAACCTAAACTTACACCAAAAGGAGAAAGGGAAAAAAAAAGAACAAAGTACAAAGCTGCAGAAGGAAGGAAATAATAAAGGTTAGAGCAGAAATAAATGAAAAAAAGTTTAAAAAATTAGAACAGATCAATGAAACCAGGAGCTGGATCTTAGAAAAGATCAATGAAATTGATAAACCTTTAGCCAGAAAAAAAGAGACAAGACTATACAGTGGGAAAAAGTCTCTTCAACAAATTGTGCTGGGAAAACTGAACAGCTACACACAAAAGAATGAAACTGGACCAATTTCCTACACCATACACAAAAATAAACCAAAATGGATCAACAATTTAAATGTGAGACTTGTAACCTTAAAACTCCTAGAAGAAAACTGAGGTAGTAACCTCTTTGACATAAGCTATAAAAACATTTTCCTAGATATGTCTTATTTTTTTAATTTTATTTTATTGTTAGTCACCATACAATAATACATCATTAGTTTTTGATGTAGTGATCCACGATTCATTGTTTTCGTATAACACCCAGTGCTCCATCCAGTAAGTGCCCTCCTTAATACCCATCGCCGGGCTAACCCATCCCCCCACCCCCTCCCCTCTAAAACCCTCAGTTTGTTTCTCAGAGTCCATAGTCTCTCATGGTTCATCTCTCCCTCCGATTTCACCCCCTTCATTTTTCCCTTCCTTCCTCCTAATGTCCTCCATGCTAGATATGTCTCTTTAGGCAAGGAAAGAAAAGCAATATTAAACTAGTGGGACTATACCAAATTAAAAGTTTTTGTACAACAAACAAAACAACCAACAAAACAAAAAGACAACCTACTGAATGGGAGAAGATATTTACAAATGATCTATCTGATAAACGGTTAATATCCAAAATATATAAAGAACTTTTATAACTCAACATCAAAAAACCCACAAATAATCCAATTAGAAAATGGGCAGAGGACCTGAATAGCCATTTTTTTCCAAAGAAAACATACAGATAGCCAACAGACACATGGAAAGATACTCAACATCACTAATCATCAGGGAAATGCAAATTAAAACCACAATGAGACATCACTTCACATCTGTCAGAATGGCTAAAATCAATAACATAAGGAGTAGCAAGTGTTGGCAAGGATGTGGAGGAAAAGGAACTCTCGTGCACTGTTGTGGGAGTGCAAACTGCTGCAGGCGCTGTGGAAAACAGTATAGAGGTTCCTTAAAAAATTAAAAATAGACTTAATATATGATCCAGTAATTCCACTACTGGGTTTTACCCAAAGAAAGTGAAAACACTAATTAAAAAAGATACATACATCCATATATTTATTGCAGCATTACTTACAATAGCCAAGATATGGAATCAACTCAAGTTGGTAGATGAATAGATGAATGGATAAAGAAGATGTGGTAAATATGTATACAACGAATATTGTATATTTCTCAGCCATAAAAAAGCATGAAGACTACCATTACAATTAAACAGTTTGTAATAACTATATAAACAGTAATAAAACAGTATTACTATAATAAAAATAGCATTTCTGTAAAGCAATAATTAATAACATATTTCAAAATGTATATAATTGTAATTATTTTAAGAGCATCTTTTTATTTTGGTGTGCAGATTTAAGCAGTAAATTCCATGGTCTCCTCACCTATAGGTGAATTGGTTGATTTTTATATTAGAACAAGGGTCAGTGAACTAAGGACAACCTAATTTTTTTGTGCAGTCTATGAGCTAAGAATTATTTTTACTTTTTTAAATGGTTGGAAAACAAGAACAAAAGAATTCTATTTTGTACCATATGGAAAGCACATAGAATTTAAATTTCAGTGTCCATAAATAAAGTTTTATTGAAACACAGCCACCTCCCCAAAAAAAGCATGAGATCTTGCCATTAACAACACTGTGAATGGACCTAGAGGGTATAAGGCTAAGTGAAATAAGTCAGAGAAAGACAAATACCATGATTTCCCTCCTATGTGGAATTTAAGAGACAGAATAAATGAACAAAGAAAAAAAGAAAAACCACACTCTTAAATGCAGAGTGGTGGTTGCTAAGAGGAGGTAGGGAAGGGGATAGATGAAGTACCTGAAGGGGATTAAGAGTACACTTATCCTGATGAGTACTGAGAAATGTGTAGAATTGTCAAATCATTATATTGTACACCTGAAACTAATACAATACTGTATGTTTATTATACTTGAATTTTTTTAAAAAAGAAATAGGTAAAGGAAAATGTTTATGTTGGGGGCAGCAGAGTCATTCCAATAAGGGAGTTCTTTTTTTTTTTAAGATTTTATTTATTTATTTGAGAGAGAGAGAATGAGAGAGAGCACATGAGAGGGGGGAGGGTCAGAGGGAGAAGCAGACTCCCTGCCGAGCAGGGAGCCCGATGTGGGACTCGATCCAGGGACTCCAGGATCATGACCTGAGCCGAAGGCAGTCGCTTAACCAACTGAGCCACCCAGGTGCTCCAATAAGGGAGTTCTTTCACTCTTCCCAGGATTACTTAAATTTTTAAAATGGATGTCTTTTAATCAAATGGATCTCTAATGGGTGAAATTGCTGCCAATAAGAAAGGGAATGAAAAAGGAGCTATCATTTATAGGGTACCAGGGGCTATGCTAGGCTCTTTGCCTATGTTACCTCACCTAAATTTATAGCTCTATGGACTTACCATTATTATTTGTATTTATAGATGAGGATATTGAGGCTTAGAAGTTAAATAAACATGCCCAATGTTCCAAATTTGTGCTAGAATGCAGTTTCAGATCTGCCTGGTTATACTGGACTAAACTTTGCCCAACTATTTTGAAGTGTATAGTATTTTCCTTAAAAATAGGGGGAAGAAAAAATTAAGAGAGAGGAAGAGTTCTGGCTCAAATGACTAGAGAACTACATTAAAGTTAACTAGATACCATCACTATAAGCATTCTTGGAGTCTTACTGTTAATAAATATTAAAAATCTCCAAGAGGGGATAGAGATTATATTTCCCTAATTGGACCACAGAACTAGATTTTTGTGGAGCACTCAGTGAGTGCATTCATCAAATATGTCTTGCAGAATGCTGAATTATAGCCCAGAATACAGAGCAGAGTTTCAGGTGATATGGGGGAGATGGGGAGGTGGCTGTTTAGGACCTAGGAACCTCCCTTGTTCTACTCGAAGCACGGCACGTAGGCAGTCACCTTCTTTAGCTTCCAGTCAGGTCAGCCTTGGCTGAACACATCTTAGGAGCTCAATCAATACTCAGAGAATTGAACTGAATTAGAGAATGCAGCACATCCTCTCATTTCACCAGAGGTGGTACAAACAGCAGAACTATTTAGAGAGAGTAGTTGTGTGAGGACCTGCCCTGCCAACAGCTTTGATTTGGTTGCTCTGGAGGCAGCAGAGGGTCCTCTCTCTCTGCACAATCCAATAGTAAATTTTAGTTTCTCTTCCTACTCAGGGTCATCTCCTCTCCTTACACACAGCCCCAAATTATGACTTAAAGTCTTATGTTGTGTTTTCTTAGTGTTTCAAAGAGAGACTAGTTTGCAGCATTTTTTTCATCAAACATTAATATGGTGGTTCACTTTGAAGACAGAAAATTATACTTCAAGTTCACCCAGAGATAATTGCAACATCTTAGTCTTTATTCAAGCTACAAAACCTATAGCATTTTTGTGGAGGAAAAAAAACTCTAGAAATTTGCGCCAATATACTCTCCTGAATTATCAAGTAGGGAGAAAATAGGATTTCAAGAACAAAGAGATGTCTGATCTACATGACTAAATTTTGTCCAGTTGCCCTTTAAGTTTTAAAGAAATTGGTGGCATATATATGTGTGTGTGTATATATACATATACACACATGCATTTATACATACATACATATTTATAGAATATGGTAAGGAAGAATGATGCTATCTCTGTTTAAATGGAAATTTTAGCCTATTAGAAGTTTTTTTTTTTTTTAAGATTTTATTTATTTATTTGACAGAGAGAGAATGAGAGAGAGAGCACATGAGAGTGGGGAGGGTCAGAGGGAGAAGCAGGCTCCCCGCCGAGCAGGGAGCCCGATGCGGGACTCGATCCAGGGACTCCAGGATCATGACCTGAGCCGAAGGCAGTCACTTAACCAACTGAGCCACCCAGGCGCCCACCTATTAGAAGTTTTTTAATATCCATCTTACTAGCTTTGTTACTAAAATCCTGTAGATGGAAAATGTCAATTTTTGATTGACCTCCATGTCATAGAGGAAGAAACTGAGATCTGAGAGGATGGTGACTTTAAATGGCCACAAAGCTGTTTAATTTATTTGAACATATCTACTTAGCAACTAATATGTGCTAAGCACTGTACTAGGACCTGGGAATATGAAGTTGAAGATAAATAAGATACTGTCCCTATCTCCAAAGATCTAGCAGTCCAGGGAGAAAAACCAACATGGAAATCACTGGAATCTGTGGTGATAAGCAAGTGAAAAGTTCCATTTACAGTGCTGAAAGAGCATCTGCTTTCTTGGTGAGATATGACAGGCATGTGTTGAGAGTGATTCAGAGCAGTGGTTCCTAAACTTCATTGTGCACCCAAATCACCACAGTGCTGGGGCCCTCCCTCAGAGCTCCTGACTCAGTAGATCTAGGGTGGAGCCTGAGAATTTGCTTTTCAACATGTGGTACTGATGCTGCTGATCTGGGGACCACATTTTGAGAGCCATTGATTTAGGGACTGGTTGATGTGCAGCCTTGGTAGTGTAGAAAACATTGAATTCATCATTAAAAGGACAGGGAAAAGGTATCCAAGCTCAGAAAAGAAATTGTCAAATTGTCTTAAGAACCCAGTGGCATGAGGAATTACACATTTCTAACCGGATAAATTAATACCCCTGCAATGTAACTAACCAAGGGTTGGGGGCATGAGAAGGGACATAATAAAATAGAGAGTATGGAATGGATCCTTGCTTAAGACTGTCCGAGGAGTGGAAAATTATAGATGTTGGTGACAGTGTCTTTGGGCCTGTGATCTTCTTTGGAGAGGAAATGAAGACAGGTTGGGGCAATAGGCTTACCACAGTAGTTTTCATACTGTGAAATGATGGCAATAATTATTAAAGCTGAATATCTATAGAGGTAGTCTTGAGGGGAAGAGGCAGATTTTGTGCCTTCCCCATTACTTCACAGTAGCTATGCTTTTGTTTTATGTTGTATCCCTTGGGATTCCGTGTAATAATTCATTTTCACAAAAGGTACTACAGCCAAATGGAATTTGGCTTCAACTGAAATAATATAAAAGGAAGAGGTCAAGGATTTGAGAGTCTTGATGGGTTTTGCTGAAATGGGGGTTCTTTGTAGTTTCCATCACAGCTCATGCTCCTTCTGGTTGCCAAGGTGAATTTTTTTGTGTGTGTAGCAGTGATTCTGTTTCTGATAATGTTTTCATTGAGAAAACCCAAATGAGAGATAAACACAGCTGTCTGCTAGTGAAAAGTTATACACAGTTACTCCTAAGGGCCTTGAGAAGGCAAGAAACGTGTAGTCCTTTTAGCTAGATACTGTGTCCAGGGGTCATTTATTTATTGGGAACATGGGGTAATTAGTAAATTCACTGGCCTATTTGGCATTTGTCTTATTGATCCCTTGATATTTCATAAGTGTTTTCATTCATGTGATGTTATTTTCTGTCCTTATATCACCATTTCTGGTATGTTTATGGAGAGAATGAGGAAAGAGGAGACAATTTTATACAAAGATATTTATATATTAATGTACCCATTAAAACAAGGATGAAGGGGGGGCGACATAAAAGGCATGTTATAATTTAAGCCAGTGTTTCCAAAATATGTCTGGATACCAATTTATGTAAAATACTTGTTAGAAATAAGTATCTAGATTTGAAACTACTAAATCAAAATATTCAGTGGGGTATTTTGAATCTGTATTTCTAACAAGAGAATACTTGTTCTTATATAATCAACTCACTGGATATTTAAAAACCATAGCTTTAGGCCATCAAGGCACTTATGTGTGGCCCTATTTGATATATTCAACCGGGGCCAGGCTACAATACCAGAAGCTCTGTCTAACCTGTGGGGCAGCCTAACCTTGTTGCCCACCCCTCATTCACCACTACCATTTTGATTTGCCTCCGTGGGTCTTCCTTCCCCAATATAAAATGTTCAAAATAAATAGTCTCTACTGATCCTCTGGGGAATAAGCAGCAACAACTGAAAAGAATATAGGTTACAGAACTACCCTCAGGGAAAAATATAAACCAATTCCAGGCTTGTAAATGTTTCCTGATTCTTAACTATTTAAGAATGAGTTTCAGCATTTTGGTACCACTGAAATAATGCAGTTGCTATAGCATATGTAGAAAATATGGGAAGAAAGACTGATTTAATTACATTATCTTTTTAGATTCTCAAAACAGTTCTGCATCGTAACATTGTTACCCCTTATATAGAGATGGGGGAACTCAATATAAATAACTACCTCACTGTCACACAGGTAATAAGTGGCAATGTCAGGACTTAAACCAACATTTTTTTGGTTCTAAAGGTGACATTTCTTTACTATATCATGTAGTACCTATGCAGTTTATCATGTTTCCTGCTACCATTAACACTGATGAATGCCAAGATGTATTCTGAGGAAATAAGTGTGTATCTTGGATTGTTTGACTAAGGCTCCTAGAAAGGAGGGTGATTTTGTACATGGAATTTTTGGTGCACAGAGGATGAGATTATGCACTCTGGATTCAAGCTTATGTTTTAAATACCACCAATAGCCATTTGTGTGACCTTGGGGAGTTATTTTTAGGATCACTAAGCCTCGTTTTCCTCACCAGAAAGATGGACATGATTTTTCTACCTACTCAGAGGGTTGTTATAAGAATCACGTGCTATGAAGTTCTCAGCACAGGAACTAGAGAGTAGTAAGTATGGAATACATTGATCATGTTGGAGTCTTTTTCATCTGCATGTGGTCACATGGAACCACCTGACCCAAGATAGTGCATTGTTAGATCATGGTTTCTTTTTATTATTTTTTCTCTGAAGCAAGAGCTTTCCCCCATCATATTAATGGAATCAGTTTTTATTTCAGTGTAATTCTTCTTTCACATAATTTAATGATTCTTGATAAATATGATTTTTTAACTATATAATTAAAAATAGTTTGGCTTTGGGGCACCTGGGTGGCTCAGTTGGTTAAGCGTCTGCCTTCAGCTCAGGTCATGATCTCAGAGTCCTGGGATCGAGTCCCACATTGGGATCCCTGCTCAGCGGAGAGCCTGCTTCTCCCTCTCCCTCTGCTGCTCCCCCTACTTGTGCTCTCTTGCTCTCTCTGTCAAATAAATAAAAAAAATCTTTAAAAAAAATAGTTTGGCTTTATACTATCACTAAGCAGATTTTTGTCATGGGGAGGGCTTGAATTTTGAATTCATTCAGGATTGGGTCCAAATGTCTCTACTATCATTCTCTAGTTGTGTGAACTTTGGCAGTTGCTCTAAGACTCAGTTTCCATTTGTTAAATGAAGATAATAGTATCTGTATCAAATGGGTATTGTGAGGATTAAATGTTCAAAGAATCTAATAACATGTAACATACCTGTCAGGTAGTAAAATTATCATATAAGAATGTTTTCAGCAGCAAGTAACAGAAGACCAACCCACATATACAGTAACTTAAACAAATAGGGTTCTATTTTTTTTTCCTGAAAAAAATGCTAAAGAAATATAATTGCTAACATTGGATGAGCTGCTCAGTAATGATGGCATAAACTCAGACTCTCAATTCTTTCTACCAGCCTTAACCATTACCTTTCATCCTCTGAAGTTGTTACCTCATGATCACAAGATGACTTCTGTACCTTCTGATTTCAGTTTTAAGAAGAAAGAAGGAAAAAAGAAAATGAATTTAAAAGTCTTCTCTTCAGGAGACTTAGTCTTTGTATTCAGAAATAGAATCCTTTGCTACCAAAGGACCTGTGTATAGATCATTGGCCAGAACTGGGTCACATCTTCCCCTTTAGGCCAATCAGTGGCCAAGGAAAATAAAATTACCATGATTTGTCACCTGGGCTAGAGCAAGGAGGGGTCTAGCCTATATGAGATAAAGAGATCTTTGCCAGATCCCTGAAACAATAGTGTTTTATCAGTCAAGTAAAAGGAAATGGGACCAGGGAAAAGGAGATGTTGGGTGGACCATGGAAAGTATCTGCCTTAGTAGTCATTCAACAAAGGCTAATTTTACTCTCCCCATACCTAATAAAAATGAATAAACTTATATAAATAAATTTGTGGTCAGTTTATAAGTCTTGATATTTAGTTTATGAAAATATGACCACTGAATCCAAACATACTATAGGATCTAGGAAGTTGCCCTTAAAATAGCTGGACTTTTAAGAAATAATCTTAATAATTTGGATCAGGTTTTTTAGCATGAATTCCAAAGAATGGATTTCAATCTAAATATTGGAAGAGACTAATAGCAACTGCTGAGCCACTTTCAAAGAATGCCGGTCTTGGCTAAAGACTTAGGTAATAGAACTATCTGGGAGGGTAGGATTTGCATTGGACCATTTCCCAGAATTGCATTAGTTAGGCACAGTAAATGGAGTAGGGGAGAGCTGGAGACATAGCTAAGTGTCAAGGACTGCCTCTTCTCATGTGGGAAGGTTGGACTCAATACCATTTCATTAAAGGTATATCCCAAGCCAAGATCTGACTCCTACTTACATTTCTAGGCTCAAATCTTACCACTCTCTACCCTACCACCTCTCCCTCTGCATCACAGCTCCTTACCTCCCCTGACACCATCACCAGGCTAGGTCCCCTGTCACAAACTGCCTGAGTGCCTGGTACATCCCTTTGTAGCACATACAACACTTGTAAATAAGTGATTGGTTACTTGTGTAGTTATGGTTCACTACCTCTCACCTAGTAGACTATAAGCTCCAATCCATAAATATTTTTTAACATGTGTATATAGAATGTACCAATTAAGAAATTTATCTGAAAATCCAAATATACTGACAAATTGGGGAGGAGGGAGTGAATTTTCACTTCATAAAATAATTTCCTGGAGGAGTTCTTTAAACATGGAGCTACTTTCAGGCATTTAAAATAGGATTTCATTTAGCAGAATTTGATTCACATTACTTTTCAAGAACACACACACACCCCTATCCCTATTGCAAAACCATAGGCTACAAACACACCCTCTCAATCCTTCATTTCCAGGCATGATCCAAAGCTAATTATGAAAAAAATATATTAAAAAGAAGGAGGGCAGGGAAGCGTGCTAGTTCTAGAATTCCAGCCCATGATTAACAAGGTACAATAATGGTGAGAAAGATCAAATGCCTCCTAGGGAAATTAGGATAAGATATGTGGCCCTAAAGTAATCATCTCCCACCCTTTCTTCTAACAGCGGGTTTGATTTTGATTTAGTTCTGGGGCGTAAGCCTGTTCCACAGAAGACTGGAATGGTCATTCCTCTCTGAAACAAGCCAGTTGGGCTGCTGGCCAAGCACGTTAGTGCCGGGAGGGTGGGTGGCAGTGGTGGTGGTGGTGGTGATGGAACATCCGGACCTGAGGAAAAATGATAACGGCTACTACCGGTTCCTGGAAGCTCATTGTAAAGTGCACTGGACTTGGATCACTTCTTTTAAACTTTGGACTCCTATCTACCACTTACTTTATAATTTTCAGAAATTCATTTTTTTAAATTTAAATTTGGTGTTCATCACATCACCCAATTACCCCATGCCCCCACCCGCCACCCCTCCAGCAACCCTTAGTTTGTTTCCTATAGTTAAGAGTCTCTCATGGTTTGCTGGTTTGTCTCCCTCTTTGATTACTTCCCATTCAGTTTTCCCTCCCTTCCCTTATGATCCTCTGCACTGTTTCTTATATCCCACATGTGAGTGAAACCATATAATTGTCTTTCTCTGACTTATTTCACTCAGCATAATACCCTCCAGTTCTATCCACATCAATGTAAATGGTAGGTATTCATCCTTTCTGATGGCTGAGTAATATTCCATTGTATATATATATATATAGCACATCTTCTTTATTTATTCATCTGTTGATGGACATCTTGGCTCTTTCCATAGTTTGGCTATTGTGGACATTGCTACTATAAACATTGGGGTGCATATGCCCCTTCAGATCATTATATTTGTATCTTTGGGGTAAATACCCAGTAGTGCAATTGCTGGGTTGTAGGGTAGCAAAAATATGGAATGCTTCATGAATTTGTGTGTCACCCTTGTGCAGGGGCCATACTAATCGTCTCTGTATCATTCCAATTTTAGTGTATGTGCTGCCAAAGTGAGCACTCAGAAATTCATTTGATCTCTTGTCATTCTGCAAGTGAAACAAATGATACCTGTTTTAATTTCCTCACAAAATAAAGCTCAAAGTAGAAGATGAATGTGAATATACTCTCTAAGACACTATAGAAATATGACATATATTTGTATTTATTTATATATTTCACATATATAGTTATATATGCTATATCTATTTACTTATATATTTCATACTTTGACTTCTATTTGTATTTATTTTGTTTAGATGAACATTTAGTTAGATCTATGCTCAGGATATAATGGTAGCTGAAAGGCCATCTAGTTCATCAAATTTGAGATTAAGAAAAGCCTTCTTGGAAAAAGAGAGGCCAAAGTTTCCTCTTAAAGAATGTAAAGTAATTGTGCAAGTAAAGTGGGATAGAGGAGTTCAGGGTATACCACACAGAGGCAACAGAATGAGCAAAACTAGAAAAACATCCAACAGTATCCAACAGTTGGTACTGGGAAGTAAAAGCAGTTTAGTATTACTAGATACAGGACTTAAGTCAGTGTCAAACAGTGAGGCTGGAGAATTACACAAAAGCCAGGTTATCTAGGGCATCCCATGCCCTACTCATGTGTTTGATCTATATTTATGGAGCACAAATGAACTACTTTAAGCAGAGGGATGGCATGGTCATATTTGTATTTTAAAAGGATCAGTCTGGAGGTAGCATGAAGGATAGATTTGAAGGGAACAAAACTGGAAAAGGAAAGTTAACTTAAGAAGCTAAACAGTAATTCTAGCCTGATGACAAGGCCTCAACTGGAGTAATGGTTGTGATGGAGAGTACGGAATAGATTCCCTGAATGTATGTGGCTTACGGAAAAGTTTTGCATTGGCAAATTTTGGTTACTGATTAAAGATGACAATAAAGAAGAAAAAAGTAAAAGGAAGTCCATAGTGAATCCAAGATCCATAAATTTTTCCTGGATAGATAGATAGAGGGATGGAGGGGTGGATAGATAGTTTGGGTATGTAAATGATGAAAAAGTTTGATTTGGTTCTGGACTTCATGAGATCCCAGAGATTTGATTTTGTTTTTATTCTCTTAAGTCTGATTACTCAGTCAAATTAGTCACTCATATACCAAAATCCCATGAATCCTATGGTGTACCAAACACTGTGCAGGGCTCTCTTGGGATATAAAGATGAATACTGTTCACTTCCTTCAAGAAATTTACATTCTTGGTAGAGAAACAAGACTTATAGATAATAACATAAGGCAGCCTGGGGGCAAACGATGTGTGTGGGAATGAGTGGTTCAAATCTTCAGATGTGAAAGAGATGGAATGGGGTGGCATGGGTAGCTTTATGTTGTATGTGCAACTTTAGGGGACCTGGAAGGGAAAAGACAACAGAGTCAGGTCAGAGGAGTGAGGAAGGAATTAATAGCAGGGAGAATGGAAGGAATTAAAGGGTGAGGGAACTGGCAGAGCTGTGTTTGAGGGTTGTAAGTAGGCTACTATGACTGGAGAAGCCCTCCTTCTCGTCTAGTCACATATGGGACATTCCAGGTGGTCCAGCCTTTGCATGGTCCTCTTTGCTGTGTCATAGCAGACCTCTGCAGGGACCTATGGGATCTTCTAAATGTTGTAGCTGTCAAATCACTCACCTTTCTAATTGAAGTATAGGTGAGGGACTGGCTGTTGTTCAACCAACTACCTCAGAGATGACTCCTAAGACAGTTGAGAAAAAGCCCTGGTGTTCTAAAGATCTTACAGTTTGGAAACCATTGGTTTAGTTCAGTCTCAATTTTAGAGAAGGGAAAACTGGAACCCAGAGAAAGTATGAATTGTGCTTACGGCCACACACACTAAATATCTCTTAATTCGGTGGAGTTAAGCTGTGACAAGGCTGAACTGGAACAGTTTTTTTTTCTTTTTCTCTATTTTATTTAAAATGTTTTTAATTTAAATTCAGTTAATTAACATATAATGTATTATTGGTTTCAGAGGTAGAGGTCAGTGATTCATCAGTCTTACATAATACCCAGTGCTCAGTATATCACATGCCCTCCTTTATGTCCATCACCCAGTTACCCCATCCTCCCATCCCCCTTACCTCCAGCAACCCTCAGTTTGTTTCCTATGATTAAGAGTCTCTTACAGTTTGTCTCCCTCTCTGATTTTGTCTTCCTTTATTTTTTCCTCTCTTTCCCTGTGATCCTCTGTTTTGTTTCTTAAATTCCATGTATGAGTGAATTATCTTTCCTTGACTGACTTATTTCACTTAGCATAATACCCTCCAGTTCCATCCACATCATTGCAAATGGCAAGATTTCATTTTTTTTGATGGCTGAGTAGTATTCCATTGTATATATATACCACATCTTCATTATCCATTCATCTATTGATGGACATCTGGACCCTTTCCATAGTTTGGCTATTGTGCACATTGCTGCTATAAACATTGGGGTACAGGTGCCCCTTCAAATCACTACATTTGTATCTTTATGGTAAATACCCAGTAGAGCAATTGCTGGCTCATAAGGTAGATCTATTTTCAACTTTTTGAGGAACCTCCATACTGTTTTTCAGTGCACCAGCTTGCATTCCAACCAACAGTGTAAGAGGGTTCCCCTTTGCCACATCCTTGCCAACATCTGTTGTTTCCTGAGTTCTTAATTTTAGCTATTCTGACTGGTGTGAGGTGGCATCCCATTGTGGTTTTGATTTGTATTTCCCTGATGCTGAGGGATGTGGAGCATTTTTTCATGTGTCTGTTGGCTATTTGGATGTCTTCTTTGGAAAAATGTCTGTTCATGTCTTCTGCCCATTTCTTGATTGGATTATTTGTTTTTTGGTTGTTGAGTTTGAGAAGTTATTTATAGATTTTGCATATGAGTCCTTTATCTGATATGTCATTTGCAAATATCTTCTCCCATTCTGTCCATTGTCTTTTAGTTTTGTCGACTATTTCCTTTGTTGTGCAAAAGCTTTTTATCTTGATGAAGTCCCAATAGTTCATTTTTGCCTTGTTTCCCTTGCCTTTGGAAACGTGTCTAGCAAGAAGTTGCTGTGGCCAATGTCACAAAGGTAGCTGCCTGTGTTCTCCTCTAGGGTTTTGATGGATTCCTGTCTCACATTTAGGTCTTTCATCCATTTGGAGTCTGTTTTTGTGTATGCTGTAAGAAAATGGTCAGTTTCATTCTTCTGCATGTAGCTGTCCAATTTTCCCAACACCATTTGTTGAAGAGACTGTATTTTTTCCATTGGATATTCTTTCCTGCTTTGTTGAAGATTAGTTGACCATAGAGTTGAGGGTCCATTTCTGGATTCTCTATTCTGTTCCATTGATCTATGTGTCTGTTTTTGTGCCAATACCATACTGTCTTGATGACTACAGCTTTGTAATACAGCTTGAAGTCTGGAATTGTGATGCCACCAGCTTTGGTTTTCCTTTTCAACATTCCTTTGGCTATTCATGGTCTTTTCTGGTTCCATACAAATTTTAGGATTATTTGTGCCAGCTCTGTGAAAAAAGTTGATGACATTTTGATAGGGATTGAATTGAATGTATATATCGCTCTAGGTAGCATAGATATTTTAATAATATTTGTTCTTCCAATCTATGAGCATGGAACATTTTTCCATTTCTTTGTGTCTTCCTCAATTTCTTTCATGAGTGTTCTATAGTTTTCTGAGTACAGATCCTTTGCCTCTTTGGTTAGGTTTATTCCTAGATATCTTATGGTTTCAGGTGCAGTTGTTAATGAGATTGATTCCTTAATTTCTCTTTCTTCTGTCACATTGTTAGTGTATAGAAATGCAACTGATTTCTGTGCATTGAATTTATATCTTGCCATTTTGCTGAATTCCTGTATGAGTTCTAGCAAATTTGGAGTGAGTCTTTTGGATTTTCCACATAGAGTATCATGCCATCTGTGAAGAGTGAGAGTTTGACTTCTTCTTTGCTGATTTCGGTGCATTTTATTTCTTTTTATTGTCTGATTGCTGAGGCTAGGATTTCTCATACTATGTTGAACAGTAGTGGTGATAGTGGACATTCCTGCCGTGTTCCTGACCTTAGGGGAAAAGCTCTCAGTTTTTTCCCATTGAGAATGATATTTGCTGTGGGCTTTTCATATATGGCTTTTATGATATTGAGGTATGTTCCCTCTATCCCTACATTGTAAAGAGTTTTAATCAGGAAAGGATGCTGTACTTTGTCAAATGCATTTTCTGTATCTATTGAGAGGATCATATGGTTCTTGCCCTTTCTTTTATTTATGTAGTATATCACATTGATTTGCAGATGTTGAACAACCCTTGCAGCCCAAGAATAAATCCCACTTGGTCATGGTGAATAATCCTTTTAATGTACTGTTGGATCCTATTGGTTAGTATTTTAGTGAGAATTTTTGCATCCATGTTCATCACGGATATTGGTCTGTGAACTGGATCAGTTTCTACATTCTTGGTTAAATTATATGAACCTTGTTAAATCATATGCTCTCTGGGTTTTGACTCTTTTCAGACATGTTTAGGTTACCATTGCCTGGTATATCCAAAGAATCTGCAAAAACCCCACGTGGTTTCTACTGAGGGTAGTCAGAAGCCACTCAGCAGGCCTCCGGTTTGTAAACAATGTTCAGAGAGAGGGAATCTTAGCTTTTGGCAGTGGGCACAGTTATACTGTGCCTTGTGCTGCCTTAGAGAAGAGCTAATTTCCTCTGCTGTGTTCTAAGAAAAATATCCCTACTTTTGACAGATGTTCTAATTCAACAATTAGCAGTGACTATGACATGCAAAAATTACCAGTTGCTAAAGCCTCACTTAGCCAAATGGGAGACATAGAGTATTTTTATACCCGGCAGCCTTGGGCTGTGTAGCTTGATGCACACTCTTGCCCAGTATTTCTCTGGCTTATGTGTTTCACCACTAACTGTAATTTATTTTTAAATTTTCTAAAAATGTGCCCATCTCAACAGCTTCTGGGTGGTGGGAGGAGAAAAGAAAAGCATGGGGTGCTGTATGAAATGGCACCCACTAAAGAGCTTCCTTACCAGCCCTTGGTAACATTACATCATGGGAAAGTCTGGCAACACTTCAGACAAAGGGCAGCTTTGTTAAGAGAGCCCCCAAATGGGACATTTTTACCCCAGCAGATGAGTCTCTTCCTTGCCACTCAGGTGTTCTGAGCAAAATTAAGACGAGATTTTCTTGGTTTCAGTGCTCCCAGCTCCTCTTTCTAGATTTCTCCCTCCCCTTTTTAGTAATAGCATGCATCCTCCATTTGTCTACTGCACACCAGGTATTTTCCACATCTCCATTTTTCTCCCAACCACATCTACTCTCAGAAAAATTCATTCTCAGTATTTTGAAATAACTACAGGGCCTCACAATTAGAAAATCATTGATAGCTATTTCCAAACCTTTTGGACTACCCCTGTTTTAGTAAAATAAATGTACACATATGTATATTTACATACATATATACAAATATACAAATGAGCAGGCACTTGCAATAGAAGTGTACTCAAAATATATGCATACCCAGGAAAATATTAATAACTATACTAGACACGATTAGTCTTCTTAATAATTTCAATAATTTTGTCCAACTTGTCAAATCTGATTTGAATGTCAATCTTTACTTTTTGATGTGGTTAATGGAGACCTCATACCAAGAATAGGAGAAGACTTATTTGTACCTTTTCTTGTATTTAAATACTACATAAATCATTTGTATTACCTTCATGTGCAGTTCTTCAGTGGGGATCATTATAAGCCACAAGTACATTTTATGAGGGTTAGTTTATTTAATATCAGATAATCTACTCTGCAAACCTCTTTTGTATAAATGATAATATGTGGCAATATCCCAAAAACAATCCCCAAGTCCAGGTGCCACTAGCAACTTCACCTGTTGAGTCCTATTCTTCCAACAGGTACTTCTTTAACTGGCATTCAGACTCCAGACAAGAAGCTGGTCTCAATCTTAAGTATTAGTATTTTTTTCTCCTCATTGTTTTTACATTAAACAAATAAAATCTCTCATATTCATTTCCCATTCCTTTGTTATTCACCTTGAACATTATTATACTTTGGAGGCCATGGATGGGCCTTGGTTGGTGGGTCGCTCTGTTTTCTCTAGAAGAAGTCACCTATATATCTGGTTTGCCTAAATGGTCTGAATTGGATATGAGGCCTTGAAAAGAGGCTGTGCATAACAGGGGCAAATGCTCAGTGATCAGAAACCTGGTTTCAATGAGTTGAAGGTTATACACAGTCCAATTCAGGTTCTTCAAATCCACATTTGCTGTTGGTCCTGTATGCAGCCCAGGAAGTTATAGCCAATCTGGCTGTGAACTGACCTGACCTCATAGATGCTACATTCTAAAGATCAGACGAATCTCTTTCTGACTTGGTCCCCAATTAACAATCGGTCACTCTATCTCTAATGGTGTGATTCTCTTACAGCTTCCTGATAGTTGGATTGTCTGCTCTTTTCTCCTGCTCACCATTCAGACAGCCATAGTACATAGTACTTTCACATAGGGCATATCTTGCTCTCCACATCCAACTCTTTCCCAGTTCTATTCTACCATGTCTTGCATATTTCTCTATCTTTGCTCTTAGCACCCTAATTCAGGTCTTGTTATCTGTTACTTGAATTGGTGGAATAGCCCCCTACCAACATCTCTGCCTCCTGTTCCCCCTGAATAGTCTCTTTTCCACACCACTGCCACTTCCAAATGTGCCTCTTAGATCTGATTTCCAGTGGCTCCTCTTCTGCCTATACTATTAATTAAATCAGTAATTCAGGATGTCATTCATTTACTGTATGTGCCCAATCTGCCTTTTCTGGCTTCCTGCATTTCTCTGAAATTATTTTCTAGACACATGAATCTTTCTGCTATTCCATAACTTCACATTTTCACACTTTCATGCCATTGTTACTAGTTTCCTCTGACTCAAAAATAACCTTCAACTTCATGCTTTAATCCATTCATTCAACTGCTACTTTTTAAATACATACTAAGTTTTTTACAGTCTCTCACCTATAATGTCTGCCTGTTTTTCCAAGCACATTAACTATAACCTCCTCTATTATGGCTTTCTTGCCTTCCCAAAGCAATGTGATTTCTATACTTCTTCTAAACTTTCTTGGTGTTTTATTTGTGCTTTTCTTAGGACACTGTTTTTGGTTTGTTATATCTTATACTGTGGCTTATACTGTACTTATACTTAACGAATACCTAGTCTGTGGCACATACTGTGATAGATCATATGATTATATCTGATACTCCTTATTACCCTTGCTAGGTCCATAATCTTATACCCATTTTAAAGATTAGGAAAATGAAGCTCAGAGGAAAAGTTACTTGCCCAATGCCAAATTGCTAATGAGTTTTGGAGTCAGGAATCAAACCAAGCCTATTCTCTTTCCTGTTTATATGATGCTCTGATTATGATCATCATTATACCTCTTTATCCCCAATAGCATACCACAGATTTCTTGAATACAGGGGCTATGTATTATTTACCTCTATGCTAGCTACATCATAGTTATTAAATACGAATGAAACTGGATTGATTGAGTTTCATTCAATTGGACTGTAGCTGAGGGATCTTGAGGAAGGGAAGTCAAATGAGTTGGTAATCTCTACATGCCTTAGGATTGGCTAACCCTGCTAGTATGGGACTTTTTGCACAAAAGGGCCTGAATAACTCAGTCAGCCTCAATCCATATAGGTCTTAATTTTCTAGCTTTCTAGAAGTTGCTACTGTGTAACTCCTGGCTGCCACACAATCTGTTGTAGCTTTAAATATTCACTATGTTAATGCTGATTACTGAATGAAGTGGCAATTAAGTTTTCATGGCATAATTTCTATGTTTCACTAGAACAGTGCTAATAGTACATTGTGTCTGTCCCTTCAAAGAACCCACCTGTTTTTTGGGGAGACAGCAGCAGGCCGATGCTGTGGGTTGCTCAATGAAGTGCTGGTGTTAGTTAAGGGATTCAATCACTGCATCAAGAGCTACAGGAAATTGAACTACAGGAGAGGTAAAAGATGTGTACCTTCCTTCAACTCTGCCCTGACTGGGGTTAAATTTGTCTTGGAACTCAAAAGAAAACTTCTTCTCTGTCCTTTGCTACTTTATATTTCCTGGTGTTTCAAAAGGAACTGGAACCCTATTTTATAGGCTGGCTCCCTTCTCACCAAAAGGCAAGACCACAGGCTTCTAAAATTATACTTGTGCCATAGGAATTACTCTCTGTGTCATATGTGTCTCACTTCACTTGTAGTCTCAACTTCCATTTCCCACAGCAGTTCCTCAACCTTTAGCCCAATTTGTCATCTCTGCTCCATCCCTTTGGACCAGAACCTTCCTTCAGACTCAACCTTCATTTACCCAGCCCACTGTTCTTTTTTGTTCTGGCTTTAGGCCCCACTGTCAAGGGCCATCCCTACCTCTTGGACCCCAGCCCAGTTCATAGTCCCAAATAGACCTCTCTAGCAAGCTGAGTGGTAGGCAGGCTGGGACAGAGCTAAAAATGGGAATGGGAAGGACTGCAGTGGGAGGGGACTGGCCTAGCTACAGAGCTGACCTGTAAAAAGGAAAGCCATCAACCCAAATTTTACATCCATAGGAGCCTGGCGGAAGGAGCCAGTATTAAGGCCCAAGATGGTTGTGTCTTGTGGGCAGGACATGGAGATTAGAGTGCTAGTTAGTGGCAATATGCAAAATCAGACTGGTGACAGCTTTGTCATTGTGAGTAGTTTGCATAATTTGGAGAAGTCCACCCTAGCCAAAGGTGAATTAGGCATAATGAAAAGGAGTTTGAGCTTTGGAATTAAAAGGACTTGAGTTCTAGTTCCTGCTGATCCCTGACTAACTCTGTGATTTGGGGCAACTTAATATCTGTGACCCTTGGTTTCCTCACACAGAAGTAGATGGCATAATAATTACCTCTTAAGGCTATGATGAGATTTAAATATGGTAATATGTATTAAATACCATGCCTCACATGGGAACTGACAGTAAAAGACAGTTCAATATTAGATGGTAGGATTGAGACACCAAGAAAAGGATTAGCATACAGGCAGGTAGTAGACAGTGGCTTGTGTTCAGGATCTCAGCAGTGGAAATGAAGTGCAAACCAAGAAGCAAGGTCGGAAGACCAGGAACACAGATGGGACAGTGTAAGCCAGAGCCAGGGAAAGACAGCGTCAGGGCTCCTTGGTGCACTTGGAGCTGGCAGGACAAATTTTAGACGTCACCAACGGGTAGGTCAGAGGCTGCTAATGTCCTTTCTGTCTTCATCAGGTCTGGTCCAGGAATTGGCAGGGGGCCCTTGGAGCCTCTGGATGAGCAGGCAAGGGCATTGTAGAGCAGGGCAGCCTCTCAAGTAGATGATGAGAGCAGCTGCCTGAGAAATAATAGGAAAGGCACTGCCAGTGGTTCCACCTACCTTACGTCTGCCAGGAGCTGGTGCAGCCACCTGGAATCCTGTCCTAGGAGCCAGGAACATAGGCTGCAGTGGCACCGTACTTAGTTCTTATGTTAGAAGTCTGATTAAGGCAGGAGATTACTGGTGTTCAGCAAACAGCTCTAACAGAGTAGAGTCAGCCTTCAGGGGAGGAAGCAGATCAGAAGTCAGATACTGAGATAGGCCCACTGACAAGGCCTGTCTGGCCCCGTCTCTGTTGCTTCTTCTGGTTCTTGACTAATTTCTCTGTGCTTGCCCTTCTGTGCTATTATAGTAGCCATAATATATGTATGTTGATATACATGTTATACATGTTGATATCACAGCCATTATGTGTGTATATATGTATCTGTCTGTCTATGTGCACACATAAACATATGAATAAAAATAAGACAAGAATGAATATTGAAAAATCAATAGGTATAGTAATCAAGTTGTCTGAATATTTTAAGGGCCCCATAATTTCAATCCTTCTTTCCATATTAATTATAGTTTCTATAAGCATCCCTACCGCAAACTGTAAACTCCATGAGGGCAGAGAAAATTACCAGAGTTTGTCTACCACAGAATAACTTCCTGCATTCATTAATTGAATGAATCACCTGTATTTCAGTCCCTGTGTGAGGCACTTCAGTATATTATTTCAATTTTTGCCACAACCTTGTGAAGTATCATTAACCTAAATAATATAAATTTTGACAAAACTGAGATATAGAGAAAATCCATACAAAATTTGTTAAGTGGCAGAGTTGGGAAATAATCTTTATTCTAGCTCATGTATCATATAGTATATCTAGATCTGTGAATTGATAACATGGTTATTCATCACTGTAGCTCTAAAGTAGGAGGGAGAACACATAGGAATTCTGGGGTCAAATGGAGAGTAGAATGTGTCAGAGAGGGGAGAAATAGGAATCTGCCATTTCCAGAATGACATAATTAACAGTAGCACTCTTTGCATACTATAGTATTGACAGATTTAGCAAATAAAAAATCCCAGGTAAATTTGAATTTCAGGTAAGCAACAAATAGTTTTTTGTTATGAGTATATCTCAAAAATTGCATGGGCATACTTACATTAAAAATTGTTGTTTACCTGAAATTTAAATTTAACAGGGCATACTGTTTTTATCTGACAACACTACTCTGGTTTGAGCTATAGAATAGCTTCAAGAGACATTGGTTAAGATTTTTTTTTTTAAAGATTTTATTTATTTATTTGACAGAGAGATAGTGAGAGAGGGAACACAAGCAGGGGGAGTGGGAGAGGGAGAAGCAGGCTTCCTGCAGAGCAGGGAGCCCAATGCGGGGCTCGATCCCAGGACCCTGGGATCATGACCTGAGCCGAAGGCAGACGCTTGACGACTGAGCCACCCAGGCGCCCGGAGCATTGGTTAAGATTAATGGGAATGGAGTTCTGGTTAGAAGAGGTCATTTACAGGTGGAACAAATTTGTGTGACTGTGTGTCCTTTCAGTCACTCAATAAACATTTTGGGTGCAGTTGTCCCAGGCAAGACACTTTAAAGAAGGGAGAAATGTCCGGGTCCTAGTTAATCATCCTTCAATGCTTAGAGCCCAATATAAGAGCAGAGGAATGTATATAAGTTACAATGATAGTAGGCTATGAGAGGTATGTGACACATTGCTGGAAGAGATTTAGTATGGCCTTGATACAGGGAAGGCTTCCTGGGGAAAAATTTACTCCAGCTACGCATGACCCAGGGTCATTTCTCTGCTGCCACTTCACAGCCTCAGCTGCACATTTCTGCTGAAATTCTCTTTCCCCAAATACAAGTCTGTATGTATCTCTGCTCTTGCTTAAAATCCTTTAATGGTCCCCATAACCTTTTAAATGATGCCAAACCCATTTGCTTGGGATAAAACTCAGTCTGATAGAGACCATTTGTATTGTCCCAGCCTCATCTCCATTCTGCCTTGGCTCTGAAAAAATGTCTTGCTGGATCAATCATGCTCTTCTTGTCCTCATGCCTTCCCATCAGGCTGGTCACTCCCTGATATGGCTTCAGCTTTGCCTCACATGCCTAATTCCCACTCTCTTATATATGGCTACTAGGTATGAAGCACCTTCTATATGGCCAACTCTTTACTAGATACTTAATTTAAGCCTCCAAGACTCTGTTGCTGAGACACACCTCTCCCTGCCTCCAACCTTGTGGGCTATTAGCTCTCCTTTATCAGAGCACCTACAAGCAGGTGTGACCATTGACCATTTCCAGTGTTTCTTTATTACAAAGTGAGTTCTTTGAACATAAAGGTAGCATATTACTTTTGTCTGTATCTTCAGGATCTAACACTGTGCCAGGTACGTAGAAATGACTCAGACATTTGTTGTATGAGTGAATAAATATTTTAAGGAAAATAGAAACTCCTTGTAATGATAATGTTACTACTAAGATCAATAGCTATCATTTACTGAGCCAGATCTGTGTTAAGCATTTTATATACATGCCTTCATTTAATACTATCAGTGACTACATGAAGTAGGAATGTTTATAGTCTCCATTTCACAGATGGGGAAACAGAGGTTAGAAATGTTAGGTAACTTCCCCAAGCTAGTGGTGGAGCCAGCATTCAAACCCAGGTGTGACTGATTGCAGGGCTCATGGTCTGAAGCACTAGGCTCTCCTGCCTCTCGACTCTCCACTAAGACTATCATCATCTTCCCTAGCAGTCTCTTACTCTTTTCCTCATGGGTTAAACTCACTTGTCACATCTGACCACTTAAGAAAACCCAGCTGGGCCAAAGAAAACATCTCTGTTGGGAGATTCAGGGTTTATGCAAATATCCGGACTGTGAGGAAGGCCTGTGGTTTTCTTTTGTGTCCTGTTTGTAATAAATAAGCCACAGCAACATGCTTAGGTCCTTAACAGAGATAGATGGAGCCAGCCAAACCATTGCTCTGCACTTGGCAAAATGAAGTCCTGCTTCTCCATTTGTGGAGCAGGGTGGTGAAGGAATTCCATAGTCTTTATGTGCTTTAAGAAGATGATTGCATATGAAAGGAGAAATAGCATGTAGGAAATGCCTCTAAAGGGATTTATTGGAAAAATCACTACTGGGGAATGCAAATGTGGGACTGTCTAATGCTGTACCTGAATGGTAAAGTGGAGTTTGGGATCTGAGTACAAGTTCCGGCACTGCTAGGACCTCAGTGTCCTCCTCCATAAATTGGGGTGAGGGATCAGGACGTTCCAGTGGGTCCTGATGTATACTGGGATATTAGATCAGGACGTTCCAGTGGGTCCTGATGTATACTGGGATATTTGAGAGCATCATATGGTGAAAATTACTTCATATTTAAAACACAAAGGGAAATGTCTGTTTAGACAAGGTTTGTTGTTGCTGTTTTTACTGCAGGATTTCTCAGGGCGTTTCTATGCTAATGTAAATTACTCATCTCTCCCAGAAGTATCATACTCTGTGGCATTTCCCAAACCTAACTGACCACCAAAACACATTTTCGAAGACCTTATTATAGGAAAGAATTTTCCAGGGCAGAGCTCCAGGGAATGCTATACTAGATGGTATCTGGGGGTCATTTGTGTGAGGAGAGCTGGGTTGCCACTTCTGCTTGCTAGGAAACAACTGGGATAGGGTGGCAGATCTGATTTATCTTCTGGTGGGGAAAAGGACACACACAAATGTACTTTTTTGGTTTAAAAGCTCTTTGCCCAACTCTGTCCCTAAAACTTACTTAGTGCCTAAAACTCTGTTAGATATAAATTGAGGTTTGCAGTATGCTTTGAAAGATAGAGTTTACACTTTTGTTGAACACTAACATGGTAGGTACCACACATTTAATATGTATTTTAAAATAAATGATTGAATTTAATTTGCACAAGACCCCCACAATAATGGTTGTGCATAATGTGTAGTAGATGATATTCACAGCCCTGTCTGAAATATACATATTATAATTTCCATTTAACAAATAATGAAACTGAAGTCCAGGGAGCATAAGTATTAGAATAGCTAGTAAAGCATCAGAACCAGGATATAAGCCTAAGTCTCTTTCCACTGAAGTACCAAGGCAAATTTCTGTTCTTTCCCAGTTTTTTGTTTTGTTTTGTTTTTGTTTATTTATTTTTTTAAATCAGGCTGACCGATATAAGTGGTTAATATATGATTGGAAGCCTTGGTACTAGTTCTAGACTTAGCTTTTAGCACCTCCTTTATCAGCTGAGAAACAAAGAAAGTTACTAAAATTATGAAAATTTGCATCAGTTATCCATTTCTGCATAACAAACCCCCTCAAAACTTAGAGGGTTAAAACCCAGACTTTTGGATTTGCCCATAGTACTGCTGTTGGTCTCTTTTGGGGTCAGTCACATGGAGGCAGTTATCTGGTAGCTCAACTGGGGTTAGAAGGCCTAACACAGCCTTGTTTTCATATCTGGTGGTTATTGCTGGCTCACAATAAGACTCCCTATATCCACCAGGCAAATATGGAATTTTTCACATGGCAGTGTGCTCAAGCCTCTTGCGACTTAGGCTTAAGAACTTCCATATCAGTAGTTTCCCCACATTCTGCTACTCAAAGCAAGGTATAAAACCAGCCTAGATATAAGGGGCAGGAACTAAACCCTTGTTCTTGGTGGGAGAAGCAACAAAGTCACACTGCAGAATGACCTCTCCACAGGAATTATTGCAACCATCTTTGTAAACACTTGGCCACCATTTTAACAGATACTTTTAATTTTTTAAAGATTTTTTTATTTAAATTAAATTTAGTTAACATATAGTGTATTACCATTTTCAGTGGTAGAATCCAGTGATTCATCAGTTGCATATAACACCCAGTGCTCATTACATCATGCCTTCCTTAATGCCTATCACCCAGTTACCCCATCCCCCACCCATCTCCCCTCCAGCAACCCTCAATTTGTTTTCTGTAGTTAAGAGTTTCTTAACTACAGCAGGAGGTTTGCCTCCTGCTCTGTTTTATCTTATTTTTCCTTCCCTTCCCCTATGTTCATCTGTTTTGTTTCTTAAATTCCACATATGAGTGAAATCATATGGTATTTGTCTTTCTCTGACTGACTTATTTCTCTTAGTATAATATCCTCCACTTCCATCCATGTAATTGCAAATGGCAAGATTTCATTATTTTTGATGCCTGAGTAATATTCCACTGTGTGTGTGTGTGTGCGTGCACATGTGTGCGCGTATGCGCCCACACACGTGCATATCCCACTTTGTCAATGGACATCTAGGCTCTTTCCATAGTTTGGCTATTGTGGACATTGCTGCTATAAACATTGGGGTGCAGGTGCCCCTTCAAATATCCAGTAGTGTAATTGTTGGGTCATAGGGTAGTTCTATTCCATACTGTGTTCCAGAGTGGTTGTATTAGCTTGCATTCCCACCAGAAGTATAAGAGGATTCCCCTTTCTCCACATCCTTGCCAACATCTGTTGTTTCCTGAGTTATTAATTTTAGCCATTCTGACTGATATGAGGTGATATCTCATTATGGTTTTGATTTGTATTTTCCTGATGCTGAGTGATGTTGAGCATTTGTTCATGTGTCTATTGGCCATTTGAATGTCTTCTTTGGAGAAATGTCTATTTATGTCTTCTGTCCATTTCTTGACTGGATTTTTTGTTTTTTGGGTGTTGAGTTTGATAAGTTCTTTATAGATTTTGGATACTAGTTCTTTATCTAATATGTCATTTGCAAATATATTCTCCCATTCTGTAGGTTGATTTTTAGTTTTGTTGTTTCTTTTGCTGTGCAAAAGCTTTTTATCCTGGTGAAGTCCTGATGGTTCATTTTTAGCAGATACTTTTTAGAACACCTGCCTTGGTAATGCCCCCTTTTCTGTGAGTCTGCCTCCCTGTTAGTGGGGATCCTTCATAAGAGCTGATTAGATAAGAGGTAGACCCTTACCCAAGAAGGAGTCAACCCATTACCTAGTTGAGTCAATGAAATTCTTTTCCTAAGGATTTAAAATTGTGAAGCAAAGATACAAGTTAATGAGTCAGTGGTGCTGGAATCAAAAACCATTCCATATGGCCATTTCTCCTCCATATTGATGGAGAAGCAAAGATATATCATTCATTCATTTACTCAAAAATATTTACAGCATACCCTTTGCATGTATGACACTGTGAAAGACACTGGCCCATTCTGTTGAGAGAGAAGAGTGAAAGCATATGCACATGGTTGGGGGAATAACCTCCACATGTTTCTAAATAGATAGAGGCTCTGATTCCAGAACCTGGAGATGCTTGGTTATACATCCTGCTCTTGTTTGCTCTAAGTTGCCTCTGGAACTGTGCAAAAAAAAAATCTTTATTTTCTTTAAGCTGGTAGAAATGGGTTCTGTTACTTGCATCTAAATGAATCTAGATTTAGTTTTCTATTAAGAGAAGCTGCCAGTTTCTTTTTGTATTCAGAGAGAATATAATGTTGAAACAAATTGTCTACTATTCTGGGACTTTTAAGAATTAGTACCTGGGTGACCTGGTCAGTTGAGTTTAGTGCCAGCAGGACCTCAAGATGTCAGACAGATTCTTCTTTATTTTTTACAACAAGATACTTCTAAATATAGTAAATCTCTGACTTGCTTACTGGACAAGAAATGACTTAGAAGGAAATAAGCTTCTGATAATAATTATTTAGTCAACTTTCCACTGATTATTTTTTGAGATCCTACCGTGTATCAGGCACTATTCTAGGCACTTAAGAAACATCAATCAGCCAAATTTATGAAGGTCCCTGTTCTTACAGAGCTTATAGTCTAGCCTATTGTTCCCAATTAATGAAGAGTAAGAAAAACGTAGAGATCACTTAAACTTTTTTGGTCTCTGTAGAAATAGGTATTTTCTAAAATAGGTATTTTTTGGAATGGGTATTTTCTTACTGAGAAAGACAATGGCCTATATAAATAAACACGTGCAATAGAAAATGAAAAAAAAAGGAGTGCCTGGGTAGCTCAGTTGGTTAAGCATCTGACTCTTGACTCACATTTGGGTCATGATCTCAGGGTGGTAAGATTGAGCCTCTCGTTGGGCTCTGCGATCAGCATGGAGTCTACTTGTTCCTTGCCTCTGCTCCTCCCCCCTGCTCGTGTGTGTTCTCTCTCTCTCTCTAAAATAAGTAAATAAACAAAATTTTTTTAAATGAAAAAATGCAAATATTAAAAAGAATACAGTAGTATTGTTATCATTGTTTCTGTGAAATGTTTCACTAAATTACTCTCTTGCAAGATTGAGTCTATACTTCTGACCTGGTGAAGGGCTGAGCTGCATTTTGCATTGGGGTAGAACTGGAAAAGTCAGGAATAATATATACTATAGTAGGATTTGGGGCATTGTAACTCAACTACTACATGAATATTAAGAGCTTGATTTCATTCTCATTAGTCCTGGAGAGTATTTGTTTCTCCTCTTACAATCATTGTTGTTAATACAGGTTTAAATCAGTTGCTTCTCTCCTGTCCATAACTTGTGAAAAAACATCTGTTTCATTTTTAAAACTATTTTTTCAAAATGAAGAATTTCAAGTATTTAAATTTTTTCTGAGTCATTTTTACATGGAAGTTGTTTTTCACTTTTAAAAAACATGGCTTCTCCAGCAACTCCCCAAAAAACAAAAAACAAACTAAAAAACAAAAACAAAAACAAAAAAACATGGCTTCTTTTCCAATAGTCAAAATATTTCTTCTTAGATGACTGGATTTGATTATTGATTCTGGGAGTTCAAACATAAATATCTTTTCTAAATATTGTACATATACTCACATGAGAATGTTTACTAAATTAATTGTCATAACAAACTTTGCAGGGTATTGCAGAAACTTCTGCAACAAAGGATGGGAAAAAGAGAGAGATATAGACATAGATATATAGATATAGATATATGATTTCTGATGTTCTTGCTGTATTTGTAGCCTGTGAAATAATTTCCTCCTGGTGGACCCTTTAAAGGCTTAATAAAAACAGTTGATGATGTGCCTGTCCTTGGTACTGTCCCTTTTTGCTCAGCCCACAGAAACAAGTCTGTACAATTAGCCCAGTCTATCAGAAGAGATCACACAAAGGAAGATACCCTGTACTAACTGTTCAGAAGGAAGGGAGGTAATATAGCATAGGAACTAAGAATATAATCTTCAAGATAAACAGATGGGTTCAGATACAAGCTTGGTTACTTACTGGCCACATGACTTCTAACAAATTGCTTAACATCTCTAAATCTCAACTTTTCTCGTCTATTATGTGGTCACTTGAATAACATCTAGTTCATAAGTTTATTGTAAGAAATAAGTAAAATAATGCAAGCCGAGCACAATGGCACAGAGTAAGGCACTGTTATTGCTAGTGTCAGATAATAGAATAATAATGGGGGTAAGCGGATATGAGTTAGTAGAACATAGACTTATGGAACTTAAAGAAGGAAAAGACCTTATCCATCAGCTCTTCCAAGTTATTTTTTGTCAAATCAGTATCAAAGGCCCAGAAGGATTAAGTGATTCACCTAGAGTCACTAAGCAAGGTGGTAGTGCTAAGACTTATACCCTGATCTACAGTCAGAGGTAAGATACTTTTCAACTGGTCTGTTCTTTTATTTTTCCTTCTCATAACAAGAAGGAAATATCTGTGATCATTATAGTTAGATTTTCTGAGTGTCTTTTGCAGTAACTTCAATCCAGGGAGTAACCTGAAACTCTACCACTTAAATGTGGCTTTTTCAAGAAAAAGAAACTTTTATATCATCAGGATAAAAGGGAGTGCAGTGCTTAAAGAACAGACTCTATCCCTGACTCTATTAACTCTATTTGTATGCTTTCAAAAGGAAATTCTCTTAGGCAGATAAGAAGTTAGTACACTCAAAGGTAATACATAAATTTCCATGCTCAATAGTCAGGACATGAGCAGGCTTGTCTGTAATGCAGCCCACACTATCCAGAGATTTTCTCTAGCCTCCTAGCTCCTGTGTATTACTCATGGCTCTGAGCAACAGAGCAGGGCAGTGCTTATTGCTCAGAGTACAAATTCATCATCTGAGGGGGCTGTTCTGAATAGAAATCTACCCCCTTCCATCCTACCATATACCTCTCTCTCAAGATGCCTTATGGAATATGAGAAGGTTGGGGGACAGTGGAGGAAAGGGCAGTTAGCGCTGCATTGTGTGGGTACCTGAGGCTTCCTGCTGGACCAGGAAACTGAGTTCTCTGTGCTGAGCATCTGTACCTTATAAAAGGATCCTTTAAAAAAAAGTCTATAACTTTCTTATGTGACGCTCTTGTGTAAATCTGGAGAAAGAGGGGCATAAAAATCCATCTTAGTTTGGGATAGCAGCTCAGAAGTGCCATAGTGATCAGCTATTTATTTTTTTATTTTTATTTATATTTATTTATTTATTTATTTTTTAGTGATCAGCTATTTAATCACACGGGCATGTTCTGCCATGATCTCTGATGGGGAAATGTTTGTTTAATCTCTTTTAGATTGCTAGGCCAAACTGTTTTCAGGGGAAGGTCAGATAGAGAAAATAATAATTATAAAGTTAATTGCATATAATTAAATTAGACATCACCCATAATTTATTAAATTTATTTTTTAATTAAAAGTCTTTAATGTGTTATATATGACTGTTGAATGAAATGGCAGAAGGCCATTTTACTATGATTCAAATAGCTGGGGAATGATTTTAGCCTTCTGGGCCTGAAGTTTCCAATATGGGTTCTTAGAAGAGAATGATACCCAACATGTACATCTTTTGTTTCTGATGTTCTGGGAATGCATATATTTTGTCTTAATACTTATTTTGAGGAATATTAATGAGTTTAAGTTACAGAGGCCAAATTATGTTGCTTAATATTAATCATAATATTCTAATTGAATTGAAATATGAAGGGGCAGAAAATATTTAAATTTGAGCCCTGACCCCTACCCACATTGGCTAACATCATCTCCTTAAACAGAACAGCTATGAATGGCCCTACATGGGTTTCTTGTTTCTGTTCAGACTCCTTTTTTTTTTTTAAATTGTTCCTCAGTTCCCTAATCATTTAGAATACCTTAGCTGACGCATCTTTGTTTAGGTCCAGTTACAGCATTTTCTGAACAAGACTGCAGTCTGGGAAAGAGACTTAAAATAAAATAAAATTCAGGTAACTTGGTATCTTTAAATCTCAAGCCTGGGTGTTCTTGTTGGAGCTGTGCTTCATGGAGTAGCTAAGGAGACAAAGCACTCCCACCCCTCTGGATAACTATCAGCAACCTCTTCTCCAATCTGTTTTGTTATATACGTTGCCATGGTGTTGGAAGGCGGTGGCCTAGATAAAGCATTGCAATACTGGAGCTCTTAGGAAAGCTTTGTGAAATAATCCGTCTCAGTCGGGATTGGATTAGACAGGGTCCTTTCTAACTTCCATGATCTGATGCATGCAATGCCAATGCTATTAATAAAATTTTCTAAAATTCCCTGAATGATCTTTGCTGTCTTTTACATTTCTGAAGGTCTCAAAAGTACCTTGCTTACTGTCCTTTTCTCTATCCCTATCTCTCTCTTGTCCCTATATCTCTCCCTTCCCGCCCCCGCCCCCAGCTTTCTCTCTTTTGCACATATTTATTGAGTACCACATGTGGTATTGTGCTATAGGAAAATGGTTCCTAGTAACACAATCCTACAATACATGTGTCATTTTTCTTTTCTTGTACCTATTACACCTGAATGTTAGTTTGAGTGCCATGATCAGGTTACACTGCCAGAAGATTTGGCAAAGCCAGGTTTCAAGCCAAGTTCTTTTTTTTTCTTTAATTTAATTTTATTATGTTATGTTAGTCACCATACAACACATCACCAGTTTTCGATGCAGTGATCCATGATTTATTGTTTTCGTACAACACCCAGTGCTCCATGTAGTACATGCCCTCATTAATACCCATCACCCGCTAACCCATCCCCCCACCCCTCTCCCCTCTAAAACCCTCAGTTTGTTTCTCAGAGTCCATGGTCTCTCATGGTTCATCTCAACTTCCAATTTCCCCACCTTCATTTTTCCTTTCCTTCTCCTAATGTCCTCCATGCTATTCCTTATGTTCCACAAATAAGTGAAACCATATGATAATTGACTTTCTCTGCTTGACTTATTTCACTTAGCATAATCTCCTCCAGTCCCATCCATGTTGATGTAAAAATTGGGTATTCATCCTTTCTGATGGCTGAGATATATTCCATTGTATATATGGACCACATCTTCTTTATCCACTCATCTGTTGAAGGGCATCTCAGCTCATTCCACAGTTTGGCTATTGCAGATGTTGCTGCTATATGGCCCTTCTTTTCACTACATCTGTGTCTTTGGGGTAAATACCCAATAGTGCAATTGCTGGGTCATAGGGTAGCTCTATTTTTAATTTTTGAGGCACCT